>NW_026652295.1:34986085-35159141 GCF_009828535.3 Hylobates moloch | reverse complement strand
TTGTTTTAACTTGTAAATTCAAATAAACGGCAAACATTTATCAAATACCTTAAGTCTGCGTCAGAGCATGTATGTATCAGTAGATTACCATTTTTAATCAGATTTTTCTTTTAACTGTGGATAAACTTAAAAAGTTATTGGTAACAGTATATGCTTATGGAAGAAAATATAGAAAAACATGGGCTGGGTGCAGTGGCTCACACCTGCAATCCCAGCACTTTGGGAGGCCACGTGGGGTGGATCACTTGAGGTCAAGAGTTTGAGACCAGCCTGACAAGTGTGGTGAAACCCCGTCTCTACTGAAAATAAAAAAAAAAAATTAGCTGGGTGCGGTGGCTGGCACCTGTCATCTTAACTGCTTGGGAGGCTGAGACACGAGAATTGCTTGAACCTGGGAGGCAGAGGTTCCAGTGAGCTGAGATTGAATCATTGTACTCCAGCCTGGGCGACAGAGTGAGACTCCATCTCAAAAAAAAGAAAAGAAAAACATGGAAAAAGCATAAGCAAGAATAAAATTTTCTATTCCCACTACCTACAGGTAAGCCACTAATAACATTTTGATGATGTATTTCTAATATGTGCATATACAGAAAACACATAAAGAAAATTGAGATCATGGTATACATTCTGCTTTGTAATGTGTTCTGTTGACTTAGAGTGGAAACATTTCCCCTGACATTAACTATTTGGACTTTTTTTTTTTTTTTTTTTGCTTTTTTTTTTTTTTTTTTTTGAGACAGAGTCTCGCTGTCTCCCAGGCTGGAGTTCAGTGGCGCAATCTCGGCTCACTGCAAGCTCCACCTCCTGGGTTCACGCCATTCTCCTGCCTCAGCCTCCTGAGTAGCTGGGACTACAGGCGCCCGCCACCATGCCCGGCTATTTTTTTTGTATATTTAGTAGAGATGGGATTTCACCATGTTAGCCAGGATGGTCTCGATCTCCTGACCTCGTGATCCACCTGCCTCGGCCTCCTAAAGTGCTGGGATTACAGGCGTGAGCCACCGCACCTGGCCACTATTTGGACATATTTTAATTGTCTGCACATTATTTTCTTGAGAGCTTGTTTGGAGGTTCTAGCAGGGGAGCGCAGCTACTCGTATACCCTTGACCGAAGACCGGTCCTCCTCTATCGGGGATGGTCGTCCTCTTCGACCGAGCGCGCAGCTTCGGGAGGGACGCACATGGAGCGGTGAGGGAGGAAGGGGACACCCGCCTAGCCAGCCAGATCAGCCGAATCAACCCTGGCAATCAATGGGGTGACAGATGTCGCAGCCAGATTGCCCTCACATCCTCTGCACATTATTTTCTTGAAGGGCTTTTTCATACTGAATTAGTTCTATTGTGTATATTCAAGTTATCCCTAATTTCCCTTTGTGATTACAATGCTTCATTGCACCTCCTTGTGATGAATTTTTATGGGTCTTTGATTTCTTCAAGGTAGATTTTTAGATGGCAAAGAATTGTACTGTATGTGTACTGTATATATTTTTTTTAGGTCTCACTATGTTGTCCAGGCTAGTGTTTTTTTTTTTTTTGTGACAGAGTCTCGCTCTGTCACCCAGGTTGGAGTGCAGTGGTGAGATCTCGGCTCACTGCAGGCTCCGCCTCCCGGGTTCACGCCATTCTCCTGCCTCAGCCTCTCCGAGTAGCTGGGACTACAGGCGCCCGCCACCACGCCCGGCTAATTTTTTGTATTTTTAGCAGAGACAGGGGTTTCACCGTGGTCTCGATCTCCTGACCTCGTGATCCGCCTGCGTCGGCCTCCCAAAGTGCTGGGATTACAAGCGTGAGCCACCACGCCCGGCCCAGGCTAGTCTTAAACTTGGGGACTCAAGCAGACCTCTGTCTTGGCCTCCCAGGAAGCCGGGATTACAGGCGTGTGGTTTACTATATATTCTTAATTTACCTATATGGTATTGTGATCTTGTTCTCTTTTTAAAAATGCAGTATGCACTTGCACTAACATGTTTTAAAGATATATTTGTGGGCCGGGCACGGTGGCTCACGCCTGTTATCCCAGCACTTTGGGAGGCTGAGGTGGGCGGATCATGAGGTCAGGAGTTTGAGACCATCCTGGTTAACATGGTGAAATCCCATCTCTACTAAAAATACAAAAAATTAGCTGGGCGTATTGGTGGGCGCCTGTAGTCCCAGCTGCTCGAGAGGCTGAGGCAGGAGAATGGCGTGAACCTGGGAGGTGTAGGTTGCAGTGAGCGGAGATCGCGCCACTGCACTCCAGCCTGGGCGACAGAGCGAGACTCCTCAAAAACAAACAAATAAATAAATAAATAAAGATATATTTGTGTGGGCCGGGCGCGGTGGCTCACAGTTGTAATCCCAGCACTTTGGGAGGCCGAGGCGACCCCTTCTCTACTAAAAATACAAAATTAGCCGGGCGTGGTGGCGCATGCCTGTAATCCCAGCTACTCAGGAAACTGAGGCAGGAGAATCACTTGAACCTGGAAGGCGGAGGTTGCTGTGAGCCAAGATCATCCTGTCGCACTCCAGCCTGGGCAACAAGAGCGAAACTCCATCTCAAAAAGAAAAAAAAAAGATATATTTGTGTGACTTACAGGTACAGGTAGAGTTGCTTCTGGTTTTCTGGTTGTTGCGTGGTATTTCCTATGCAGCCACAGCTCTTTATTTTCTTACTTAAGTGCCTCCAACTTCCCATAACACAAATTAAGGCATGATGAACATCCTCTCTGTGCTGAACATCCTGTGTATGTCTCTTTAGAAGCCCGTGTGACGGTTTCTCTAGTCTTTATACCTAGGGGTGGGATTTCTGGGTCATAGGACAGTAATTTATATTTATTTTCACTAAGTATTCTCTTTGTCTGGCTTTTGTTACATATTACCTGTTTGTCCTCCAGAAAACTTGTACCAATTTACATTCCTACCAGTAGGGTAGGAGAGTGCACAATGGGTGGATTCTAACTCCAAATCTAACACCTCTTCTTTTCTTTGTTTCTAGCAGCCATGGCAATGACAGGCTCAACACCTTGCTCATCCATGAGTAACCACACAAAGGAAAGGGTGACAATGACCAAAGTGACACTGGAGAATTTTTATAGCAACCTTATCGCTCAACATGAAGAACGAGAAATGAGGTAAAGAATTTTGTTTGAAAAAATTGTGTCATGGTTGTGGCATTCCTTTCTCGTATTGTAAAACACTTATAATGCTGAAAGGAGACAAGAATAGTAGCAGCCTTATTATAGACTATCATAATGGAATGACAGTGAAAGGGATTTTCAAAGTCCCTGCCATTAACCCACTTATGCCTACAAGTCAATAACACAAACTTCTATTGAAATCCAAGAAAAAAAATGGTACTTGGGAGGTTGAGTTGGAAGGATTGCTTTAGCCCAGGAATTTGAGGCCAGCCTGAGCAACACTGAGACTCTGTATCTTAAAAAAAATTAGGCCCAATCCGAGGAGTTAATTGTTAAGGCAGAGTGGTATAATGGAATAGCAGCCCTTTTGGAGTCAGACTTGGGTTTAGAGTCCTGCCAGTTTCAATGAATAGCTGTATGAAGCTCTAATAAGTTCCTTAGTCTTTCTGTGAATTGGTTCCCTCATCAGGAAAATGGGGATAATAGTACTTGCCTTGCAGGATTGTGTTGGGGATTAGATATAACATGTGAGTATGTACCATAGTGTTTCACACATAGTAGTCACTTAGTTAATGGTGGTAGTATCAGCTATTGTTATTACTGATCTGGTGTATACTGTTCACTTAGTAACTTATAATTTATTTATTTATTTTTGAGATCGAATCTCACGCTGTTGCCCAGGCTGGAGTGCAATGGCATGACCTCAGCTCACTGCAACCTCTGCCTCCTGGGTTCAAGTGATTCTCCTGCCTCAGTCTCCCAAGTAGCTGGGACTATAGGTGTGAGCCACCACGCTTGGCTAATTTTTGTATTTTTAGTAGAGACAGGGTTTCACCGTGTTGGCCAGGATGGTCTTGATCTCTTGACCTCTTGGCCTCCCAAGGTGCTGGGGTTATAGGCGTGAGCCACTGTGCCCATCCAATCCATCTTAATTTTTTCCTCACTTCAAAGTATGTTGTAGACATCAGTATACTTCTGAATATTTCTGCTTATATAACATTAATTAGGGTTCAGTGTTTATACTTTCTGGGGAAGGGTGTAAAATTTATATACAATGGAATGCACAAGTTGAAGGGTACCATTTTATGAGTTTTGACAAATGCATACACTTGTATAACTTAAACCTTTGTCAAAACAGAGAACATTACCTCTCCCAGAAAAAATGTTCATGCCTCTTGGTTCTTCAACCTTAGACAAAGACAGCCACTGTTGTGATTTTTTTTTTCTTTTTTTCTTTTTTCTTTTTTTTTTTTTTTTGAGACGGAGTCTCACTCTGTTGCCCAGGCTGGTGTGCAGTGGCGTGATCTCGGCTCACTGTAAGCTCTGCCTCCCAGGTTCACGCCATTCTCCCACCTTAGCCTCCCGAGTAGCTGGGACTACAGGTGCCTGCCACCATGCCCAGCTAATTTTGTTTTTGTATTTTTAGTAGAGACGGGGTTTCACCGTGTTAGCCAGGATGGTCTTGATCTCCTGACCTCGTGATCCACCTGCCTCGGCCTCTTAAAGTGCTGGGATTACAGGCGTGAGCCACCGCGCCCGGCCGTGATTCTGTTTCTATCATAGTTTTGCCTATTTCATACAAGTGGAACACATAAATGGAAACATGTAGTATGTACTCATTTGAGCAAGACATCTTTCATTTAGCCTATGATCTGTTGTTGTTGAGACGGGGTGTGGTTTTGTTGCCCAGGCTGGTGTGCAGTGGCACGATCATAGCTTACTGCAGCCTTGACCTCCCAGGCTCAAGCGATCCTCCTGCCTCAGCCTCCCAAGTAGCTGGGACTACAGGTGCATGCCACCATGCTTGGCTAATTTTTAAAATTTTCCGTAGAGACAGGGTCTCACTTTGTTGTCCAGGCTGGTCTTGAACTCCGGGGTTCAAGTGATCCTCCCACCTTAGCCTCCCAAAGTGCTGGGATTTACAAATGTGAGCCACCACACTCGGCCAGCATGTTTTTGAGGTTCCTCTGTGTTGCTATGTGCATCAATAATTTGTTCCTTTTTATTGTTGGTACTATTCTGTCTGACTATATCTTAGTTTGTTTATCCATTCTCCTGTTGATAAACACCTGGGTTCTTTTTTTTTGGCTATTTTGAATAAACTTCTATGAACATTTTTGTACCAATCTTGTGAACATTTGTTTTCAGTTCTCAGATAAACATCTAGAAATTCAGTGGAATTGCTGAATCATGTACATAGCTATATGTTTAGTTTTGTAAGAAACTGCTAGACCTTTTTCCAAAATATTATTAATATATGAGAGTTCCAGTTACTTTACATTTTTGCTAACATTTGCGTTGTCAGTGTTTTAGTTATTTTGGTGGATATTTAGTGATATCTCACTGTGATTTTTATTTTGCATTTCCCTGATGACTAATGATGTTGAACATTTTTATGTGCTTTTTGGCCATTTGTGCATCTTCCTTTGTGGAAATGTTTGTTGAGATTTTTTGAGTGTTTAAAAAAATTGAGTTGTCTTTATTATTGAGTTGCAGGAGTTCTTTGTTTGTCCTACATATCAGACCTTTGTCATGTGTATGTTTCGTAAGTAGTCTCTCCCAATCTGTGGCTTTCCTGCTCATCTTGTTAACAAAATCTTTAGGCAAGCAGAGGTTTTAAATATTGATGAAATAAAATTTGGCATGTTTTTTTTAATGGTTATTGTATTCTGTGACCTTTCTAAAAAACCTTTCTTCTTTTTAAAAAAATTAACTAATTTGGGCCAGGCACGGTGGCTCACACCTGTAATCCCAGCACTTTGGGAGGCCGAGGTGGGCGGATCACCTAAGGTCAGGAGTTCGAGACCAGCCCGACCAACATGGAGAAACCCCGTCTCTACTAAAAATACAGAATTAGCTGGGCGTGGTGGTGGCGCATGCCTGTAATCTCAGCTACTCGGGAGGCTGAGGCAGGAGAATCGCTTGAACCCGGGAGGCGGAGGTTGCGGTGAGCCGAGATCACACCACTGCACTCCAGCCTGGGCAACGAGAGCGAAACTCAGTCTCAAAAAAAAAAATTAAATTAAAATTAAAATTAAAAAAATAATTTTTTTTTTTTTTAAAGAGTCAAGGTCTTGCTATGTTGACCAGGCTGGTCTTGAATTCCTGTCCTCAAGCAGTCCTCCCACCTCAGCCTCCCAAAGTGCTGGACTTAACGTTAGCTACTGTGCCTGGCCAGAAACCTTTATTTATCCCCAAGTCATAAGGATTTTCTCCTATGTTCCATTTTGGAAGTTTTTTAGATTTAGTTTTTACATTTAGTTCTGTGATCCATATTGAATTAATAGATGTGTATGATATGAGGTGGGGAGTTCAGATTGATTTTTATCCTTTTGGATATCAGTTATTTTAGCAAAGGAAAAGATCTTCCCCCATGAGATTGCTTTGACACTTTTCTTGAAAATCAAGTGACATATAGGTGTGAATTCATTTCTGGGCTTTCTTTTTCTGTCCCATTGATCTCCTTGTCTGTCCTTAGCCAGTCTCACCCTGTTTTGATTACTGTAGCTTTGTAGTAAGTTTTGAAGTCAGGTAATGTGTAAGTCCTCCAGCTTTGGTCATTTTATTTTAAGATTGCTTTGAGTATTCTGTGTTCTTTGCATTTTATTATAAATTTTAGAGTCAAGTTATTAATTTCTATGGAAAAGCCCAGTGGAATTATGTTGCTTTTTTTTTGTTGTTGTTGTTTGAGATGGAGTCTTGCTCTGCCGCCAGGCTGGGGTGCAGTGGCGTGATCTCGGCTCTCTGCAACCTCTGCCTCCTGGGTTCAAGCTATTCTCCTGTCTCAGCCTCCCTAACAGCTGGGACTACAGGCACGCGCCACCACACCCAGCTAATTCTTGTATTTTTAGTAGAGATGGGGTTTCACCACGTTGGCCAGGATGGTCTTGATCTCTTGACTTTGTGATCCACCCGCCTTGGCCTCCCAAAGTGTTGGGATTATAGGTATGAGCCACTGCACCTGGCCTGGAATTACTGTTGGAATTATATTGACTCTGTAGATCAGTTTGTGGAGAATCGACATCTTAACAATATTGAATCTTCTGTTACATGGACATTGCAGATCTCTGTTTTTCTTGTTGTTTGTTTGCTTCCTTGTTTGTTTGTTTGCTTCCTTGTTTGTTTGTTTGAGACGGAGTTTTGCTATTGCTGCCCAGGCTGGAGTGCAATGGTGTGATCTCGGGTCACTACAACCTCCGTCTCTCTCCCATGTTCAAGCAATTCTCCTGCTCCAGCCTCCTAAGTAGCTGGGACTACAGGCACCTGCCACCACCCCGGCTAATTTTTTGTATTTTTAATAGAGACGGAGTTTCACCATGTTGGCCAGGCTGGCCTTGAACTCCTGACCTCAGGTGATCCATCCGCCTTGGCCTCCCAAAGTGCCGGGATTACAGGCATAAGCTACTGCACCTGGCCCATGTCTCCATTTTTAAGGTCTTCTTTAGTTTTTCTCAACAGTGTTTTCGTAATTTTTAGTGTGTGCATCTTGCATGTCTTGTTAATCTATTTCTAATATTTGGGGGTTTTCTGGATGCTGTTTAGAATTTCACTGTCCAGTTGTTTGCTGCCAGGATATAGACATATAACTGAATTTTGTATATTGATCTTGTATTCTGCAACTTTCTAATTATTCTAGATTTTTTTAAATTTGCATATTTAGGATTTCCTATATAAACAATATTGTGATATTCAGGTAGAGACAGTTTTACTTCCTTTTCAATCTATTCACCTTTTTTTTTTTTTTTTTTTTTTTTTTGCTTGCCTTAGTGCACTAGCTGGGAATTCCAGTAAAATGTTGAATAGAAGTAGTGGGAGTGGATATCTTTGTTTTCTTCTTGATTTAAGAGCTAACGTGCTCACTGTTTTACTAAAGATGCCCTTTATAGGTTGAGGCAGTTTCCTTATGTTCTAATTTGGGTTAAAAAATTTTTTTATTGTTTTTTTAGAGACAGGGTCTTGCTTTAACCCAGGTTGGAGTGAGGTGTCACAATCATGGCTCACTGCAGCCTTGACCTCCTGGGCTCTGGTGATTCTTCCACCTCAGCCTTCCGAGTAGCTGGGACTATAGGTATGTGCCACCACAGCTGGCTAATTTTATTTTTACCTTTTTGTAGAGACAGGATATCACTATGTTGACTAGGCTTATCTTGAACTCCTGGCCTCAGTCAGTCCTCCTGCTTCAGCCTCACAAAGTTTTGGGATTACAAGTGCGAGCCACTGCGCTTAGCATGAGTTCCAATTTGGCTGAGGAGCTAAGAATTTTTATCATGAGTAGGTGTTGAATTTTTTCTTTTTATTATTATTTTTTGTTTTTGTCATTTGTTTTGTTTTGATTTTTTTGTGGTTGTTGAATTTTTTTCAAATGCTTTTTCAGCATCTTCATAACGGTCATACTGTTTTTCTCCTTTATTCTTTCAATATGGTGAGTTACATGGACTGATTTTTGAATGTTAGACTAACTTTACGTTTCAGGGGTAAAATCCTCTTGATGACATTGTATTATCTCCTTTATGTTGCTGGGTTGATATGCTAATATTTTGATAAGGATCTTTGCAATCCTGTTCTTCATGAGGGTGTAAATGATAATTTACATGGGATATATAATTTGACCTTAAATATGCCGTTCTGTATGTGGAATAGTCAGTTTTGTTTTTTTTTTTGAGACGGAGTCTCGCTCTGTCGCCCAGGCTGGAGTGCAGTGGCACAATCTCGGCTCACTGCAAGCTCCGCCTCCCGGGTTCACGCCATTCTCCTGCCTCAGCCTCTCCGAGTAGCTGGGACTACAGGCGCCCGCCACCACGCCCGGCTAATTTTTTTGTATTTTTAGTAGAGACGGGGTTTCACCATGGTCTCGATCTCCTGACCTCGTGATCTGCCCGCCTCGGCCTCCCAAAGTGCTGGGATTACAAGCGTGAGCCACCGCGCCCGGCCGGAATAGTCAGATGTTTTATGCTTGGTGGTGACTAGCTGCTGTTAACTGGAGTAAACAAGTGTCTGCACAGTGTCCCGTGTTAGGGTCATGGGGAATTCAAACGTAAATCTGTTCAGGTTATCTTTAGGCAGGTGAAACCTGTGGAGACAGTTATTTCAAATACAGTCACTTCTTGAAATCATAGCTACTGGGGTTGTAATTATGAAGCAAATGGTTATGAGTTTTGATTTAGCCACTTGTTTAGTAGTAGTCCTCTGGGTTTTATCCTACTGGTTCTGCCCTAGCTACGGTTTATTATTGGTATGTATCACATTCTGCAGGAACAAGATGATGTATGGTTTTGTTTACATTACTAATAAATGGTACGTTGTGATTAACACTAATATTGTACCCCAAAATGAGCAGACAGCAGTGCTTTGCGTTCTTTGGATTCTTAAGATAGAAGAGCCTTCTAAAAGTTTCAGTGGTTCCAGAAGCAGAGAGGGTTATATAAAAATAAACAAAATTTAAAAAATACAGCATTGGTGGTTTTGCTTTTTTTAAAAGACCAAATTAATCAAAAGACAGTGAGAAGAGAATGTTAGATATTTAAGAGGGTTAGAATGTTTGTTTTTGGTTGTTTATAAAATTACCATTATTTTTCATTAAAGAACAGTAAGCCACGTGTGGTGGTGTGCACCTGTAGTTCTAACTACTCAGAAGGCTGAGGTGGGAGGATCTTTTGAGCTCAGGAGTTTGAGGCTGCAGTGAGCTATGATTGTGCCACTGCACTCCAGCTTGGGCAACTAAACAAGATGCCATCACTTTAAGAAAAACAACAATGCACTAGTACTTTGAGCCTTTCAGAATTAATATATCCTTGTAGATCTTTTTTTGTTGAGTACCCTCTTTTTGAGTCTCACTCTGTTGCACAGGCTGGAGGGCAGTGGTGCCATCTTGGCTCACTGCAACCTCCTGGGTTCAAGCAATTCTCCTGCCTCAGCCTCCCAAGTAGCTGGGATTACAGGAGCATGCCACCACGTCGGGCTAATTTTTGTATTTTCATTTGGTTTTTGAGACGGAGTTTTGCTCTTTTGCCCAGGCTAGAGTGCAATGGCATAATCTCAGCTCACTGCAGTCGCTGCCTCCCAGGTTCAAGTGATTCTCCTGCCTCAGCCTCCCATGTAGCTGAGATTGCAGACATGTACTACTATGCCTGGCTAATTTTTGTATCTTTATTAGAAGCGGGGTTTCACCATGTTGGCCAGTCTGGTCTTGAATTCCTGACCTGAGGTGATCTGCCCGCCTCAGCTTCCCAGACTGTGTGAGCCACTGTGCTTGGCCTAATTTTTGTATTTTTAGTATAGATGGGGTTTCACCACATTGGCCAGGCTGATCTTGAGTTCCTGACCTCAAGTGATCCCACCCGCCTTGGCCTCCCAAAGTGCTGGGATTACAGGTGTGAGCCATCACACCCGGCTAGTACCCTCTTTTTTGTATGAGCTGCTAGTAGGTTTTGGATTTACTGATACAGCTCAATAAGACTTTCAGGCTTTATTGTTCCTAGAAAATTTTTAAAAAAGTGATTGACAAGAGTTACCTCAGAAGTAAACTAAGTTGGATTGTGAGAAACAAGGTTTAAAGCCTTTTTTTTTTTTTTTTTTGCAGACAAGGTCTCACTGTGTCACCCAGGCTGGAGTGCAATGATGTGATCATGGCTCACTGCCGCCTCAAACTCCTGGGCTCAGGCCATCCTTAGCCTCCCAAAGTGTTGGGATTACAGGCATGAGCCACGATTGCCTGGCCTGAATTTGCAACCTTTTTGATGTTCTGGAGGGACACATTGCGGGACCTTGATAAATAAAGTTTTGATGATATGAGACAATTGATAATGAACAGATAATATATGATGGAGGTTTGAAATAATAAGTATTGGGCTAGTAAATTTTGAGACCAAGTTGTAATACAAATTTTCTTTTTTTTTTTATTTTGTGTCTTGTCTAGGTACCTTTAAAATATCTGTTATTCCTAGCATTGCTATGCAACTCTTGCCCTGTTCCATCATAGTAGAACACTAGTTTATAGTTGAAACAAAGGATTTACTGCAAGGGGATACGTGTCCAAAGCCCAGAGATAGAAGAAAGAATAAAATTCATCTGGGAATTGTTTCCTGTATAAACATAAAATATGATAACTTTGAGCAGTTTCATAGAAACAATATAGCAGCTTCTACAGATTGGTTTAAAAATAACATAAACCCCCTGAATCTAGTGTCCATCACACAGTGCTGCAGAATGCCACCTGATGGTCTCCTGTTAATACCACTGTTAGATCATAAGCACTCAACAGGGCAGGTGCATCTGCTCTATTCCTTCAGTCTGTGTTTTGCCTTCAGTGGGAGCCTCGGTTGTGACCTTCTCTAGGAGCAGCAGCTCTCTTTGTATTCTCTCTGTATGTGATCCTAGGTACCTAGTAGGTATTGACAGTTGTCTACTTATTCATTAAAAAATAATGTTTTAGATAATTTATAGCAGTTTGAAATCAAATCTGAGGAAACTGGCATTTCCTTTTACAAAACATTTTCAGTTGTTTCTTTTCTTCATGAATACTAGTTAGGTGGATTAATTAAAACCATAAACACCTAATTTAATAGGTAATAATGGTAAGCTTTTCTCTTCCCAAATCAAAGTCTTTCATACATTTTACTGAGAATTTCTATGTTCTGCAACTCCTCTTAGATTTTCTCATCTATGTTTTCTTAACTGGAGAAATTCCTCATTTGGTCTTATCTAATACTAAGTAGAGATATGTGATTATTATTAGTGATCCAGTGTCAGTTTTATTTAAGTCTCAAGAATGAGTAAGTCCAGACCTCCTAATGTTCTTCACTGACCAGATATCAGTCAAACCAGAGGGTAGAATTGAAGTAATTTGTTGAGATTTTAAAGAATCTGTGTAGTGTTAATTTTAGGGTATTCCTGGCTGGGTACAGGGGCTCACACCTGTAATCCCAGCACTTTGGGAGGCCCAGGTGGGTGGATCACTTGAGGTCAGGGGCTCAAGACCAGCCTATGCAACATGATGAAACCCCGTGTCTACTAAAAGTACAAAAATTAGCCACACATGGTGGCATATGCCGGTAATCCCAGCTACTCGGGAGGTTGAGGCACAAGAATCACCTGAACCCGGGAAGCAGAGGTTGCAGTGAGCCGAGATTGTGCTCTGCACTCCAGCCTGGGTGACAGAGCTAGACTCTTGTCTCCAAAAAGAAAAAAAGGAAAAAGGCTGGGTGTGGTGGCTCACGCCTGTAATCCCTGTACTTTTTGAGAGGCCAAGGTGGGTGGATCACTTGAGGTCAGGAGTTTGAGACCAGACTGGCCAACATGGTGAAACCTCATCTCTACTAAAAATACAAAAATTAGCTGGGCTTGGTGGTGGGCACCTGTAATCCCAGCTATTCGGGAGGCTGAGGCAGGAGAATCACTTGTACCCGGGAGGCAGAGGTTGCAGTGAGCCGAGACAGTACCACTGCACTTCAGCCTGGGTGACAGAGTAAGACTCTTGTCTCAAAAAAAAAAAAAAAAGTATTTATTAGACATTTTCTGAATTTTAATCATGGAGATATAATCACAGCCCTCCCCTCCCCTCTTCTCTTCCTGACAGAATCTCGCTCTGTCGCCCAGGCTGGAGTTCAGTGGCACGATCTCAGCTCACTGCAACCTCTGCCTCCCAGGTTCCAGAGATTTTCCTGCCTCAGCCTCCTGAGTAGCTGGGGTTACAGGCACGTGCCACCACGCCCGGCTAATTTTTGTGTTTTTAGTAGAGATGGGGTTTCACCATGTTGGCCAGGCTGGTCTCCAACTCCTGGCCTCAGGCAGTGTGCCGGCCTCAGCCTCCCAAAGTGCTGAGATTACAGGTGTGAGCCACCATGCCTGGCCCTAGTCCTTTTAAATACACTATTTTTCCTGGTTTTCAGTGTCTCACCAAAATACTATCTGTTTTCAGTTAGGGTGGAATAGCCCTATTCTCTCATCCCTGCTATCTCCAAATCAGGCTATGCCAAGAGGGGACCCTAAATTAGATTAGAAAAGGGGGCTAATTGTAAGTAGTAGTCATGAATGGGTCTGCACATTGCTATACATTCTGACTTTTTAAAATTTAGCAGCATACATTTAGAAAGTACCTGTGTACAAAGCACTATTCTTAGTGGACAGAGGGAATTCAGATATATTCCCTGCCTTCAGAAGGACTTACCACTCTCTCATATAGGAAATGAACACACACACAACTGAATGGAACACGTGGAAGGCATCACTGGGGTGAGGCTGGATATGGCCTCTAAGTGTGAAAGTGGCTCCGTCTCTCTCCCAGGGTTCTGGTTTTGAACATTGGAATTGAAGGGAAGAGTGGCTTCATCAAAGGCTGGAGTGTTAGTTAACCTGGCACTGCTACCAGAGAACATGCCTGTGTGGAGAGTCCTGCTATTCTTTTTCATTATGAACAAGTTTAAACATAGGTGGAATAATATAGTGACCCTGTTTCAATATATTCATCCCTCAGATTTAATAATTTTAGGGCTTTGGTACATTTTCTTCATCTATCCCATTTTGTTTTTTCTTGCTGTTGTGTTTTAAGGTAAATTCCAAACATCTGTCATTTTAATCCTACATACTCTCAAGTATGCATTTCCAAAAATATGGCCATTTTCTTGCATAATGCAAATGCCACCATGAATCTAACCAAGTTATCAGTAATTCTTTTGATATCATCTCACAGAGGATGTCATTTTTAAGTCTCATTTCAGGCTGTCCTTGCTGTTTTTGGTGTCCTCAAGGTCTTTGTGGACCTGGTCCTAATCATTATCATGGATAGGCTTTTTTTTCTGGATACTTTCTCTAATGAAATAATCTGATTGTGTTCAAGGAGTTAACTTCACTCTCAGGCAGGTGTTCTGCAACCAATTTAATTACACTTCAGTAAAGCTGTGGAAAACCTCTTAGTTTGTATTTAGATTTAAAATATAATCAGAAGGAGCCAGTTTTGTGACACAGTGGATAGTGCACTGGACGTGTAGCCCATTCTGATGTAGTCATTCAAAAACGTGTAGTCAGGACGTATGATGGTGTTTAGTACTCAAGGCACAAAAAGAGCTGACCACAGCTGTGTTCTTAGAACTTTTGCCTAGCATGTTATGCTTTGACTTTTCTTATTCTTTTTTTTTTTTTTTTTTTGAGACAGAATCTCGCTCTGTCGCCCAGGCTGGAGTGCAGTGGCACAATCTCGGCTCACTGCAAGCTCCGCCTCCTGGGTTCTCGCCATTCTCCTGCCTCAGCCTCTCCGAGTAGCTGGGACTACAGGCGCCTGCCAGCACACCCGGCTAATTTTTTTGTATTTTTAGTAGAGACGGGGTTTCACCGTGGTCTCGATCTCCTGACCTCGTGATCCGCCCACCTCGGCCTCCCAAAGTGCTGGGATTACAAGCGTGAGCCACCGTGCCCGGCCTTACTTTTCTTATTCTTCTCTGCTTCGACTACCTAACCACTTGCAATGGAATTAATTTACACTCCCGAAACTACTTAGAGTACAGCCTTTTCTCTCCAATACATGTGCACACATAGATGCACATGTATCCCAAAATATTCCGTGAACTGGGAGAACTATTCGTGTTCCTCTCTCTGTGTTTCCTGTCTTGATTAGTGGCATCATATCCTTCTAGACAGGAAATTATAAGGCTTTTCTCTTGACTCCTATTGCCAGTTGGTCATATTTGCAATAGCTCTATTCACTTCATTCTAGTTTTCCTGCCCTAGTTCCAGATCTTTACTGTACATCTGGATCATTACAATAACTCTCAGCTAGCCTCTGATCTTTCTCAGTTGCTTTCCCTGCCAGCCCATCAGATCCTCATTGCTACTCGCTACCATTCTAAAATAGAAATCTAGCCGGGTGCGGTGGCTCATGCCTGTAATCTCAGCACTTTGGGAGGCTGAGACCGGTGGATCACGAGGTCAGGAGATCGAGACCATCCTGGCTAAAATGGCGAAATCCCGTCTCTACTAAAAATACAAAAAAAAGAAATTAGCTGGGCGTGGTGGCGGGCGCCTGTAGTCCCAGCTACTCGGGAAGCTGAGGCAGGAGAATGGTGTGAACCTGGGAGGCGGAGCTTGGAGTGAGCCGAGATTGCGCCACTGCACTCCAGCGTGGGCGACTGAGTGAGACTCCATCTCAAAAAAAAAAGAAAAAAAAGAAAAAAGAAATCTTATTACATCACTCCTTTGCACACAAGCCTCTTTTAGCACTCAGTTGTCTACAGAATGAGATCCAACCTTCTTGGTGTGGCATTTGAAGTGCTGTGTGCCTCAGCCACAATGGACTACATGCTATTTCTGCAGCATACTATACACTCTTTTTTTTTTTTTTTTGAAACGGAGTCTCGCTCTGTCGCCCAGGCTGGAGTGCAGTGGCGCGATCTTGGCTCACTGCAAGCTCCGCCTCCTGGGTTCACAACATTCTCCTGCCCCAGCCTCCCGAGTAGCTGGGACTACAGGCGCCCGCCACCACGCCCGGCTAATTTTTTTTTTTTTTTTTTTGTATTTTTAGTAGAGATGGGGTTTCTCCGCGTTAGCCAGGATGGTCTCGATCTCCTGACCTCGTGATCTGCCTGCCTCAGCCTCCCAAAGGGCTAGGATTACAGGTGTGAGCCACCACGCCCGGCCAGCATGCTGTACAGTCTTATCCTTCTTTGCTCTGTTTGTACGTATTGCCTGTTTATCTGGAATGCTGATGAGTGGTGGAGGAGAGATTCTAGGCCATGTGCTTTCACTTATTGTGCTGAATAAATGAAGGTTCTGTGGAATTGGTTGTAAGGAAGTTTTACTTCTTTTAGTTTTATGAGACTATAGATCAAAAACATTACTGCATGCACTTTCTAAGTTCAGTATTCCAAAAGTTTGATGTCTGAAGGTTTTTTTTTTTCTTTGAGACAGAGTCTCACTCCGACATCCGAGCTGGAGTGCAGTGGTGTGATCTCACCTCACTGCAACCTCTGCCTCCCAGGTTCAAGTGATTCTTGTGCCTCAGCCCCTCCCAAGTAACTGGGACTACAGGTACCTGTCACTATGCCCAGCTAATTTTTATATACATATATATATGTGTGTGTATATATGTGTGTATATATACATTTTTTTTTTTGAGACGGAGTCTTGCTCTGTCACCCAGGCTGGCATGCAGTGGCGTGATCTTGACTCACTGCAGCCTCTGCCTCCCGAGTTCAGGCAATTCTTCTGCCTCAGCCTCCCGAGTAGCTGGGATTACAGGCGCTCGCCACCACGCCCAGCTGATTTTTGTATTTTTAGTAGAGATGGGGTTTCACCATGTTGGCCAGGCTGGTCTCGAACTCCTGACCTTATGATCCACCCTCCTCAGCCTCCCAAAGTGCTGGGATTACAGGCGTGAGCCACCACGCCCAGACTTTTTTTTGAGACAGGGTCTCACTCTGTCCCCAAGGCTGGAGTGCAGTGGTGTGATCTCTGCTCACTGCAGCCTCCACCTCCCGGGTTCAAGTGATTCTCCTGTCTCAGCCTCCCAAGTAGCTGGGATTACAGGGGCATGCCACTATGCCTGGCTAATTTTTGCATTTTTAGTACAGACCAGGTTTCACCATGTTGGCCAGTCTGGTCTCGAACTCCTGACCTCAAGTGATCCTCCCACCTCGGCCTCCCAAAGTGTTGGGGTTACAGGCGTGAGCCACTGCACCTGGCCTAATTTTTATATTTTTAGTAGAGACGGGGTTTCACCATGTTGGCCATGCTGGTCTTGGACTCCTGACCTCAAGTGACCCATTTGCCTCACCTCCTAAAGTGCTGGGATCACAGGCGTGAGCCACCACACCCAGCCTGATGTATGGAGTTTTGATAGTGATGCCAGTCACCTTTTTGATCACTTTTTCCCCTTAAATTTCCAGATTCTGCTTTTACCTTTGTTGTTTGTTACCCTTTGCTCATGGCAGGGAGGAGGAGGAATTTGCAGAAATAAAGGAAGTAGACTTCAGTCAGAGAGAGGGAAAGAAACAGCATGATATAAGAGTTTATCAAATACCAGCTGTTTTGTGGTTTGGTAAGGAGGAAATAACTGAAAAAAAAAAATAAAAAAAAAAACACCCAAAACCAAGAGAGGACATTTTTTTGAAACAAGAGTCTTTGTTAGACAGTCTTTTAAAAAATGTAGACCTAAGGGCGGGGCATGGTGGCTCACACCTGTAATCGCAACACTTTGGAAGGTCAGGCTGGAGTTTGAGACCAGCCTGGGCAATATAGCAAGACCTCATTTCTACAAAAAATTTAAAAATTAGCCAGCTATGGTGGCACGCGCCTGTAGTCCTAGCTACTTGGGAGGCTGAGGTGGGATTGCTTGAGCCTGTGAGCTGGAGATTTCAGTGAGCTGAGATTGCGCCACTGCATTCTAGCCTGGGTGACAGAAGAAAACTCTGTCTCCTCTCCTCGCAACCTGCCCCCCTCCCCCCGCCAAAAAAAGGTAGGCCTAACAAAGGATGGAAATCTTTTTACTTGTCTTAGTAACTTAATTTTTTTTGTTTTAATGAGACATTTTGAGATTTACCTGTTTGTGTCATTTTTAAAAATGCAATTACAGTATTAAGTTACAGAATTTTCAGAAAGTTATCATTCAGATGTGATTTCATATATCTTTTGTTTTTGTTTGTTTTAGACAAAAGAAGTTAGAAAAGGTGATGGAAGAAGAAGGCCTAAAAGATGAGGAGGTAATTAACATTGGCAATGCCTTCCTTAAAACCCAGCATGGCAGGTTGTATCTTGTCCAGCGAGTTGTTAGCCTTGGTACACATGAGAAGGGTTTTGGCTCAGTAACAGAGGAACTTGAGGGTAGTGTGCTTCCGGATTTGGGTGTTAATGCAGAGGGACAGATTAATTATTAAGTACCTAGGAGAGGAAGTCTTCTCTAGATGCAGTTATAGTAAACTAGATTTAGAATTCCAAGAGAAAGAAGGGATGAAATCAAATTAAAATTTAAAAGAGCAAGTTGTAGCATTTTTATAGAATTCACTGAAAAGTCTCCGTAGGAGTAGGGCAAATTTTTGAAATATTTATTTATTTATTTTACTTTTTCTGGGATAGATGTGCTGAACCTGCAGGTTTATTACATAGGTATATATGTGCCATGGTGGTTTGCTGCACCTATCAACCTGTCATCTAGGTTTTAAGCTCCGCATGCATGAGGTATTTGTCCTGATGCTCTCCCTCCCCTTCCCCCCGTGCCCCGACAGGCCCTGGTGTGTCATGTTCCTGAAATCTTTATTAAGGCAAAGTATCCATCTCAAATCAGCCCTTCCACCCAGTGCCCGCAGATATAGTAGGAGAAAATATAGTTAACAAGGGACTGTGCAAGGAACTGAAATGGCAGTGGAAATGCCTTCAAAAATAGGATTGGCTTACAGAACCCAGGACAGTGGTGAAAAATACCCACTACTTAAAGAAATAACAGAAAGTTACAGCATACAATGTGTAACTAACCCAGAGGGAAAGATAAGAACATACTGTTTATATTAAACAGGATAAAGGAAAATATTATTGATTATTTATCCCTCCCTTCACCAAAAATGTTAGGATAGTGGATTGCTGAAGTAGGTTAGTCAGAGTTCCCAGAGGCACCCATCTGTTCAGTGTGGCTTGGATGTTGTGTCTAAAGGCCAGGAGAGGGAGAAGTGACCTCTTAAGGATCCTTCTGGGGTGCTTTCATGTGTGAAAAGATTATCCCTAGTCCACTTGGACCTGTTTTCCAGCTGGGTAAGTCACAAACATGACTTGTTACAGAGTTTCAGAATTTCAGTTCCTTCCCCTCTCCTCCCTTCCTTATTTAAATATTAGAAACGACTCCGGAGATCAGCACATGCTCGGAAGGAAACAGAGTTTCTTCGTTTGAAGAGAACAAGACTTGGATTGGAAGATTTTGAGTCCTTAAAAGTAATAGGCAGAGGAGCATTTGGTGAGGTAAAAATCACAGCTACTTGTCAAGTACAAAAGTATTGCAAAACTTCAAAGCTTCTAACATACCCTTAAGTCATGATTATTGACATAACTGAAATATATGGAATTACATGAGTCAGGCATGCCAGCCCCACATCCTAATTGCTTTGTCTGTCTGCTTTCTCTTTTTCTTCTTTCCACGGTCCCAGATCTCTGTTCTCTGTTTTGCCAGAGATGGCGTTGGTGTTTAAATATTGACTTAGGGGGAGAGTTGAAAGGTAGAAGGAAATCAACATTTATTATTTACAGGCTGCTTTTTTCCCATAATCAGGACAGTAACCCATTTTATAAATGATGAAATTAAGACTCTAAAGGTATATATAATGTCTCCTATTATCACACAGCCATTGAGTACTGGGACCAAAAGTTAGGCCCTACTTCCTGAACTCAAAGCGCTTGCTTTTCCCAGTACTGCACTGCCTCTCGAGAGGGAAACTAGTAGTGTATCTCCACCCTTTATTTCTCCCCACCAGATTGATACAGCTCTAAAAAGATGACCCTAGGAGGGAGAATGTACAGAAAGGAGTTATATAGGTAGTGGTGGAGAGTTGAAAACATTTGCGACTTTGTCCCCTCAGTTCTTGGAAATGATCCTGCTTGGGCACAAGAGCAGTCTGTTGGGAAGAGTTTGAAAGAGCCCATGCAGGGTCATTCCCATTAATGAAAAATGCCCAAAGTGGGTGACCTGCTGATGCAATAATTGCAAGTATAAAAGGAGCAGTATATTATTAAAACCTGGTACCCCGGGGCCAGGCGCAGTGGCTCACTCCTATAATCTCAGCACTTTGGGAGGCCAAGGCGGGCAGATCACAAGGTCAGGAGTTCGAGACCAGCCTGACCAACATGGTGAAACCCTGTCTCTACTAAAAATAGAAAAATTAGCCGGCTGTGGTGGCACGCACCTGTAATCCCAGATACTCAGGAGGCTGAGGCAGGAGAATTGCTTGAACCCTGGAGGCAGAGGTTGCAGTGAGCCGAGATTGCACCATTGCACTCCAGCCTGGGTGACAGAGCAAGACTCCATCTCAAACAAAACAAAACAAAACAAAACAAAACAAAACAAAACAAAAAACCTGGTACCCCGGGGGAAATGTGAATAATATTTAGAGGCACAGGTGATAGATTGATCCCTCAGTGTTCAGAATTCCTGTTGGCTTCTTGAAAGAGGGAAAAGTATAGTACCACCTCCGAAAGAGCTTTCTGTTTGGCAGGGAAGGGTTGTGGTACTCAATTAGGAAAAACATGAAGAAAGATTCAGGGAGAAGAAAACCTACTTATTTTGGGAGAAGAGGGGAGGACATGCAGGAACTTGCAGTGAAATTTTTCTTTTGGTTGTAAATTTTCTTCATAAAATTATCTATTTTCTTTAAAAACATTGGAAAACATAAAAGAGAAGGAAAACTGCATAAAACACAATTTCCCTAATTACACATTTTGAATTTTCTTCTTTTTTGAGACAGAGTCTTGCTCTGTTGCCCAGGCTGGAGTGCAATGGCTTGATCTCAGCTCACTGTAACCTCCGCCTCTCGGGTTCAAGTGATTCTACTGCCTCAGCCTCCCGAATAACTGGGATTACAGGCACCTGCCACCACACCCAGCTAATTTTTTTATTTTTAGTAGAGACGGGGTTTCACCAGGTTAGCCAGGCTGGTCTCGAACTCCTGGACCTCAGGTGATCCACCTGCTTCGGCCTTCCAAAGTGCTGGGATTACAGGTGTGAGCCACCATGCCTGGCCTGAATTTTTTGTTTTTCTTTCCAGACGTTTTTCCTATGCATGAAGTTTCACTTTGTTATTATTATTATGATTAAGTGACAAGGTTTCGCTGTGTGGCCCAGGCTGGAGTGCAGTGGCTGTTTACAGGCACGATCTCACTACTGATCAGCATGGGAGTTTTGACCTGTTCCATTGCTGAACTGGGCCTGTTTGCCCTTCCTTAGGCAACCTGATGGGGCCCCCCCACCACCCTGCTCCTGGGAGGTCACCATATTATGCTGAACTTAGTTCAGACACCTGATCAGCGTAATGCACCATAGCTCATAACTCCTGAGCTCAAGCGATCCTCCTACCTCAACCTCCCAAATAGCTGGGACTACAGGTATACACCACCGTGCACAGCTACTTTTGTTTTAATTAAACATCGTTGTAATCATTTACTTAGATTTTCTGAGCTGACTGGATGACATACGTCAGGGGTGTAACGAGTCCATAAATTTGAAATTGAAGGTTTTAAATTAGATTGGTTTGTTCAGCTAAGGAACCAAAGCTGTTCAGGTATAGAGGTATTTGAGGATGTTTCCAGCATCGACTTTACTGTGTGTAATGTATTCATTTTGGAACACTGAAAAGCATTTTCTTCTGCTTTGTTATTACTATAGTTGCTCATGTTAAAATTGTAATACTTTTTCAGTTAATTATTGCATCCTATAACACATGAAAGCATTAGCTTAGTAGTACGAGTTTTTGACTTGGCATTTCTTTTATAACTTTTTAGGTACGGCTTGTTCAGAAGAAAGATACAGGGCATGTGTATGCAATGAAAATACTCCGTAAAGCAGATATGCTTGAAAAAGAGCAGGTAAAGCACAGTTGTAGCAGTGCTTTTAGCTTATTAATTTTTGTCTCCTAAAACTTTTCTTTTTGTTTAATTGAAATATATATTTTATTACAGTTTTCTTTAGCTCTGTCATGTATGACTGTATATATAATACTACCTTTTTCCCCCTACAAAGAAGCAGTTCATATTTAAAATCACAAGTAATGCCTATAGGTTATATGCAATCTTTTAAAAATTGAAAATCTGTTCCAAAAGCAGCTCTTACTTGTGTCTTCCAGTTGATCACAAGATGTCCTTATTGTGAGAGCCTTTTTTTTTTTTTTTTTGAGGTCATACGTGGTGTGATAGTGTGTTTCTTACCAAATGCTGAGAAATAGAAATTGTATATATATCTCATAACTAAGGACTAGGAATTAGAATTTGGAATTTATAGTCAAAATGTGTCTTTATATGCTTCATTCTGTTTACCTAAACCAAAGCTGAGTCTTCTAGGTAGCTCATCGGTACCTGAAAAAGACCAGCCTTCTAATTTCTGAATGAATTTGAAAAATATAATGCAAATGGCAGAACAATGCAAATTCTCCTTTAATGATAAAGGATACTTTCTAAAACCAAAACCTGGTTTGCAAATCGATTTATAAAGTGCCTTATGCAAAATAAATAAGGTTTTAAATATTGTAAAGTATATTTTAAAAAGCAAGAATAGACTTTTCTATAAATCTAGTTTAATGTAGCTGGTTGCTTAAGAAAAGATTGCAGTGGGTGTTGACTGCAAATGTCTTGTAAAAGATTTGATGTTATAGGAACATGGAGACCCTGTGACAAGGAGAACTCCTAATTTAGGGCCAAAGAGGGAGGATGGAGATTGGCCCCATATCCAATCCTTTCTACCTCTTGAGAGGAGATATAATCACTGGTCTTCCCGGTCTTCATTTAAATGCCACCCCAAAATATGGAATTTTTATTTTCTCTCGAATTTTCATGTGTTACCGAGAAGCTTTAGACTCCCAGGAATTTCAGTTGAGAGTATCAAATACCCGGGCGGTAAGTCTTGAGACACTACAGTTTATGCTAACAGCAACGTTTTTCAAAATTCACAGTAGACCAGCCTACTTACATACTGTCTACAAATTAGTGTGTGGTATGGGTGTGTAGGCACTGAGGAAGTTTCAGTTAATCTCGAGAAGGAAAAGATAAAGCTTCTGCATTAATTAGTATGTTTGCGTCTCATGAGTAAGTTTTGTTTTGCAAGATATGTTTCCTACAGTTTTAACCAAGGCCTAAGACCTCCTTTTATTAAATATTAGCAGTCAGAGTAATACTGCAAAACAAAGTACACATGATTTTCAGTTAGTAATTTTATGTATACCAGGTGCCCCGCATGGTTTCTAACAGAGGATGATCCAGACATAATGTGTAAAAAGCCTTTTCTCAAATATTGTGCCTTCAAAATCAGTTTCTAAGACTTTTCTAAATGAAAGTAAAAGAACTGTCTATTAGAATTAATATTTTAAATGATGTATTAACTTATGGATTAAATGGTACATTAACTTAAATTGTTAAGCTCACCTTAGCTGAGAACTCAACTCCTCAACTTAACAGATCTCATTATGAGCCAGTTGAAGTCTCTGGCCACAGACTCTACCTGGCTCAGCCATCTTGAAGAAGCATGCATTGGGTTTGTGCTAGATAAAAGATGGAAGTAGACCAGTGCAAATTCATCACCATTTTGGGGTGGGGCTGACAAAGTATAGGTGCAGAGGCAAAATTGTTTTTTTATTTGCTTTTACTAAATAAACTGGGTAGGAATTAAAGCTACCCACTGAGAGTTCATTTTATTTTTCTGCTCCACGTGGTGGAAATTTTTGCTACCTGGAAAAATTTAAAGGGTAAGACATGACATCTAACTAGCTTCTGATGTTTCTCTTCCAGTGCAAAAGGAAAACCTTCAGTTGTGATGCCAGTATAGAATTATTGATGGGACAAAAAACTGGCTTTTATTTCTGCTTTCTTAGGGCACAGGATAGCAACTAGAACTCCCCACCTTATTAAATATTTGTGGAATAGGGGAAAGAGAACCTTTTTGTATAAACTGCACCTCAGACTCTTCCCTCCCTTAATCTATATTCAACCAACTCCACTTTCAAACCATGAGGTTTCTAGCTACTGTTTCAGCCTCGAGAGAAGGGCAAGATGTGCTCGTGGTAGCTTTCCCCTTGACAAACAGGAAATGTTGTGGTCACCATTATTGTGTCCTCCAGGGTGAGTGACAAGTGGTAATTGTAGTGCCTCCCCTTTTCTCTTGCTCCCTGCAGTAGGTAGGGACCTTAATGGGAGCCAGGGGAGACAGGCAGATGAAGGCTGCCTTCTAGTGTATTAATGTCTTGTAGTGACTGGGTCCTAGCCGTGGCTGTGGGGCAGCAAGCAACATTACTGTTTCCCAAAAGCTTTGCTTCTGTATCAAGGTCAAGTAAAAGCAGATGCTTTACTTGGTTTCATTGTGTTTCGTAGCACTGTTTCTTTTCACCCTTATTGTCCATTTTTTCCCACCCCAATACCATAAGTACAGATGTAAAGATGTAGGTTTTCTGTACAGTTGCAGCTTTTAAAAAAATTCCTCAAAGAACGATTTTAGTAGATACTGAAAACTCAAATACATAAAGTCAGATGCCTCTGGGCCCCCAAGAGTTAGCATGGAAGCCTGAAGCAAGTTAGGTATAAGACCAGGGGAGAGGGTAGGATCTTTGTTGAAATGGAAGACTAATGGAAGAGTGCCTTGTCTCCCTAAAGACATGTCAATAAAACAAACAAGCATCGTATCAAACATTGTATTAACCAAACAACAGCCATGGACTAAATTTGCCAATTTGTGAACCTTGGTACTTGTTTTACTTCAGAATATCTTGTAAAAAGTCAAGACTTGTAGCATATGTTAAGACCAAAACCACTATTCAGGGATTGGACTGAGTCTTTTTATTTTTTTTATTTTTTGAGACAGAGTCTCGCTCTGTCACCCAGGCTGGAGTGCAGTGGTGCGATCTCGGCTCACTACAAGCTCCGCCTCCCGGGTTCACGCCATTCTCCTGCCTCAGCCTCTCCAAGTAGCTGGGACTACAGGCACCCACCACCAGGCCCGGCTAATTTTTTGTATTTTTAGTATTTTTAGTAGAGACGGGGTTTCACCGTGGTCTCGATCTCCTGACCTTGTGATCCGCCCGCCTCGGCCTCCCAAAGTGCTGGGATTACAAGCGTGAGCCACCGCGCCCAGCCTGGACTGAGTCTTAATAAATTTAGATCTGAATCAACCCAATTTAGACCTTGTGACACTTAAAAAAGAGGGGAGGGGCCAGGCATGGTGGCACACACCTATAATCCTAGCTGCTTAGGAGGCTGAGGCAGGAGGATCACTTTAGACCAGGAGTTTGAGGCTTCAGTGAGCTATGATCACGCCACTGCACTCTAGCCGGAGTGACAGAGTGAGACCCTATCTCGTTGTAAAAAAAGTGTGGAGGGGGATTTGATAATATGCAGTGATGTTTGATTACTGTTCTGCATTTAAAGTAAATAAGGTAAATTTGAAAATAAAGCATTGCTTTAACAAAATAATTCCGGTTCTTTCAAACTTTCTACGACTTGGTCCTTTATAGATATTTCAGTGAAAGTATAAAACTGGAAATGTCATTAATTTGAATCTACAACTTTTCATAGGTGTTCTTGTATTTAAATTCAGTAAGGATTGATTGAGCACATAGCAGTGAACTAAATGCCGTGGTATCATCGCATTCCAGAATTGTCAGTGAGCTCACTGTCGTTGCAGATACTACTAGTGCAGACCCGAGGAAGAACTTGCAAGAGTCTCACTTTGGGGACTTATTTTTATCATAAGAGATTATTAGACAAAACTCTATGCAAAAGAGTAGTCATTTTAACTAATCAGAGATTCAGTTTATAGCAATGTTAAAGTTGCTATTTGCATTAAAGCCATTCATTTTGCCATTTTTTAAAGCCTTTCATCACTCAAGTTTTCATCACTGAATACCTTCAAATCAAATGTTGTCAATTTTGAGTTAGTAGGTTTGCCTAAGCAGAAATTGGATCTTTTGTATCATCACGATTAAATACTCAAAACAGTATTTAAACACGGTATTTAAATTGTTTAAGCAAATATACAATCTAATAAAGCAGAGCAAGCTTTGTCATTAATCAAATGCATATACCTCCAGGTTGGCCACATTCGTGCGGAGCGTGACATTCTAGTGGAGGCAGACAGTTTGTGGGTTGTGAAAATGTTCTATAGTTTTCAGGATAAGCTAAACCTCTACCTAATCATGGAGTTCCTGCCTGGAGGTAATTACTTGACGATGAAAGGTCATTTTTTCTTTTTGTTCTGTGGTTTCTTTCTCTCACATCACAATTAACCCTCCTTTCTACTTTTAAATGTGCTCACAAAGTTGCTTTCTATATCCTTTTTTAGGTCTATAAAGGAAGTCAGTAACCTGTCTTGTGCTGGGGTGCCTTTCTACAATCTTAGTGCCATGAAAGTAACCTTTTCATTCATTCACATGATTTCAGATGGACATTTCTTTCTTTTCTTCTTCTTTTTAAAATATATAGGAATAAACTAGGGTGCTCTGCCTGCTCTCCTGTCAATGGGAATCATATATGATCAATAACCCAAGTCACAACATTGAAGCTATAACATTCTTTGCTCCAAATTTTTGTTTCTTTTTGTATAACATATTAATAAGGAGTGAATTTTTTGTTACCTATATTAGTAGCCAGAAAAAATTTCTCATTTCTGAAATTTTAAGTTTTATGTAACTCAGCATGATCGTCTCCTAAGACAGCTCCAAAGTAAACCCAGAACAGAACGTGCCATCTGTTCTGAGGAAAGCAGTGTGTTTCCCAGTGAGCAGATGAACACTGAGCAAACTCTGGTGGGAAAAAAAAAAAAACAAACTTTTTCCTTTTTGGTTCCTATAATTGTGGCATAATATTTTGATTTTTGGCCGGGCGCGGTGGCTCACGCTTGTAATCCCAGCACTTTGGGAGGCCGAGGCGGGCGGATCACGAGGTCAGGAGATCGAGACCACAGTGAAACCCCGTCTCTACTAAAAATACAAAAAATTAGCCGGGCGTGGTGGCGGGCGCCTGTAGTCCCAGCTACTCGGAGAGGCTGAGGCAGGAGAATGGCGTGAACCCGGGATGCGGAGCTTGCAGTGAGCCGAGATCGCACCACTGCACTCCAGCCTGGGTGACAGAGCGAGACTCTGTCTCAAAAAAAAAAAAAAAAAAAAAAAAAATTTTGATTTTTGTGACAACCCTTAGATTTAGGGTCATCAATACTTTTTAATAAAGAAACACATTTAATAAAAAATAAACAGTTGATTATTGTTAGAATGAGGAGAAACTTTTTTAACATTTAGATGCCAGTTCTTAAATAAGAGTAAGAGCCAACTTGGTTACCAGCTCCTAACGTGTCCTCAAGCCTCAACCTGTACCATCTTCCATAGCTTCTCATGTCTCCTGGACCCTGCCCTTTGCACTTGGTGGAGCTGGCCTGCAGAGCCATAGAGCATCTGGCCTGAGCTCTCCAATCATCTGGGCAAACTTGCACAGGCGAGGCCCCATTGACTGCTCTCCTGAGCCACAGAACTAAGGCCATATAGCTACCTTACTGGGGTAGCAGCCCAAGTGCACTGTCTCCATGTGTCTGGTGGGCCTCCAGATTGAAGGGCTGCCAGGAGTGATTAGGAAATCGTATTTTTTAAGTATTGGACTGAAAAAGAGCACTTTAATAAATGGTTTAATTTTTGCCTGAGGGAAAAATAGCTACTTTTCTCCAATAATACAAAACATAATGTTCTAAATGAAATGAAATTGAAAAAGCAGCATGATGCTGTTAAAATCAGAGGTTTCTTTCTCTTTTCCTTATTTTCTAACATAAGTGGCTTTATGTGAGGTCTAAACTGAATCTTTACTGTTTTCTCTTAGTTTTAAACTCCTTATACATGTTTTCTTTGCATTTCTCACTGTTGAGTTAGGACCTGAATCTTTTTCTGCCATTTTATGTTGCTGGTATTAGACAGAAATGATGAAATTTTGACTTTGCAGAAAACTAACGAGGTTACCTTTTAACTGCTAGAATACTGATACTGTATTTTAAAAGTTACATAACGGGTACTGGTGTCCATTTAAATACCTATAATAACGCACTAGAGAAAAAAAGCACTGACCTTGAGAGGTGTTCGTTGTACTCTTCCAGGAGGCAGTTATTGCACGTTCTAGTGTATAGCATTTTCAGTTCATTTTTAGCTTTTGTTGACTAATGCTTTGCTACCCAAGTCCTTTCTTTTTATTTGTTTGTGTTCTGTGAATAGAAGTTGGAAAGCTTGTTTTCAGCCTCTCCAAGTGTTTACATTTTTATTTGGCATTTCAGCCTCTCTATAACAATGGCAATACAATCTGTGTGGAAGTGCCATTTAGTTATAGATGCAGAAAAGCTTGCAGATATTTGTTCAGGCAAAGTGAAAAGTAAAGCAGCTTTTTACCCCGAGTCCAAAAAATTATCCTAAGAAAATATAGTTGTTTTTTAAAGTGTGGGAGAAATTTTCTCTCAAAAGTAAAATAGAAATCACAGCTTAGTGATCAACCTTAGCTAGCTTAGGTGTGAAAATCCCATTTCTTCTCATGTTGGCAATGTGGGTCTATCTCTGGCACACAGAAGAGGTCTGTTTAGCTGCCTTATTTTGGCAGATAGGGAAGACATATCTGAAAATTGGTACTTACTCGTACGTTGTTTGTGTGTGTGTGTGTGTGTGTGTGTGGTGGCTTTGTATCTTCTTGTTTCCAGGGGACATGATGACCTTGTTGATGAAAAAAGACACTCTGACAGAAGAGGAGACTCAGTTTTATATAGCAGAAACAGTATTAGCCATAGACTCTATTCACCAACTTGGATTCATCCACAGAGACATCAAACCAGACAACCTTCTTTTGGATAGCAAGGTATGGGGGGGCATTGGTATGAACTATGCACATTTACTGATTTGAGCAGCCTCTGCTTTAACACCTGCGCCCCTTTGGTCATCCCAGTGGGCGAGCTGTGCCTGCCTTGTCATGATTTTCTTTTTTTTTTTAAACAGGTAAGTTTGCTGTCACTTCCTTTCTCTGAAAGGCTATGATTCTATAATTTGGTTGAGCATTTCTCTTAAAAATAAAGGAAACTCTTGAAAATAAGAGCAAAATTGATGTAGAGGGCAATTTTGTAATAAAGCCAAAGATAGTCATCTTCTCTTAGCATATAATTAACTGTTACTGATACATCACCTATCTAGAGCCCTTCTGTTGGGCAACCTCATCAGTTAATGAGGAACCCAGCCAAGAAGCAGGAAATGCAGTAACAATAAGGACCTGTAACAAAGTCCAGGTTCCAAATCATGCTCTCTGCTTAAAGAAGAGTCCTGCCCAGCCTCTTTTTTTTTTTTTTAAATTGAGATGAAGTCTCGCCCTGTTGCCCAGGCTGGAGTGCAGAGGCGCGATCTTGGCTCACTGCAACCTCCGCCTCCTGGGTTCAAGCGATTCTCATTGCCTCAGCCTCCCAAGTAGCTGGGATTACAGGTGCGCACCACCACGCCCCTGCCCAGCTTCTTAAATGGCCTGTTTATATTTATTTTTAGACATGCAGATAAGCTTAGTTGCCTAGTTCCTAAACTTACAGCAAATTAGAAGATAATCCCTGTGCTGCCAACTAACTTGCTAGATAACCCTTGGCAAATCTCTTTACCACCTGGATCTCATTGTTCTTATCCATAAAGTGAAAATACTGATCTAGGAAACCCCTTAAATCCCGTTCATCTCTAAAACTCTAGAATGTTGTTTTCTGTTAAGCAGAGTTGTTGTCTTGACTGAATTTTTCTTGTAAGGTGAAAAGTAAATTTATTTTCTAGGGTATTTTTCTTCTTTGCTGTCTTTTGATAACTTTCTTGCTTTGCTGCCCTTGAAAGACCTGAAGTTGTTGTTTTTTTTGTTTTGTTTTGTTTTTTGAGACGGTCTCATTCTGTCATCCAGGTTGAAGTGCAGTGGCACAGTTATAGCTCACTGCAATCTAATTCTTGGGTTCAAGAGATCCTCTTGCCTCAGCCTCCTGAGTAGTTGGGACTATAGGTACATGCCACTGTACCTTTTTTTTTTTTTTGAGACGGAGTCTCGCTGTGTTGCCCAGGCTGGAGTGCACTAGTGTAATCTCTGCTCACTGCAAGCTCCACCTCCCGGGTTCACACCATTCTCCTGCCTCAGCTTCTTGAGTAGCTGGGACAACAGGCGCCCGCCACCACACCCGGCTAATTTTTTGTATTTTTAGTAGAGATGGGGTTTCACGGTGTTAGCCATGATGGTCTCTATCTCCTGACCTTGTGATCTGCCCGCCTCGGCCTCCCAAAGTGCTGGGATTATAGGCGTGAGCCACCGAGCCTGGCCTTTTTTTTTTTTTTTCTTAATTTTTAGTAGAGCTGAGGTCTCGCTTTGCTGCCCAGGCTGCTCTCAAACTCCCTGGTTTAAGTGATCCTCCCACCTCAGCCTCTCAAAGTCCTGGGATTACAAGTGTGAGCCACCACCTGCTTTTTTCTTCATTATAATGCACAGAAGTGGAGTGGAATAGTGGACACCAAAGGCTAGGGAGTGTGGCAGAGAGGGGGATATGGGAAGAGGTTGGTTAAAAAAAAAGGCTGGGGCCAGGCATGGTGGCTTGCGCCTGTAATCATCCCAGCACTTTGGGAGGCTGAGGCAGGTGGATCACGAGGTCAAGAGATCGAGACCATCCTGGCCAACATGGTGAAACCCCGTCTCTACTAAAAATACAAAAATTAGCTGGGCGTGGTGGAGTGTGCCTGTAGTCCCATCTACTCGAGAGGCTGAGGCAGGAGAATCACTTGAACCCGGGAGGTGGAGGTTGCAGTGAGCCGAGATCACGCCACTGTGCTCTAGCCTGGTGACAGAGCCAGACTCCTTCTCAAAAAAAAAAAAAAAGAGGCTGGACGCAGTGGCTCACACCTGTAATCCCAGCACTTTGGGAGGCCAAGGTGGGTGGATCACGAGGTCAGGAGCTCAAGACCAGCCTGGCCAACATGATAAAACCTTGTCTCTACTAAAAATACAAAAATTAGCTGGGTGTGGTGGTGGGCACCTGTAATCCCAGCTACCTGGGAGGTAGAGCCAGGAGAATCACTTGAACCCAGAAGGTGGAGGTTGCAGTGAGCTGAGATCGTACCACTGCACTTTAGCCTGGGGGACAGAGCAAGACTCCATCTAAAAAAAAAAAATAATAATAATAATAATAATAATGCATAAACATGGTAGAAAATTTGAACAATACAGACAGTATTAAAGAAGAAAAATTATGCTGGACGGGCGCAGTGGTCCACGCCTGTAATCTCAGCATTTTGGGAGGCCAAGGCAGGTGGATTACCTGAGGTTAAGAGTTGGAGACCAGCTTGGACAACATGGTGAAACCCCGTTTCTACTAAAAATAAAAAATTAGCTGGGTGTGGTGGCACGTGCCTGTAATCCCAGCTACTCGGGAGGCTGAGGCAGGAGAATCAGCTTGAACCTGGGAAGCGGAGGTTGCAGTGAGCCAAGATTGTGCCACTGCACTCCAGCCTGGCCAACAGAGTGAGACTCCATCTCAAAAAAAAAAAAAAGAAAAATAATCTCATCACTGAAAGATAACTATTTTGTTGTAATCACTTTGATGCCTTTCTGTTTGTGGCATTTATATAAAGTTAGCATCCTAAAAGTAAATAGCTTTGTATTCTGTGTAAACATTAAAATATTAATGCTAGATATTTTCCTGTGTCATTAATATCAGATATATGTTTAATAAAGCACTGGCCCTACCTTGTGTGATTCAAAGTTCAGATGCCCTGGTTGGTGCCCCAGGTACCTTAGTGCTGGCTTCTTTGTCCCCTGTAGTCTATGTTCAGATCCAGCAACCATATTAAAGAACTTGAGGATTCGGTCTAACTGAAGAGGAATGGGGGATCCTGTTAGTTGCAGGTTTGCCCTTTATATTATGCTAGCTCACACTTGTAGCAAAATGTTCTCATAAGCATGTTGATTTGTGTTCAGCCACATAGATTATAGTCCTAAAAATGTAGGAGTTTTGAGTTCCTGTTGCATACTCAGAATAGCTGTAGAATTCCCTGAAAGGCTAGGCTTATAGCATGTGCTCCAGGAACTGCTTTTAAAAAGTTTCACTTTCTTTCTTTCTTGCTTTTTTTTTGTTTTTGAGGTGGCGTCTCACTGTGTCACCCATGCTGGAGTGCAGTGATGTTATCTTGGCTCACTGTGACTTCTGCCTCCCAGTTTCAAGTAATTCTCCTGCCTCAGCCTCCCAAGTAGCTGGGATCATAGGGGTGCACCACCATGTCCAGCTAATTTTTGTATTTTTAGTAGAGACGGGGTTTCCACCCTGTTGGCCAGACTGGTTTTGAACTCCTGACCTCAGGTGATCCACCCGCCTCGGCCTCCCAAAGTGTTGGGATTACAGGCGTGAGCCACTGTGCCCAGCCAAAAACAGTTTTTCTTAGTCCTTTCTTAGAGTTGTCCAGGTAAGATATGTAATCATGAGAACTATAAACTTCCTTGGCTTGTAGAATAAGTTACTTGCAAATCTGCAAAAAAAAAGATACTGAGGCCAGGTGCGGTGGCTCACGCCTGTAATCCCAGCTCTTTGGGAGGCCGAGGCGGGTGGATCATGAGGTCAGGAGTTCAAGACCAGCCTGGCCAAGGTGGTAAAACGCTGTCTCTACTAAAAATACAAAAAAATTAGCCAGACGTGGTGGCGGGCACCTGTAATCCCAGCTACTCAGGAGGCTGAGGCACAGAATTTCTTGAACCCGGGAGGCAGAGAATTTCTTGAACCCGGGAGGCAGAGGTTGCAGTGAGCCAAGATGGCGCCACTGCACTTCAGCCTGGGTGACAGAGCGAGACTGTGTCTCAGAAAGAAAAAGAAGAAAAAAAAAAAGATACTGAGTTTAATAGGCTCAAAGCTGTCCCTGTTTGGCAATTTACCTTGCTGTGTACATACGTACATACACACATCCAAACCTAATTGGATTTCTTTTGAAACAAAACATAATAAAATTTGACCCATCTGAGCAGGGCTCCTATAGCCTTGTATCTTGGAAAATTTGTATGTTTAAGCCTGATGATGTCCTTGAGAAAGGTGGTATTCTGGAAAGACCACAGACATTGAAGTCATTTGGGCTCAAATTTTGGTCACACCACTTCTGATTGTGTAACCCTGAGCAAGGTAGATCTCTGAGCATCAGGATTTCCTCTTATATTTCTGATTTCAACTCTCTTAAAATTTTGCCACCCTAAGAATACCTACTTTTTCCTTAGGGCTAGTTATGTGCTAGGTACTGTGTTAGGAGTCTTACATACATTAATGCCCATTCCTGCCAGAAAGATACCTGTACTTTCATTTTCCAGATGAGATGAGGTGGCAGGGTAAAGTAATCCTGGTCTGGGAGGAAGAGCATGGGCTGATTTCTGGTTTTGGTTCTGCCATTTTAACGGCAATTCATTTAACAGCTCTAAGTCTGTGATGTGTGGTTTAGGAGTTTTAAATGAGACAACACAAAGCATTGATCAAGGTACCTGACTCGTAGAAGGTGTGCATTTTCCTTTATGAAAATTATAAAGTTAGAGATTTATGATTGGAATACAGTATGGTCGTGATGGCAGCGGTGGCCTGTCTGGAGCCTCTGCTGGGAAGATGCCAGCTGCGGTGGGGGAGGTGCGGTCAGGGCTGTGTGCTCCATGGAGCTGGCAGGAGCTGGGAACAAGCGGGAGCCCTGCCCTCCCAGGCACAGTTGCAGCTGCCCAACCACAGCTGCAGACCTGGGCATCCCGGAAGCCCATGAGCTTGGAAGTACCTGCTCCTGCTGCCTGACCTGTCTGTGCTCCTGGTGTCCACTCCAATTTCAGAGCAAAGTTGAGGCCGAGCCTGGGTTCTACTGAGACCTGGTCTGGTGTGCACACACTTGGGGCGGTGCTGACACACCAGCCCCCTGCAGCCTCAGCCCCCTCCGGACTTTGGGTGCCAAGAAGCATGAGGGAGGCCAAGCAGGGGAGGAGGGCAGCTGGGTACAGGTCTGTAGATGCCCCTTTACACCAACAGCCTGGGTGCTGTGGACAAAATGATTGATGGCCATAAGAGGCAGACAGGCTCCTGGGTGGAAAGGGGTGGGTCCCTGGCGAAGCCCCACCTTCAAGCCAGGGATGGCCTGAAGCCTGAGGGCCAAGCTGTCTGTTCGGGCTGGAGTCTGTGGCCCAGAGTAAGAACTTGTGGTTTTTCTGGACCTGCCCGTGGCCGCCCATGGACCAATCAGCACGTACTTTCTCCCTTTTGAAACCCATAAAAACCCTGGACTCAGACTCTGGCAGATGTCAGACGACCTGCTGCAGAAAGGAGCTGTCTACTCTGGGTCTCCTAAGGACTACAGACTTGATGGGTGCTGGGTCCAACCTGCAGACTGCGACCAAGCGACGGATGAAAAAAATGCACTCCAACACAGATATCCAGTGAAAGAGTGGGCTACCGGGAGCGGGCTGCCTACAGAAAGAGTTGTAGCAGCCTCAGCCCTGACAAGCTGGTGCTGCAGGCAACTATTTAGTACAGATTTAATGACAAAGGCCTTGAGTCATTGTGGGTAATTTAACGTGGTCATCGCCCCCCACCCCCACCTCATCTCCAGAGAGAGCAGTCCTGCGCCTCGATTATTAAAGGCCAGGTTCCGAGGCCTAAGTAAACTAACTTACCTAGATCAGTTTTTTTTTTTTTTTTTTAATTATACTTTAGGTTTTAGGGTACATGTGCACCATGTGCAGGTTTGTTACATACGTATCCATGTGCCCCCTTGTTACCTAACCTAAGCTTTCAGGCACCAGATAAGAGAATCTGGCTGCCTTCGGCCAAATCCTTTTCTGAAGCTTTTGTAAAACTTCCCAGCCTTCTAAGGAGGTTTGCTTCTTTCTACAATTTTTCCCACCACCCTTACCGAACCCCTACAGATGGGATGACCTGCCTGCGTCTGGGAGGTACCCACTCTGGGTCTTTTCTGCACTGAAGGCTGCTCAGATGTCAGGATGACCTGCCTGCGGAAAGGAGCAACCCACTTTGGGTCTCCTGAGAGCTGTACTGTCGCTCAATAAAGCTCCTCTTCACCTTGTTCACCCTCCAGTTGTCCGTATACCTCATTCTTCCTGAATGCAGGACAAGAACCTGGGACCCGTCAAATGGTGGGGCTGAAAAAGCAGTAACACAAACAGGGCTGAAATATGTCTCCCTTGCTCGCCACGTTGCAGGCAGTAAGAAGGAGAGAAGAGCTGCGGCCCTTCCGGGAGCCCAGACTTAGGGGCTTCCTGAGCCAGTGCTGTGACACCCCCTTTAGGGCTCTGCGGTTTCTGGCATCTCCAAGCTTCCAGGTGCCGCTGCATTCTCCTCGTCCAGATGCAGGTGCCCACAACAGAAGCCGCTTGCAGTGCATCTCGTCCAGCCGCAGGCTTGCATGGAGCCAGCACCTATGCCGGCACCTGGAGCTGCCTGCTCTGCCCGGCTGTGTACAGTGGCCACCGGTGTGCCTGGCTGTGCGCAGTGGCTGGACCCTGCACTCACACACTGGCAGGCTTGGGATCCGGGCTGGTAGCACAAGCCTGCCAGGCTGAGTGGGCGGAATGAGCCCAGCGGACCTGAGCAAAACTCAGGTAAAGGCACCAATGACCACAGAGGCTTCTGACTAGAAGCCCAAGGTTCTCATGGCAATAGCATTTATCAAGGACTATCCAATAATATTTATTCTCTTTGTCTTTGAAACAGTTTACTCCTGGAATTTATTCCAATGGAATAAGAGGAGGAAAAGCTATATGAACAATTTTGAAAAGATTTACTCTTCATTTAACAACTATTTATTAAGGTCATCCTGAATCATGCCCAGTTAGGTCTGGGCATACAGACTCTGTCAGAGGGCACCTGATAATCCATGTTATATGAGAGCTAAGAATTGAAAATGGAATGCACATCCAGTATTAGGGGGATGGTAAGGTAAACAATGAAGTGCCAAGTTAATTGAATGTTATGTAGACTTTTAAAGTGGTAATTTTGGCCAGGTGTGGTGGCGCATGCCTATAATCTTAGAACTTTGGGAGGCTGGGACGGGAGGATCACTTGACCTCAGGAGTTTGAGACCAGCCTGGGAAACACAGGGAAACCCTGTATCTCCAAAAAATAAAAAAAATTAGTCGGATGTGATGGCACGCACCTGAGGTCCCAGCTACCCAGGAAGCTGAGTTGGGAGGATCACTTGAACCTGGGAGGTCGAGGCCACAGTGAGCCATGATCACGCCACTGTACTCCAGTTTGGGTGACACAGCAAGACCATGTCTCAAAAAAAAAAAAAAAAAATCCTGAAGACCATATAGAAACAGAGGAATATTTGAGTACAAGAAGTAGTAAAATTGTCTCTAGATGCTGTGGAGGGGTCAGCTATGCTTAAAAATCAGTATTTGGATAAAACCAAAGATCATATGCAGAAATGAAAATAATTTTATTAGTATAATAGGATTTGGGATTAAAAAAATTTATGTGCAATTACATGATTTTTCTTATAATAAAAGAAGGAGCAGTGTACTTTGGCTGTAGAGCTATAATGGATGCTGGAAGGAGCAGAAGGTAATGTTCTGTTCTACCTCCAAGAATACTCATCCGTCTATCACCTTGTTTCTTCCCCATAGGGCCATGTGAAACTTTCTGACTTTGGTCTTTGCACAGGACTGAAAAAAGCACATAGGACAGAATTTTATAGGAATCTGAACCACAGCCTCCCCAGTGATTTCAGTAAGTGGTAACAATTACGTTTGCCTTTTTGTTCTAACTGGGCCTAGAAGAGCTGTTTCCCTTGTAACCAAATTATGCAGGACAGATAGGAGATTCTCACACTTTGAGTATGTAGAGAATAAAAATACCTTCCCAGGTTTGCCTGTGATTTGTGTTGTCTGGTGAGGCAAGATGAATGAGTGGGTACCAAGTGTGTGAAGGCAGAGGTTGAAAGGGGTCTTCTTTAGAGGTCTACTGGGAAGGTCACTGGAGATGAGTATGGGACAAGCAAGCAGAAGTAGTAGAAGAAAAACTCCTGGGAACAGTTCTGAGCTAGATTTATCCTGGGTACTTCTTTCCTTCATGACAGAAAGAAGTTTATGACAGTTACTTCCATTTGAGCACTGTGATATCATTGACAACTATGTAGTAAAATTTCAGTTCATCCTAGAAAAGCTTATGTCAAATCATGCATCATAAATTCAGATGTCCCTGATCATATAAGTTACTACTACTTGGAAAATTGATGGTAATTTTGAGAAATTGTGACTGTTTTAGATCCACGTTAGGACCTCAGTTCTAGTTGAGACTGAATTCCCTGTAATTCTGATGTAAGTCCTGTATCCTCTGCCACTTGATCCACATGGGAGTGCCTTTTACAACTCTGTGTGAGTCTTGTAAGTTAATGCTTTACAGCCTCTGATTTGGGTTTACTGGAAATGTACTAGGATATGTATCATCTGGAGCTTTTGATGTATGAGTAGAAGAAAAGCAAGACTTTAGGGTCTCATATGACTTGAAAGAGCCTACTAAAAAAAGTAGTAAACATTTTGGTCTGAACTTTGACTGCAGCTTGTATTCTTTACTTTCAGCTTTCCAGAACATGAATTCCAAAAGGAAAGCAGAAACCTGGAAAAGAAATAGACGTCAGCTAGTAAGTAATATCTGTGGCTTCTGAAATGCTACAAACCAAGTATGAATAAGTTCAAACTATTTGCACATAAATTTGCATTTGACAAATATTTGCAACATATCCCTTGCTTTTAAGATTACCTAAAGAGAGTGCTGTCGTTAGGTTGGTAGGACCGTAAGGAATCTTTGGAAGGAGGACAGGTAATATTAGGTTGTTTCGATTGTGACATTTTCCGTGGGTGACCTCATTCTGACCTTTTAGCTTGGTAACAATACCTTTCCTTCCTGCCCCACCTTTTCTCCATTTTCATACTGGTAAAGGGGTTATAGTTAAGCTGGAGATCTGTCAGAACTAAGTACAAATACCTACCTAGAGTTTTCAGGCATCAGTTCTCAAACTTTTTAAAAATTTTGATCCACTCGGGCAAGGGCAAGTCTCCTCAATTCATTTTCCTCACACTTTCTGACTTCATGATGTAAAAAAGAACTTACTTATAAAGATTGGAGAGAAATATAAGTGGAATGCTTATTACTTTATATGCATTTGACTTTGTGCCTATATAAAATTATGTCCTACAGGCTGAAAAATAGGAAACATCGTGTTTACCTTGATAGTATGTTGGAAGTACAAATTTACCAGTGAAATATTGCCGTCTAGGCAGAATTTATTTTTTACCAATAGCTGATAATTGGTTCATGTTTGAAGTTCATTGTACATGTTCTAGTGTCCAGTTACTGGAAAGTTATTGGCCAGATAATAGAAACGTGTATCACTACATTCTTAAGCTTTGCAAGAAACCCATAGCACATGAAATTGATGATGGTAAAGCCAAACTAACATTTGGTCATTAGAAAGCAGAGTAGCAGCAATGGGAAACTGACTAACTTGGAATGATGGTCATGCAGATGTATTGTCTAGAAATGGTAGCACTTCTGTTTGTCCACATGTATGGTAGTAACTTGGCAAATTTACCAAATACTGTGTTTCAGTCAGGATTCCTAGTAAAATACCGATTTACAGTTCTCTAGAGTACCTTTAATAACACTCTTAGTAGGTCACTAATAGGTGGATGTCAGTTACATGTGAAAATGGAAGCCTATGGGATGGTTTAAGAAAGAGTCAAAGGAAAGGCTTGCATTCGTTTTGATTTATTTGAAGCCCACCTATCAGTGGGGCCTCAGACAATATTTACTTGGGAAATCTTCAGTTTAGTACAGTTAGTTACAAAACAGTCTCCCTTCCTTGGGAACTCTGCTACTCTTTAAACTTCTGAATTCTGTATGTGGTTGAAAAATGGTTTATGTATCTCGTTGAGGGAGTGTCAGGAACCAATTTGGTCAGATGCTTCTATTATATCTCTCCACAGAGGAGTAGTTTTTAACCTTGGTTGCACAACAAAATCACCTGGGGAACTTCAGAACATGTTGATGTCCAGGTTCCACCCACAGAAATTATGATTCAGTTGATCTGGGATATAGTGTGGGTATCTGGTTTTTAAAAGACTGAGTGATTCTACTGTGCACTGAATGTGGAGAACCTCCACTGAAGAGGTTATGTCTTAAATAATAGCTCCTGCATTGTTGGGAAACTAATATTTATCTATTTTTTTGGAAACAGAAAGTAAGGAATCTGTGATTTCTTTTCTTTCTTTCTTTCCTTTCTTTTCTTTTCTCTCTTTTTTTGGCAGGCCAGGATTTAACCTTTGGCTACTGTGCTAACAAGTATTTTGGGGATAAAGCTTAAGTGTCTTGAATTGTTCCTTGTATTCCAAGACAAGCTTTGTGCTCTTTGATGTGTACCCAAGGGTCATGTCATGATTAGAGGAACCGTTTCTGTAGTTCTATAAGGAAAGCAATTTCACAATTTTCGTGTTTGCAGTTAAATGTCATTTAATAGTTAAAAACATTTTTGAAAATCGGAATAAACTTAAGGCCCTGATGCTATGATTAAGGTTCTTGCCTTTTTATACTATATACAGTAGAAATGGGAAAGTGTAAATTAAGGTCATCCTCATATTATCTCTTTTCATAACTTGAAGAAAATGAAGCCACCTCTCAGTCTTCCAAATGTTAATTAACTGTGTTACTTTGACCTTTTATAAGTGATCCCATTCAGCTAGTACCAAGCTGAAGATTGATATTCATTAATGGTTAATATAAATTTACTGCTCTAGGTTAAGCCTAACATATGTAATTGCTACTCAGCCTATTACTTTTTAGTCCATTGGGAATCACTAAAAAAAGTAGAGGCTTTAGCTTCATTCCTTGGCTGCTTAAATTATATTGTAATGTTTTAAATTGTTATGTGGTCCTGTATAACCTTAGGCCCCAGTAACTGATTAATATGAGTCAGCTTTAAGTTAATTACAGATATAAAAGGTAATAGACACCTAGGCATCCAATCTTGGTCAGTTTAATTTTTTAGGGTAGAATTTACAGAAGTGAGTAGGAAATTAAATTGCTTTATTTCTCCTAAAACCCTGACACAAAATCATAAGGTTAGAACACATTTAGTTGAAATGACTGTTAACAACCAATAGAGCTATTCCAGATTGCAGCTTTCATTGACACTTGAAATACCCAGAAAAAAAAAGGAAAAACTGGAGTACAGATTTATGAGGTTAGAGTTGGAGGACACCCTGGTTGGAAAACAGCAAAGGTTTGGGAAGGGGGCAGTCCTTAGATTGGAAAGGGCACACCTGGTACAGATGGTGTGGTAAAAAGTGTGGTAAAATGCGAGCGAGCTCCTATGGCAGACTCTAGGTTCTGGAATAAGAGCAATACTCTTACCTTTACAGATTTGAGCCTGTTGTTTGCTATATTTTATAACTCTTAAGAGTTTTTTTTAATGCACTGGTATCTTGAAGGAGTTCTTTTCCTCTGGCAGTAGACCTCTGGTTTTATAATGGAAATTTTTGAACAAGTAAGATCTGCTTAGATTTACATTCGTCTTTGGTAGAGTAAACCTCATCTCTAAATTAAAGGGTATTTGTAATTTCTTACCTTTATGATTAGAATGGAAATTCTTGGAGAGGGCCTAATCCACGTTTCAGTCTTTAAAGCTTAAAGACAAAAGACAACACTGGCATTTGTGTTATTTAATATCTGCATTTAAATATATATCATACACACACACACACACACACACACACACACACACACACACACTTAGCTATATGGAAAAAATGGATCCCCACCTTACAGTATATGCAAAAGTCAATTCTAGATGGGAAATTAAACTTTAAAAATTTTTAAAGAAAATACAGGGCAATATCTTTATGACCTCAGAGTAAAGAGGGATTTCTTAAATAAGATACAAGAACTACAGCTCATAAAGGAAAAAGTTGGTTTATTTTATTACTTTAAGGAAAAAAAAACCTTCTATATATCAAAAGACATAAAGAAATGAAAAAACAAGCCACACGGTACAGCTACTTTGGAATTACCTTTCAGAATTCATGTGTACACCCTACAGCGCTGCAATTCTACCCCAGTCATAGGCCCTGGAGAAACTGCACATGTGAACCAGGAGACAGGCAGAAGAATGTTTATTGCATTTTCATAATAGCAAAAGACTGCGAATAACCCAGTGTCCATCCACAGGAAAATAGTTACATTCTGGAATAGAATATTTTGCAGCAGTAAAAATAATTGAACTAACAGCTACGTGTGACAGTGTGAATCAGTTTTAGAAACAAAGTTGAGAGGAAGAATCTAATAGCAGAAGACTGTATATAGAATGGTACCATTTTAATAAAGCTCAAAAATAAAACTAAGATCTCATTTAGAGAGATACATGGCAAAATTATTTTTAAAAGCAGAGGAGTGACAAAACACGAAATTCAGCATAGTGGTTAAAAGAAGCAGGAGAGACGGGGAGGAGTACATGTTTAGCTTTAATAATATTGGTATTACTTGGTTCTTCAGTTGAACTCGTGGCTATTCATTTTCATGATTTTGCATTATAATTTGATAATGTATGTAATTAACACATGTATGTATGTGACATATTTACTTTTGGTAACAAATACTACTTCACTAAAAAAAATCACAATAAAAATAACAAGCCTCAATCTGGGAGAAGATATTTGCAGTATACAAATATCTTAAACAGATTAATGTCCTGCATTCATAAAGAATTCCTATGAATCAATAAGAAAAAAGACAACACAACTTAAAAAAATACTAATGGACAAAGGATCTGAACAGGAATTCATAATAAAAACCTGGATGGCCAATTAAAATATGAATATGTGCTCAACCCTGCTTGAAATAAAGTAGATGCAAATTCAAACAAGATCCCAGCCATGCTGGCACATCCCTACGGTCCCAGCTACTCAGGAGGCTGAGGCAGGAGAATCCTTTGAGGCCAGGATTTCAAGGCTGCAGTGAGCTATGATCATACCACTGTACTCCAGCTGGGTGACAGAGCAAGACCCCATCTCTTAAAAAGAAAAAAAAGAGATCCCATTTCATATTCATCAGATTGGTAAAAATAAAAAAAAATCTGACAAAGCCAAGTCTTGGTGAGATGTGGAGCACCAGAAGCTAATCCCCACCAGGGTTGGTTTAAATAGGGACTAACTACTTTGGAGGACATGGAAGATACCTCAAGTTTAAATGCTTATCACCCAAGGCTCAGCAATATTCTAGTTTATATCTAGAGAAATGCACAGTGCCCAAGAAGGTATTACAGGAATGTTTATTCAGGTGTTACTTGTCATAGTGAAATACTGGAAGCAATGTAACTGTCCATTACAGAAGAACGGATAAAAACTATTGTGATTAATTTATATAACAGTATAGCATACAGCAGAGAAATGAGTGAACTAGAGCTACGTGAATAAATCTCAAAACGAATGTTAAGACAAACAAGGCCGGTTGCGGTGGCTCACGCCTGTAATCCCAGTACTTTGGGAGGCTGAGGTGGGTGGATCACTTGAGGTCAGGAGTTTGTGACCAGCCTGGCCAATGTGGTGAAACCCTGTCTCTACTAAAAATACAAAAAATTAGCCAGGTGTGGTTCATCTCAAAAAAAAAAAAAAAAAGACAAATGATCTGAGACAAATATGGCAAATTATTACTCTTTTTAATATGGGTAATGGGTCTGTATTGTATTGTCTGTTCCTTTTTTCTGTATGTTTGTAATATTTTATAATACATGTTTTAAAAAACAATACAACTGTAATTTTAAAAATTATATAATATTTAAAGCACCTAGATCAGAGCCTTACACATGGTAAGCCCTCAAATGGTAAGCACATTAGGAGGCTTTGATTGTACTTTCTCCTCTTATTTTGCAGTCCTGGTATGTTAGAGTAGAATACTGGAATGCAGAAAATGTTTCTCTTGGTCAGGTGTGTGGCTCACTCCTGTAATCCCAGCACTTTGGGAGGCTGAGGTGGGAGGATCACTTGAGCCCAGGAGTTAAAGACCAGTCTGGGCAAGATGGCAAAACCCCATCTGTACAAAACAATTAAAAAATTAGCCAGGTGTGGTGGCATGCACCTGTGGTCCTAGCTACCCTGGTGGCTGAAGCGGGAGGATCTCTTGAGCCTAGGAGTTTGAAGTGAGCCATCATCGTGCCACTGCACTCCAGCCTGGGCCACAAAGGGAGACCCCCATTTCTTAGAAAAAGAAAACATTCCTTCAAGAACTATGTACAAAAACAATTAAGTTTGGTAAATAGGTATTTATAAATGTTTAAGTTATAGGATATAACTTTGGCTTTTGATCATATAGCTTCCCTTTATGATTGTGTCAAATCAAAGAATGTGTATCATAGAAAGAGGGATGGTTTGGAGTAAGATACTATAATTCCTGTCTTTTTTTTTTTTTTTTTTTTTTTTTTTTTTTTGAGACAGAGTCTCACTCTGTCGCCAGGCTGGAGTGCAGTGGCACGATCTCGGCTCACTGCAACCTCTGCCTCCCGGGTTCAAGCGATTCTCCTGCCTCAGCCTTCCGAGAAGCTAGGACTACAGGTGCACACCACGACGCCCAGCTAATTTTTGTATTTTTAGTAGAGATGGGTTTTCACCATGTTGGCCAGGATGGTCTCCATCTCTTGACCTTGTGATCTGCCCACCTCAGCCTCTCAAAGTGCTGGGATTATAGGTGTGAGCCACCATTCTCGGCCAGGTATTTAATTTCTAAACTGGGCTCTAACTGGTTCTGGGGTCTTGGGCAAAGCCATTTTGAGCATCAAATTGTATCTGCAAAGTTAAGCTAATGAGGTCCTCCTTGGAAAAATTTCGTCAGGATTAAATGGACTCATGTATATGAAGTTTTTTATATATATATATATATATAAAACTCATTGTAATATATATTAAGTACAGAGCCTAGTAATTAATGGGTGCTCAGTAAATTGTAACACCAGTAATTTTGACAGAGATGCCTTTGCCCTAGTGACTCATAGTTAAGAAGGGTCTCCCGCCTCATTAACTAAGTTTTATTGTTCATTTTGGAAAGTGCTTTGGGAAATCGAGCTTGCCATTAAGCTACTGGGCAGTCCTGCTTATTTAGCTTGGGGGTGGCTTCGGGTGGTACTCACAGCCTTTGGTTTCTAGAACAGAACTCTGGGCACCTCCTGCCTGGCTGGGCCTCCCTGATGTGTGGTCCGTGTTTCAGGCCTTCTCCACAGTAGGCACTCCTGACTACATTGCTCCTGAGGTGTTCATGCAGACCGGGTACAACAAGCTCTGTGATTGGTGGTCGCTTGGGGTGATCATGTATGAGATGCTCATCGGTAAGTCGGTTTCAGACTTTTACGCTGATACCAGCCTGTAAGTCGGTTTCAGAGGACTTTTCTGTGCGTCCGTGACAGACTTTTATGTTGATGGACTTTTCTGTGCGTCCGTGACAGACTTTTATGTTGATACCAGCCTGTTTCAATTGGCAGTGATCTAAGTGACTTCCCCACTGGTCTTTCAAAGTGAATTGTTTTAGACAGATGACACCTCTTTCAGTAAGACGTATCCCACTCCATTCTTGGGCTTACTGGCATCTTGCAGTTGCTTTGCTGATCATTTTTTATGTTTTTCTTTCTCTTACACCTTCATCTTCTCCATTTAGAAGCTCTTTTAGTCACTAGCATTTATTAAATATCCGTTGTATGCAGAGCATTTTAACTGGGCATCGCTTCACTTTTCTAATTTGCCGCCCCCTTCCTCTGTCAAAGCCTTCAAATCATGGGACCCTCTGGCCTCTCTCCCTCTTATTGTATTGGTGTGTCTCTGTATTTATTTGGTTATTTGGTACTTTACCCATATAAGGGTATTTCTGGAATGATATTGTTTCATCCTTTCATTTCTTCTTTGGGCATAGTGATTCCCACACCTGCAACTCTATTTCTGTCCTCCTTTCTTTTCCCAGCTCTACCTGTTAGCTGACTTCCTAGTGGTACCAGAGGCATGATTTCACTTCGGGTCTGGGAGTTTGGGGGAGAATGAAAAATAGGTTTAGATATTTTCTGGGATAAGTGGAAATCCTGTCTATGTCATGGAGGGATGGCCATACAGAGTAATCCAGTAGTCATTAAAGACATACGGAATCAGGCCGGGCACAGTGGCTTATGCCTGTTATCCCAGCACTTTGGGAGGTCGAGGCGGTAGGATCGCTTAAACCCAGGAGTTTAAAACAAGCCTGATCAACATAGCAAGACTCTGTCTTTACAAAAGAAAAATAAAAAATCAGCTGGATGTGGTGGTGCTCTTCTGCAGTCCCACCTACTGGGAAGGCTGAGGCAGGAAGATCACTTGAGCCCAGGAATTCAAGGCTGCAGTGAACCATGATTGCGCCACTGCACTCCAGCCTAGGTAACAGAGTGAGACCCCGTCTCAAAAAAAAAAAAAAAAGACATATAGAATTTTATTAAGGAGAGTAATCTCGGTCAGATGCAAAGTTCTGGAGTGTAAAAGCTCCGAAGTTCCTTTTTTATTACAGGCTACCCACCTTTCTGTTCTGAGACCCCTCAAGAGACATATAAGAAGGTGATGAACTGGAAAGAAACTCTGACTTTTCCTCCAGAAGTTCCCATCTCTGAGAAAGCCAAGGATCTAATTTTGAGGTATTAGAGAACATTCCTCCACCCTCTTTCTCAGCTTTTTAATATGAATGATTCCATTTTTTAAAAAAACTTTAGTTATCTCCTGAATCTGCTTTCTGTTTCCTCCTGTTCCTCTCTTTAAACAAATAAAAATGCTGTGCATGGTGGCTCATGCCTATAATCCCAGCACTTTGGGAGGCTGAGGCAGGGGGATCACTTGAGCCCAGGAGTTTGAGACCAGCCTGGACAACACAGCAAAACCCCACCTCTAAAAAAAAATGATTGGCTGGGCGTGGTGGAACCTGTGGTCCCAGCCACTTGGGAGGCTGAGATGGGAGGATCCCTTGAGCCCAGGAAGTTGAGGCTGCAGTGAGCCATGATTGTGCTACTGCACTTCAGCCTGGGTGACAGAGTGAGACGCTGTCTCAAAAAAAAAAAAAAAAAAAAAAGTTTTTCTGAAGAGACTGCTTGAGATGTGCTGAAAGGCCTTTGTCTTTTCCAGATTCTGCTGTGAATGGGAACATAGAATTGGAGCTCCTGGAGTTGAGGAAATAAAAAGTAACTCTTTTTTTGAAGGCGTTGACTGGGAACATATCAGGTATATCCATATAAACACTTTCAGAATTATTTCAGAAAGTCTCTAGTTTACTTAATAATAATTTGGAAGGACCATCATTGGCAAGCCAAGTAAGGGAAGAGAGCTTCTTAGAGATTCAGGGTCTTTTCCTGATTTTCATTCATGGTGAAGATTGGGTGTTAGGTTTTTTGTCAGCCATGTGTCATGGAATATATTGAATCTAGCAGTTATTTACAAAGTGAAGTGAACTTTGTTTTTTGAGGTGGAGGGAGCATCTAGGAAGTGTATTACCCTTTACCTAGAACTCAGCAACGTCTTAGGGCCCACCAGCGGGACTGTTCCTGCCCACAGGGTGGAAGGTATCACTGGAACATAGAGAAGGGAGAAAGGAGTGGAGGAAAGATTGGAGGGGTGGAAGTGGAGAGAGAAAGGGAGAGTGAAAATTGTTATGATGGGGGTAGTAGACTACGGCCAACAGCCGTGAGAGCCTAGACCACCTGCTGTAGTCCAGACCTTCTCATTCAGCATTCATTGGTTATTAAATAGAAGGTGAAGTTTTCATTTATTTTATAATTGTTTTCTGATTAGCTGCTTGTGATTTTTTACCTTTGCCACTTTTTTAGCCATCCTACTTGTTGGCACCTCCAGTGGAAGAAGGGCAGAGCCCTACACAAGGGGACATTTAGAGGTTCAGTTTCCCTTTTTAGTAGACAGGCCAGGCCATGGGGGGAGTTGCACTAACTTCAGGTTTTAGTTATTCTTATCTTTCTTTCTAGCTATGAATGATTGAGTTATTTTTTTTTAAATCATAATTTACTTTGGGTACAGTCAGTTGGCTTGGTTGGTCAGTGTTTATAAGTTTTTCAGAGAAAATAAATGCCGCCTGCCAGTGAAGAGTCTTCTCATGTCAGACCAGGGGTCTTTTTTGGATAAAGACTTGATTGGTATGATCCATTTGATTAGTAACTTAGTAATTTTTGGCATGTGTATTCTTGGCAGAGAGAGACCTGCTGCAATATCTATTGAAATCAAAAGCATTGATGATACCTCAAACTTCGATGAGTTTCCAGAATCTGATATTCTTAAGCCAACAGGTAACACCACCAGCATTGTCTCCTGCTGCCTTATAAGCACATTATTTACCCCCAATTTTGGGATGATGTTTACAAATCAGGGTAGGGAACATGGAGAAGAACTTCGTTTCTTCAGGTTCTTTGTAAGTACTTTTCCAGTTCTAATGCTGGGTAGTGGTGAAACCTTGGTGAATGGAAAATGAGTATCAGCTCCCATGTTTAGACTGCTCAACTGGGTGAGTAGTCACAAAAATCTGTTCTTTTGTTATTTACTAAGTGTTAGGTAATCTGAAATGACAGGAATGGGAAAATAAAACATTAAAATTTTGTGAAGAAATATGAGATTTAAAGAACGTGAGCAAGAAAATGTAGAAAATTCATAGAGTGAGGCCAGGCGCTGTGCCTCACGCCTAAAATCCCAGCACTTTGGGAGGCCGAGGTGGGCAGATCACAAGGTTAAGAGATCGAAACCGTCCTGGCCAACATGGTGAAACCCCATCTCTACTAAAAATACAAAAATTAGCTGGGTGTGGTGGCACGCACCTGTATTCCTAGCTACTGGGGAGTCTGAGGCAGAAGGATTGCTTGAACCCGGGAGGCAAGGTTGCAGTGAGCTGAGATGATGCCACTGCACTCCAGCCTGGCGACAGAGCAAGACTCTGTCTCAAAAAAAAAAAAAAAAAAATTCATAAGAGTGAAAAATAAGCTTTCCCAAATAGAAACTGGTGTGTTCTTCAGAGTCCCGTCTTCAGCACCGTGAGTAGTCCATTGGAGGTAAGGCAGTGAATCAACTCTCACACCTATTTCTTTCCCAGTGGCCACAAGTAATCACCCTGAGACTGACTACAAGAACAAAGACTGGGTCTTCATCAATTACACATACAAGCGCTTTGAGGGCCTGACTGCAAGGGGGGCAATACCTTCCTACATGAAAGCAGCAAAATAGTACTCTTGCCACGGAATCCTACGTGGAGCAGAGTTCTTTGTATAACATCATGCTTTTCCTCTCACACTCTTGAAGAGCTTCCAAGAAGTTGATGGAACCCACCAATATGTCATAGTAAAGTCTCCTGAAATGTGATAGTAAGAGGATTTTCTTCCATAATGCATCGGAAAAACTGTAAACAAAGACAACCATTTCTATACATCGGCCATAAACAGCTATCCTGCTTTGGAACAGAAGCATCATGAGCCAATTTGATAGGTGTTTTAAAAATAACTTCAGTTTTCCTAAGTTCATCAGAATGAAGGGGAAAAACAGCCATCATCCATTATTGAGATTGTCATGTATAGTCATCGAATATCAGCCCATTCCTGTGATTTTGTGACACGCTCTCTGCCAAGCCCACCAAGTATTTCCTTTATAGCTAAAAGTTCCATAGTACTAAGGAAATAAAGCAATAAAGACAGTCTCAGCAGCCAGGATTCTGGCTGAAGGAAATGATCCGCCACCCTGAGGGTGGTGATGGTAGTTTCTACCCATACCTCAGCCTCAGGCGAGTGGCTTATAGCCTCCATTCATGGTGCACTTTATTTATGGTACTAAGATAAAGACTGTCAATCCATTGATTTATCTCCTCCCTGTCCCCTATCTAAAATACCTATGCTGCTTTTCTGAGTGTTGATGGGGGTTACCAGCTTGATCCATTGTTGCTCTTAGAAGGCCCAGAAAGTCTCTGGGCATTGCCAAGGAATCCCGGATTATGTGGATCCTTCTTCACGGTGGATCCTTTCTCTTCACGGCTGTACCAGAAAATCCCTAAGACAGATGTTGCTGTGGACCAGCAATACCTGCAAGTGCTGCCAACGGGAACTCAATTTATTCCTGGGAACCTAACGAGGAGAGCCCAGGCCTAGGCTGGAGGCCTGGAACCCTCTTGGCTAAGGTGCTGTTCCTGTTCCCGCAAGGTCTCCAGAACCCCTTTGGAAATGGTGAAGGAACCAGCCCAACAGAAGTACAGAGCCAGCTGCCAGCTGACAAGTCCGTGTAAAGTTCACTCCTCAGTCGTGGGCGCAACCATGTTTTGTCTTCTCTCTTGGTATTTCTTCTCTCCCAACTTTAAGTAGCCATTTTGCCTTGGAATTATGATTACAATTTTTTCCTTTGCAGATGCCTTCCTGGGGGATACTCCTCCCCACCCTAAAGGGTCGCCTGCAACTTAGGCGGATTGGGTCTCTCTGCTGTGGCGTTCTCTCGAGAGACCCTCTGAATTTTAGCACAAAGTGCCTTCTGTTTCACAGCTGCCACCACCTTTAGAGGAATTTTGTCAGAAAAATGTGGAGGCTCCATATTAATGCATTATTTTTAAAAAAGTTTTGATAACTCTTAAAGCATCATTTGCACCTATGTGGGAACTTTGCCTGTTGCAGAGTATTGTGGCTGAGCTGCAGCTGGGAGCCTGCTTTCTGCCAGTCTTGAGGTTGTGAAGATCAGCTTTGAAAGGAAAGTATGTCCTAGCTTAGCCATTCAGAAGACAAAAATGGAATATCAGAGTTACAGTTGTCAGTGAAACTGCTTTGGGTTTTAACCTCTTAGAGGTAGAGGAAGAAAAAAGGTTAGGGAAGTCTCAACTCTGGATGAATGTGATTTGTTTGCCTCTCAGTCTTTCATTCATAGCCTGCTAGTGAAAGGGAAGTAAATGAGATTCTTTTGTGTGACTTTGTAGTCTCTTTGTATTACCAAATAGTTGGAGTGTTGACTCCTGTGTGTTTTGCAAGAATGTGTGGTAAGCCTGGGTAAAGAGAAGGAACTGCAGTGTCGGGAGAGTCTGTGTTGGGGAGTGGCAGGGGATGATTTGTTTCAGGGGAAAATGCCCACATTTTAACTTTTAAACTTCTGAATAAACTGTGTAAAAACGGTAGTGCAGATATGTGGTGTGATTTATTAAACTGATAAGAACAGATACTGCATTTGATCTTAGCAAAAAGGCCAAGAAGGGATTGTGATGTGATTTAAAGCAAATAGTGGCATATAACTTAGAGGCAGAGTGCTGATGGCTGCTTTTAACCCCTTTGTCCACACACCATTACAACGCCTAATTTCGAGTGTTAATTTCAAAACTGTATCACCATCTTCATGCAAAGTGCTTTTCCATCTCAGGAAAGCTGGGACTGACTTTTGTTCTTAGGGAGCTAGTCTCCTGAATCACTGTCCATATGAAGAGACTTCTCTTGCCCCGACTGCATGTGCTTCTTCCACCCACCTCACTGTTGCAGGGCAGTGGGCCCTCCCCTCACAGTAAGGCCAAGGGCACATCCTGACAAAAGTGCTGTCATCTGTACCGCCTTTTACAGCCCAGCCCCGTTTTTTCCCAGCCTGCAGTCAACGAGGAATCTCATGAGCTCATAAGATGGAATTGTTGGCTGGGTGCGGTGTCTCACACCTGTAATCCTAGGACTTTGGGAGGCCGAGGCAGTGGGATCACAAGGTCAGGAAAGATTGAGACCATCCTGGCTAACACAGTGAAACCCCATCTCTACTAAAAATACAAAAATTAGCTGGGCATGGTGGCACGAGCCTGTAGTCTCAGCTACTCAGCAGGCTGAGGCAGGAGAATCGCTTGAACCTGGGAGGCGGAGGTTGCAGTGAGCTGAGATCGTGTCATTGCACTCCAGCCTGGGTGATAGAGCGAGACTCCGTCTCAAAAAAAAAAAAAAAAAAAAAAGGAATTGTTCAGCCCTGTGTCCATCAGAGCAGGGTTCTGTCTCTGAGATGTTGTATACTGGAGGAGTCCCATATGCCCCACTTGTTAGCCCCTTCGTGGGTAGGGAAAAGCTTCTCAAGGAGTCAAGAAGGGAGGGGCAAAGACCAGCTAGAGTAGAAACTGCAGGCAGAGGAAAGCTAAATGCAGCCAGAATGGGTAATGTCTTTCTAAGGCTTATGAATCCTAAGAAACATGTTGAGCAACACTGGCTCAGTGTTGATCCTGTTCACAGAAATTCTGTTTCCTACTCTCATTGGGGGAGTTAGAAAATTGCATACTAAAATGAAACCAAAATCATATCATTTGATCTCTTCCAGTCCAGGAATGCATCACAATTTTCTTTAGTACCTGTTTCTTTTTAGTTGGCTTGGTTGATTGGCATTTATTTAGTACTCCTCTCCCCTGCATCTAAATTACGCAGGCTGCTTTTCTGACTGTTGATGGGTGGATATCAGCTTGATCCATTGTTGCTTTTAGAATTACTTTCAAAGGGCTGGGCATGATGGCTCATGCTTTAATCCCAGCACTTTGGGAGGCTGAAGTGAGTGGATCACTTGAGCCCAGTTAGTTCAAGACCAACCTGGGCAACATGGCGAAACCCTGCCTCTACCAAAAATACAAAAAATTAGCATGGTGGCACGTGTCTGTGGTCCCAGATGCTCAGGAGTCTGAGGTGGGAGAATCACTTGAGCCTGCGAGGTGGAGGTGGCAATGAGCCAAGACTGTGCCACTGCACTCCAGCCTGGGTGACAGAGTGAGACTCTGTCTCAAAAAAAAAAAAAAAAAAGTCAAAAGTAGGATTCACATGAGTTCCTTCAGGATTAATATTCAGGTTCTGCAAAACAGATTGCCAATTTGAAAACTCATCTGTATGGCCTAGTAAGAGTCCACCTCTGCCATCAGTTGGTCATGCTCTTTGTCAGAATTATTTCCTTGGAACTTTTTTAGATCGCCTTGTCCTGGTTCTCCTGGGCTTCTGTGTAACCCAAGTGGTGTTTTTAATTGAATTCAGAAGGATTAAGTGAATGATATTTTCATTTCCTACAGAGCATACTTCTCTGGAATGATCCATCAAAGCCAACACTGACAAAAACGGCCTTCGTGATACTTTTTCATGCACATTTCCAGAGAAAAAACACCTTGCCCAAGCAACATTCAAGCTCAGTTTGATGAGGCAACAGACTGGTGAGGCAACAGGGAGCTCACCGTGGTTCTGAATTGCAGATCAGTTTGAGAGAATTCCCACCAAGTGGCTTAATGGAATGTAGCATCACCTTATTTACATTAGTGTTGATGTGACGATGACAAGCCAACCCAGAGTTGTGAGTAGCTTAGTGAAGCATCCCAGATATGTTTTTATTTAGGCAGCAGTGATTGGGCAGGAGGGAAAAAAGTGAGCAGTCCAGGGTTTTATAGGCTGGTCAGTATGCTCCTGTGTTGCGGTGGAGGCATGGATCTGTGAATAGATAATTACTTTTGTGAAGAGCATAAGGAACACTGCAGTCACTTTTACTTTGTTTCTCACTTCCCCACTTTAATCCATGCTGGTCTGGTTTCTGCCCTATGTGTGAAATGTTAGTATTAATTTTATCTCCTGTGTAAAACATGCTCGTATTTGTTATCACTCCTCTAGTCACTGGTGTTCTGCCATATCCATTGGGTTCCCCCTTCAGTCCTCATCTTAATCTGCTGCATTCACACTGTTAACTTTTAAAACAAACTCACTCTCCTCCCATCTCCCTGACTTCCTTCTTACTAGTTCCACACTTAAATGTTGGTGCTGGTGCCTTTGCCCTCTTTAGTCATGTGATCTCTTGGTGATCTCCATACTGTGGCTTCACCTCCCACCCTGGTAGTGAAGTCTTCAAAGACCCACCTACTTTTTTTTCTAAGACAGAGTCTTGCTGTGTCACCCAGGCTGGAATGCAGTGGCACAATCTCGGCTCACTGCAGCCTCTGCCTCACAGGTTCAAGTGATTCTTTTGCCTCAGCCTCCCCAGTACCTGGGACTACAGGCGTGTGCCACCACGCCTGGCTAATTTTTGTATTTCTAGTAGAGATAAGGTTTTGCCACATCTTGGCCAGGCTGGTCTCGAACTCCTGACCTCAAGTGATCCACCCGTTCGGCCTCCCAAAGTACTGGGATTACAGGCGTGAGCCAATGCGCCTGGCTCAACATCTTTATTTCTAATTTTACTTTCTGCTAAAAAAACAGACACACAAATTATAATGTTTTATTATAGAAAAAGCATCCCAAATACAGGATTTCGTAAACACTGGTAGGTGAACAAGTGCAATTTTAAAAGTAAATACAAAGTAAAGAGGCAAAACCTACAAGCATTTTGCCTTCAGAAGAAAATGTAATGTTCTCGCCGGGCGCGGTGGCTCACGCCTGTAATCCCAGCACTTTGGGAGGCCGAGGCGGGCGGATCACAAGGTCAAGAGATTGAGACCATCCTGGCTAACACAGTGAAACCCCGTCTCTACTAAAAAATAAAAAAATACAAAAAATTAGCCGGGCGAGATGGCGGGCGCCTGTAGTCCCAGCTACTCGGGAGGCTGAGGCAGGAGAATGGCGTGAACCCCGGGGGGCGGAGACTGCAGTGAGCCGAGATCGCGCCACTGCACTCCAGCCGGGGCGACAGCGAGACTCTGTCTCCAAAAAAAAAAAAAAGAAAAAAGAAAATGTAATGTTCTCCTGCACTAGTGATGCCACACAGAACACAAATGTGGCTCCATCTCCCATGAAAGCATCATATTTGCTTTCTGAGCTCAGTATTCCCATTTCAATAACTGCAAAGTGATGGCAAGAAGTGGCATTGAATACATTACTACAAACCCTTGTCTTAAAATATTGAGACAGGGTCTTGCTCTGTCATCCAGGCTGGAGTGCAGTAGCGTCATCATGGCTCACTGCAGCCTCATCCTCCTGGGCTCAAGCAATCATCCTGCCTCAGCCTCTTGAGTGGCTGGGACTACAGGTATGCACTACCATGTCCATGCTTGGCTATTTTTTTATTTTTTTGCATTGCCCAAGCCAGTCTCAAACTCTTGACCTCAAGTGATCCTCCCACCTTGGTCTCCCAAAGAAGTGCTGGGATTACCGGCATGAGCCACTGCACCCAGCCAAAACCTTTGATTTTTTTTTTTTCTTTTTTGAGATGGAGTCTTGCTCTGTTGCCCAGGCTGGAGTGCAGTGGCAGGATCTTGGCTCACTGCAACCTCTACCTCCCGGGTTCAAGCAATTCTCTTGCCTCAGCCTCCCAAGTAGCTGGGACTACAGGCACTCACCACCACACCAGGCTAATTTTTTTGTATTTTTAGTAGAGACGGGGTTTCACCGTGTTAGCCAGGCTGGTCTTGAACTCCTGACCTTAGGTGATTTGCCGGCCTCGGCCTCCCAAAGTGCTGGGATTACAGGCGTGAGCCACCACACCTGGCCAAAAACCCTTGCTTTTTAACTTTGATTGACACTTGACTTAAAAAAAATCCTCCACATCCCACTTTATGACAGTTTACATTAAAGCCTGTGGTCTGAATATTTGTTTTACTTAGAGGGGGACCCTTTGGGACACTTATCTGCAAACACATCTAACCTTCCTGGGCTTATTCCACAGTATTTTCATAGACCTGTATACATTAGACATCATACTGTTCTCTTGAGATTTAAAGTAGTACTGGGTACTGCATATTGTGCAGTAAGTCTGGCTTGCTTTCTTAACCTTTTTGCTGCCATTCTTCCAAATATTTTTCCAGGGCTTAGGGGAAACCGTTAAATGCATTAAATGATCTGAGTTATTTTAACACTGTCGTCTTGCCCTCCCTCCAACTCCTCAGTGGCAAACGTTTCCTCATCAAAACAGCATGATATGATGCAGATGCAAACTCAAGATACTAAACTTCAGATTTGGGTTAATCTTGGCTTGCCAGTTACTCTGGCTAAAATATCAACAGCCTGGCTTGCTTATTTAGGCACTTAGAAGAAAACACCAAACCCAAGTTCCACCTTTTTAAAATTACAAATGCCGCTTACCCATCTGGCCAGTAACCAACTCTGAAGGGGGTGACCTCAACCCAGCCCTTGTTTCTGTGAGGTCCTGCTTTTGTAGAATGGCCTGCCCTGGGACTGGAGCAGGCTTGGGTGAGCTCCAGGTCTGGAGGGTGGCGGGAGGGGCATAGAAAGAAACCTTCCTCTCTACCAGAAGGAACCTGTGATCCCAGCTTTTCCTTCAGTCACCACCACCTCATGACACTAGAAAGCCTACTGTCACAGATTTCCAGCTTACTCAAACACCACAGGTTGGGGTCAAATGCATGTTAACCTAATTTGGGGGAAAAAAGACCTCAATCTTGAAAGCCTTGGCAAAGTAAAGGGCTACACAGGACAGTGTCAAGTATATGCCATACTTCATACCTGGCATTTTCCCTAAGCAAGAACTAATTAGTTTTCATTTTTAAGTGTTGGCTGTGGCATGGTTTACACTTAAATGTTAACAATACATAAGCTGTGTAACAGAAGTTATACATACTTATCATGGAATATACAAACACTAATTCAAATTTCCTTTGTAATGGCATGGAAGTCTACTGAGAAGCAGAAAAGAAGCACCATTTAACAATTATCTGGGCTAGTCAACTGGTAGTGGGTATAAATGTACTGGTAAGGTCAAGGCCAAACCTGACCTCAAATATGAGCCAATTAGTTTCATAGAAATAAAATTACCTTCTAGCTACAAATAATCCTAACCCTTAATCCAGGCAATTGGCCTTGCAAATGGATGCCAATAGTCATCAGGTAGGGGATAGCTCAATTTAACCACTTACTACATTCTAGTGAAGAACAGAGCATTAATTTCCACAGTGATGCTAGTCACATGCAGAGAACGTAAGAACACTTTTTCAGCCCTGGAAAGAGCTTTCAACATCTACCTTTGGATGATTATGACTAGGACAGTCATTAAATGGAATCGAGTAGCCTCTCCTACACAGGATGAGCATCCCAAATCCAAAAATCCGAAATCTGAAGTGCTCCAAAGTCCACTTTTTTGAGTGCAGACATGATGTTCAGAAGCCTTTCAGATTTGGGGTGCTCAACTGTTAAGTATTCCAAAATCTGAAAAAATCTGAAACCTGAAACCTTTCTGGTCCCTAGCATTTTGGATAAGAGATACTCAACCTGTATTCCAGTTAGCTTCTACTACAAACTGGGAGATAATCCCAAAATACTTATATCTGGCTCTGGACTCTTAAGTTTAGCCATACTATTAATAGCCATGGAGAAGAGGAGGGAAGGTGGTTCAGCACTGTGGGGGCTGAGGAGGGTGATCTGGGTGATCATGCACTGATAACAGAGCTGATAGATCAAATAAAATGACTGGGCTTAATTTCCATTCAGCTCACCCTTCCTTTGGGGATGACATTGGTATAATATTCCTACCCAATGTGTGAGCAGCTATTAGGCTATTTCAAGAACCGAAATACACTGATATCCAAAAATCCCATGGTATGAAAACATGCAGAGAAAAATCCTGCACTAGGACAGGGACTGTGCAGATGCTGCTTCCCACCCAGCTTCACTCCATATACCCCATGCTGGCACTCTTACAAGTCTTTCTGTTGAGAAACTGAGCAATCGTAAGCAATTTCTGTCCTCATCTTGAAAGCCTTTAAGCCATATCTAAGGTCTCCTAGACATATCCACAGCAATGTGCTCCTCCAGAGTGTTAAGACCTATGGTTTCACACCAGATTCCAAGCCAGGATAACCCAATTGGCCTGATTTGGAGAGGTTCTTCTGCTTGCGTTGTGAGTTTCATTCCAAATGAATCATCCATTTGTTTAGGCTCCACAACTTTGAAGCTAAAAAGGTCTCATCAACATTGTTATTCCATTATCTTTCCTGCCAAGGAATCTGTGTGGTTTTGAATTGTTCACTGCATTAATGAGACACAAATCTGAATTTAAGCTCTTAAGAATTTCCTTTTGGACACTCTGAATGAGACCCTAGTTCTTTCCAGATGCAATTTGGGTGCAGAGGCCACCAAGAATGGCATCTTCATTAACCTCTAATGAGCATCTGATTGGTGCCTGCTTTTAGAAGTTAGAGATTGTCACCTTTTAAGTTTGGTCCCTTTGCTACTAAGCAGTTTGCCTGGTATAAAACAAGACAAAAACAAAACCCAAGAACAGAGTATAAAGGATAAGGACTGCTTTGCTAAACACAAGGCGACAGGAGTCTTGACTTCCTTTCCTGCTTTTGCAGTTACACAAAGACTCAGTGAACAGCACCATACCCAAATTTTTCAAGTTACCAGGGCTGCTGCAAAGATGGTAGCTAATTACCAGTGAGTACTTCTTCATCCCCTGCCAGAGGCACAGACTTACTGAAAAGGACATATGTTAATTATGGCAGAAAGGAAAAGGATGGGAGAAGCATGTCTCCTGCTCAAGGTGAGACAAATCATGAGGGATGGCTGGCTGCAGGCATCCCAGGTGAGATGGGCTCCAACAAGGGGTAGACCCACAGCTGGCCCTAATCCTGAAAGTCATTGGAAGCCATCTGAGAAAGTGGGGCATTTAGCCGGTCAAGTTCATCCACTTGGGGTGGGTGATGCATTAATATCTCCTGGTCCTCCAAGACATCATCTCCAGCAGCTACCAGATTCGTGAGGGATTTGCTTCGAACACACTGGAAATCCACATGGCGACTCTTCCCTTCTTCCTTTTCCCATGACATCTGGATGAAGGGGCGTTGTACGTAATTATAGATGACTTCAGACCGGCCGCCAGGCCTTCTCTTAATTTTTTCTTTACAGGTAGGGTAACCTGCAACAGAAAAAGGCCATTCTCATGACTAACAAATTGTGCTCACTCTGGTGTCCGTACTTTCTCCTTCCTAACCACATCAGTTTTCTCCCAAAATCACAGCATGGAAAATATGTGGGAAGTGACCAGTCCCTGTCCCATGCTCTCCCAGCCCCAGTCACCTACATGTTCACTTCCTTCCTGGTCAGATTAGTAGGTCTTGTCCCTAGAAGGGACTAATCTGAGAAGTAACAAGAATTCTATCCCTTCTAATGGAAAGAGGAGAGAAGCCTCTTACTAGTTCAGGAACCTGTTGTTGCTGGCAACAATACCATAGAAGAAAAGTCCTGCCAAGGCATGGCTACCCTAGTCCTCTTAATTCTGTTGCTTAGAGGGCATACTGTGTGAGAAATAGTTAAGGAAATGTGGAATGTGTAGCCTAAAGAAAAAACAGAGATGCTGCCTAAAATATGTGAAAGGCTGTCACATGGAAATGGGAAAAATAGTCAAAGTAGCTTCAGAGGCTATTAACTAGAAGGCAGGCAGGAGATGGAGGCCGTTATCTATTAAATATGTATGGCAGAATGTTCTAAAGGTAAAATAGTTTGATGGGTTGTTCTGAGAAATCCACCTAACAGACAAGGGAAAGACCGAGTAGGAGGAGATTTAATAGATAATCTCAAAAATGTCTTCCGAGGCTGGGCACTGTCACTCACACCTGTAATCCTAGCACTTTGGGAGGCCAAGGCGGGAGGATCACTTGAGTCCAGGAGTTCAAAACCAGCCTAGGCCAGAGGGAGACCTCATCTCTTAGAAAAAAAGGTTAAAAAAAAAACAGTGAAGCACAGTGGTGCATGCCTGTGGTCTCTGCTACTCGGAAGGCTGAGGCAAGAGGACCACTTGAGCCCAGGAAGGTAAGGCTGCAGTGAGCCATGATTGTGTCACTGTACTCCAGTGTAAGCAGAAGAGTGAGACCCTGTCTCTTAAAAAAAAAAAAAAAAAAGTCCTCCAACTTTAAATTCAACTTAAGTCAGACACAATGAAGCTTTGACGGGTTCTGTGGGCAGAAATGAGGCAACAAGAGTAGCAAAGCACAAGAGTCAAACAAAGATCCACAGAGGGGGCTGGGCGCAGTGGCTCACACCTGTAATCCCAGCACTTTGGGAGGCCGAGGCGGCGGATCATGAGGTCAGGAGATTGAGACCATCCTGGCTAACACAGTGAAACACCGTCTCTACTAAAAATACAAAAAATTAGCTGGGCGTGGTGGCGGGCAGGCAGGCAGTAGCTGTAGTCTCAGCTACTCGAGAGGCTGAGGCAGAAGAATGGCATGAACCCAGGAGGCAGAGCTTGCAGTGAGCCGAGATCGTGCCACTGCACTCCAGCTGGGCGACAGAGTGAGACTCCGGCTCAAAAAAAAAAAAGATCCGCGTAGGAGACACCAAATGACTATAGCACTGCCCAGGAATCAGTCTCTTGAGAGCCTTCCATGGGGACCACAGGTTGGGAGCCACTGCTCAAGATCATTCAAAGTAGTTCTGTTAATATATTCAGACAGTCCTCAAAAGTATGGAATAATCTTTTTTTTTTTTTTTTGAGACAAAGTTTAACTCTTATTGCCTAGGCTGGAGTGCAGTGGCACAATCTCAGCTCACTGTGACCTTCGCCTCTCGGGTTCAAGTGATTCTCCTGCCTCAGCCTCCCGAGTAGCTGAGATTACAGGCATATGCCACCATACAAAAATACAAATTCTGTATTTTTAGTAGAGATGGGTTTTCTCCATGTTGGTCAGGCTGCTCTCAAACTCCTGACCTCAAGTGATCCGCCTACCTTGGCATCCCAAAGTGCTGGGATCATAGGCACAACAAACCATGCCCGGCCGGAATAATCTTAAATTTTGAGTTCCCAAGCTATTTTTTCAGAAGGACCCTTCCAGATGCCAGAAACATCTTCACCAAGACTGGTGGCAGAACGACGCTCTCATCTGGTGAGCCCACAAGCCCTGCTGTATCTCCCTACCACTGTCCTTTGCCCTCACTGCTCTTTATCCTGAAGTAGTAAACTCGAACTTGTTTCTGTGGCTGCTCTGAACCATTTTCAACTGGAGATAAAATGAAAAGAAAAATGAGGACAAAAACAGGAACCTTCAAACTTAACAATGTGGTTTTCATGTATGCCCATTTTCTAGACCCTCTGGAGGCTAAATTTTGAGGGTGTAAGCTATGGCAATAGACCTGACCTGAATGTTGACTGGGATTTTTTTTTTTTTTACCTTCAATTCCGATGCGAATGTTTTTCAGGCCTCGTTCCTTTAACACTGTTTTTGCAACATCCCTATTCTCAATATATTTGAAGAATCTGTAGAGCTTGGAGCTATAAAGAACTGAAAAAGAAAAAATATGGGGTTAGCCATGGAGTAAAGACCTAAGAGGAAAGAGATAAGCTAACAGAATCAAACTAATCAAAGAGATACTTGACTGCTAATCCCAAATAATCCAGATGGATCAAAGATTAAATGTTAAATAATACACAAACCATAAGAGAAATTTTTATAGTCTCAGGGTGCGGACTTTCTGGGTACAACATTAAACCTAGAAGCCATAAAAGAAAAACCGATGATTTTAGAAATGCAACATCTCTGCAAAGCCTAAACCATTTACCAAAGCTAAAAAGACAACTGAATGAGAAAATATTTGCAACTCATAAAAGGCTAATTTCCTTAATTAGAAAGAGCTGCCACAAATAGAGCTTTCACAAATCACTAAGTAAAAAACTAACAATCTGATTTTGTAATGGGCAAAAGGCACAAACACTATTAACAAAAAAGGAAATTACAATGGCTCTTGAAAACTAAAAAGGTTTTGGCTGGGTGTGGTCAGCCAGGCCACACCTGTAATCCCAGCACTTTGGGAGGCCGAGGCAGGCACATCAGTTGAGGTCAGGAGTTGGAGACCAGCCTGGCTAACATGGGGAAACCCCGTCTCTACTAAAAATACAAAAATTAGGCATAGTGGTGGGTGCCTGTAATCCCAGCTACTCGGGAGGCTGAGGCAGGAGAAGCACTGGAACCCTGGAGGCAGAAGTTGCAGTGAGCCAAGATCACGCCATTGCACTCCAGCCTGGCCAAGAGCAGGGAGACACCATCTCAAAAAAAAAAGAAAAAAGAAATTTCAGCCTCACTCATGAAATAAGAAGTGTAATTAAAACTCATGCCAATCATAAGATTCTGCAGTTTTTTACCTATTAAGAAAGTAGCAAAGATAAAAGTTTTAAAAACACAGTTTTGGGGCCAGGCACAGTGGCTCATGCCTGTAATGCCAACACTTTGGGGGCAGATGCAGGAAGATGGCTTGAGGCCAGGAGTTTGAGACTAGCCTAGGCAAGGCAACATAGAACCCATTTCTACACAAAATTAAAAAAAAAAAAATAGCCAATCATGGTGGCACACACCTGCAGCCCAGGCTACTTGGAGGCTGAGGTGGGAGAATCACTTAAGACTACAAGTTGAGGCTGCAGTGAGTCATGATTGCACCACTGCACTCCAGCCTGGGTGAAAGAGCAAGATTCTATCTGTAAAAAAATTTTTAAAAGCCACTGTTGGCCAGGCATGGTGCCTGCAATCCCAGCACTTGGGAGGCTAAGGCGGGTGGATCACTTGAGGTCAGGAATTTGAGACCAGCCTGGCCAACATGGTGAAACAGTTTCTATTAATAATACAAAAATTAGCTGGGCGTGGTGGCACGCACCTGTAGTCCCAGCTTCTCGGGAGGTTGAGGCATGAGAATCACTTGAACCCAGGAGGCAGGACTCTGTCTCAAAAAAATAAAAAAATAAAAAAAAAAGAGAAAAAGCCACTGTTTTGGTGAGGGGGTGGGAAACAAACCTGTCACGTATTGTTTTGTGAGTGTAAATTGGTACAGATTTTATGGAGGATAATTTGGCAACATCTATCAAAATTATAAAGGTACAATTTTTTTTTTTGAGACGGAGTCTTGCTCTGTTACCCAGGCTGTAGTGCAATGGCGCCATCTCGGCTCACTGCAACGTCTGCCTCCTGGGTTCAAATGATTCTCCTGCCTCTCAGCCTCCTGAGTAGCTGGGATTACAGGCGTGGGCTACCATGCCCAGCTAATCTTTTTTTTTTTTTTTTTTTGAGACGTAGTCTTGCTCTGTCGCTCAGGCTGAAGTGCAGTGGTGTGATCTTGTCTCACTGCAACCTCCGCCTCCTGGGTTCAAGTGATTCTCCTGTTTCAGCCTCCAGAGCAGCTAGGATTACAGGCATGAGCCACAATGCCCAGCTAATTTTTTTATTTTTAATAGAGATGGGGTTTCACTATATTGGCAAGGCTGGTCTCGAACTCCTGACCTCAAGCAATCCACCCACCTTGGCCTCCCAAAGTGCTGGGATTACAGGCATGAGCCACTGCGCCTGGCCAATAGTTTAAATGTCCAATAATGGCTGGTTAAATCAATGATGGCACGTTTGTGCAAGGGAACACTAGAGCCACAAAAAAGAATGTTGAAGATTTTTCTTTTTTTTTTTTTTTTGAGATGGACTTGCCCAGGCTGGAGCGCAATGGCATGATTTCGGCTCACTGCAACCTCTGCCTCCCAGGTTCACCCGATTCTCCTGCCTCAGCCTCCTGAGTAGCTGGAACTACAGGCGCACGCCACCATGCCTGGCTAATTTTTTGTATTTTTAGTAGAGATGGGCTTTCACCATGTTGGCCAGACTGGTCTCGAACTCCTGAGCTCATGATTCGCCTGCCTCGGCCTCCCAAAGTGCTGGGATTACAGGCATGAGCCACCGCACCCGGCCCAGAATGTCGAAGATTTTTGTTAACACATGGCACAGAACAGTTGTATAATATGGTACATTTGAAAAAGGAGGAGAAAACAAGTAATTGGTTATATATGTACATTGAATATACCTGGAAGCCTGTAAAAGAAATTGAGAAGCAAAACTGGATAGATGGGGCAGGAGTGAGAATAAGACTTTTTAGTGTATATCCTTTTATGTTTTTTGAATTTTGACTTATTACCAATTCAAAAGGATTTAAAAATGAATTAAGAGAAGAATGACACCATCATTTAATGTGCTGTCTCAGTATCTTACACAGTACAAGACACCAGAGAAAGAGTGAATGGTGTAACAACATTCACTATGTTCCCCAGCATAAAGGCTAGACCTGCATCACTAGGGATTTGTCATCCAGGTGAGTGTGCTCATCACAGGCTCAACATTGACATTCACATTGGTTCTAGGATCAAGCTTCTACTCCAGATAGCAAGTTTCTTGCTGAAAACATCTACACCATGCCGGAAGCTCCTACTTTGGGAATATTCCTCCCCCATTGGTGGAGGATGGTCTTCATCCCAGTCCACAGAATCCTCATCCGTCAGCACCACAATGTGGCACTCTCGCTCTCCTTTCTTGGCACAGCCCACCATGATGGGCAAGATCAGCTCTTCGAGGTAGTGATCAAACTGCTTATGAGCACCGTCATTAGACAGTTCATGGAGTAAAGCACCTGCAGAGAGAAAATGTAGGTGAACATGCTTTCTGCCTAAATGCACATATTACTGGAGTGAAAAAGACTATGAGGGAATGGCTGTTATCATTGATGAGGTTCAGAGAAGTGGCACATTTAAAGGCAAAGAGATGGTTTCCTGCTCCAAGGTGATAATTAAGCTTTGTTAAGGTATGTCTCCTATTCCACCACTCTTCAATTTACTCATGTTTAATCATCCTTGAGCATTCTGATCAATTGAGGTTTTGTTGGACTTACAAGGTCAGACCATAAATGTTAATTCTATCAGAGATGAAATCATCATTTGGGGGCGATTCTTTGTAGTACCTCTTCTGAAGATGGTTTGGATCCCGATTTCATGGACTTAGAGTACCATAATGGAGGAATAATCTGAATTTTGGTGACACCAAAGGACTTACTCTAAATGTGTAATACACTCAGTAAAGAAATCACATGTACAGGGGCTTTGATACAACATGCAGGGAAATGTATCATGAAATTCAGAGAATAGTTATTTAAATAATTTTGGGAAGCCCAGGTACTAAGAGCATGGAGTTTGCAGTCAGACAATCTGAGTTCTAATCCTAGCCTTAATGCCTAGAGCTCTGAATAAGCTAATTTCTTAAATGAGGTTATCACCCATCTTTCAGGATTGTTATAAGATTTAAGCAAGTCCATATCTATAAAGCACTTAGCAAACACTAAGTTAATAATAATAGGCCAGGCTCAGTGGCTCACGCCTGTAACCTTGGCACTTTGGGAGGCCGAGGTGGCAGATCACTTGAGGTCAGGAGTTCGAGACCAGGCTGGCCAACATGGTGAAACCCTATCTCTACTAAAAATACAAAAATTAGCCGGGCATGGTGGCATGCGCCTGTTAATCCCAGCTGCTCTGGCAGAATTACTTGAATCCAGGAGGCGGAGGCTGCAGTGAGCTGAGATTGTGCCACTGCACTCCAGCCTGGGCGACAGAGCGAGACTCTTGTCTCCAAAACAAAACAATAATAATAGCCAGGCGCGGTGGCATGTACCTGTAGTCCCAGCTACTCAGGAGACTGAGGTGGGAGGACTGCTTGAGGCCAGAAGTTTGAGCCTAGCCTGAGCAACATAGTAGCAAGACCCCATCTCAAATTAAAAAAAAAAAAAAAAAAAAAAGGCAATATCATGATCAGGAGAACCTGGCCAATTTGTGCTGTTTGACTTTATTAGTGAACTGTTCCTCATGTTGGACAATCAGTATCCTTGCTTGTTAGAGTCCAGACACCAAAGTCCCAAGAGGGAAGCAGTCAGCTTGGTCTCCCAATGGTCAGGCTCCATTTAGAAACGACTATCTGTTTTCCTTTGTCTACTCCAGTTCCTCACAGTGCTTTGAACTAAGAGAGGAAAAGGGTTAGTTAGTATCACATCTCTGCCTCTGCAGAAGATTTTCAACCTACACTTGAAACTCCTTCTGTTTAGTAATAGAAAATATCAGCTGGGCTTGGTGACTCACGCCTGTAATCCCAGCACTTTGGGAGGCTGAGGGCGGGCGGATCACCTGAGGTCAGGAGTTCAAAACCAGCCCGGCCAACATGGCAAAACCCAGCTCTACTAAAAATACAAAAATTAGCCAGGTGTGGTGGCAGGTATGTGTAATCCCAGCTACTCGGGAGGCTGAGGCAGGGAGAATCCCTTGAACCCAGGAGGCAGAGGTTGCGGTGAGCCGAGATCGCGCCACTGCACTCCAGCCTGAGCGACAGAGCGAGACTGTGTCTCAAAAAAAAAAAAAACAAAAACAAAATCAGTGACTTCCAAGAAAACTCAAAGTTCAGCTGCTCAAGTGCAGCCGGCAGCTGCTCCTGTACTTACTCAGATCTTGACATCGGATAGTGTTGAAGTCAAAATTAATGCACAGATAATCACATGTATCTCTAAGATCTGGGATAGAGATGCCATCAGGACAATTGATGATACCGGTTTTGTAATAATCCTGTAAATAGATTAGGAAGAAAAAATGTAGGCAGAGAACAAGATGAAAAATTACTTCTTCATCCCTGTGCATTCCTGGTTCTGCTAAAGCAATGAGCTACTGGAATTATCACCAAATTGGATGATTCATTAGATGGCAAAACAGCTCCTGGCTATCTTGACTTGTTTAACCAGAACTTGGTAACTGATAGAGCTCACACACAAAAAAGCAAGGACTTAAAAGTTACAGGAATAGAAAACAAAGCGAGAAAGGAAACAACTGGAAACCAGAGACCCTAAAGTCAGTAACAGAGTTGATGGAACTCTCAAGGCTATTGATCACACATGCCCCAGGGGAAGAGAATGTAACAAAAAAGGCTACCACGCACCAGCACTGTGCGAAATACAGTTGCACTGATGCCTTCAGCAATCTCATACTCTCCCTTCTCATTGGGCCGAGTGAAGTTGTACTCTCTTCCTGGTCCAAACATCCTGAAAGATATCCAGGCAATAGTGTTATCTTCTCCATCATGATTCTTCACAGATGAGACTTCTCCCTTCTCCACCTCATTCTGGAAGACTATCCCACTCTCTCATAGTATAAATTAAAAACACAGCACTGGAACCCAATGCCTACAAGACAACTCAAGTCTTCGGAAGCTCCCTTCAGACAGGAAAAAAAGGCAATTGCTTTAAGCATTTGTGTACAAAGAAGAATGAAGGATCAAGTCCACAAAGTTCATCTGTAGTGAGTTTCTTTGGCAGTAAATGCAGTAAACAGCAACTGCAGAGGTGGGCCTTGGAAAATATCTGTGTTGAGATGGTGGCCTTTCATGCCCTCCCCAGTGCCCAAGAACCTGCTTTTCTATACTGATAGCTCAGAAAGACAGCATCTAGGCTCCTTTTTATTCCTGTCCCTCGTCTGTCAATACTGACCTATCTAATATGCCATTCATCAATATTTCTGAGCTTTTCAACATCTCATCTTCTGTTAGATGCAGCTATGTTAATGCTTTCCTGGTATGTCTTAATAGTGGAGCTCTGGGGGAACAATGGCCTTTATTAGGCTTATCAGCAGTTTACTGCATTTCAGAGAGACAGGCTTGCTGTCAGCATGAACTCATAAGTCATGAGGGTACAGGGAGAAGAGCTTTTCTTATTCGCCTCTCCCCATCCTTCCTCCCTCTGTCAGATCCCTTGCAGTCTTCTGTGTATGAGCTGTGGAATGGTTAGATAACACAAAGGATAGGGCAGGCAGCTGCTATCTTCAACCAGCCTAAGATTTGACTTCCCAATCAAATGGGGGTTCACTGCCATTTCCTTCCTTAAACTGCTGGGAACTGTTGCTGTTCAGCTGTTCACAACTGTTGTCCTCCAGCCTGAACTGGCTGCTTTTCAAAGGTCTGAAAATGATTCCATTTCGGCCGGGTGTGGTGGCTCATGCCTGTAATCCCAGCACTTTGGGAGCCGAGGTGGGCGGATCACGAGGTCAGGAGATCGAGACCATCCTGGCTAGCATGGTAAAACTCTGTCTCTACTTAAAAAAAAAAATACAAAAAATTAGCCGGGCGTGGTGGTGGGTGCCTGTAGTCCCAGCTATGCGGGAGGCTGAGGCAGGAGAATGGCGTGAACCCGGGAGGCAGAGCTTGCGGTGAGCTGAGATCGCGCCACCGCACTCCAGCCTGGGCGACAGAGCGAGACTCTGTCTCATAAATAAATAAAAGAAAATGATTCCATTTCACATGCTTCCCAAATAACTGTACCACACATAAGAATTCCATCTTGATAAAAGTAGCCTCCAAAGAATGCAGATGTTTTTCTGGAATGCTCGGGTTGAATGAAATCTAGCTCAGAGAGCTTTGAATAAAAATAGTGAACATATTGTAACTATAATCCCCCCATTTATTATCAGTTGGACTTCAGCTCAGAGTTATGTATTTAGTAGTGGCATGGATCTGCATTAATCCGTTCTCTTTCTCTTAGCTTCTCCCCTTGTGACTAGTGGCCCACATCTGTAAGCTCACTTGCTAGGCTTACAAGTACTATATATAATCACAGGACAGGTAGCCACAGAACAGAACAAATCTAAATAACTTACAGAATTTATGACCTTGCCAATTCAGCTGAATGAACCATACAGATAAAGAACCAGACTCTCTTCTTCATGGGACGACCCATTCCAAGATTCAAAAAACCAGTGTCACCCAAGAATCTGTTACCCAGAAAACATTTGCCTTTCTTCTCTTGATCACTACTTTCAGAGGCAACATACCTAAAACAGCCAGCCTGCACTGAGAAGCACTTTTTTCAGGGGGTGGGAATGGTGGTAATACCCAAACTGAGAACAGGAAGTCAAGCCTGATAAAAAATAAGAGGGCCAGTCTGGAAAATGTTTTAATGTTCTTTTATCTTAATTCAGACGTTTAAGAAATACATAGACAGGTTTGGTTCTAATTAAAAAGTGGTTCACTGTGGCCAGGCACAGTGGCTCACACCTGTAATCCCAGTACTTTTGAGAGGCTGAAGTGGGCGGATCATGAGGTCAGGAGTTCAAGACCAGCCTGACCAACATGGTGAAACCCTGTCTTTACTAAAAATACAAAAATTAGCCGAGTGTGGTGGCACACACCTGTAATCCCAGCTACTTGGGAGGCTGAGGCAGGAGAATTGCTTGAACCCGGGAGGTGGAGGTTGCAGTGAGCCGAGATTGCACCACTGCCCTCCATCCTTGGTGACTGAGACTCCGTCTCAAAAAAAAAAAAAAAAGGTGGTTCACTGTGAATTTATATGTTCAAATACACATATATTTGAATGGCTGGATTCTATTTAGCCTAGAATTCAATAAATTAGTGTGATCAATTTGAATTTCTAACTGTTTAAATTAATTCAAAGTCCTGAGGTTAGATCTCTAAACAAAATAAAATCTACTTCTAAGTAGAGGAAAATGATCAAAAGCCAAATCTACAAGTATAATATCATTATTATTACTATTTTTACTCTTATCCCAATTTGCTCTTCCTTAGGTTAAGGTCTATGGTTGGCCAGAAAGACAATCTCTTTACTCCTAGCCCAGGCTCTGAGACTCCTTCCTGGACAGTATTCCCCCTTAGTAGGCTATTTCCATTTCCTAAACTCTGACCCTAAAAATCTGGGGGCCAGAGATGGTTAAGAGGAGATAAATCTGAATGAAGCAGCACAGAGAATGGACCATGAAGAATAAAGAGGGCAATTACGAAACAAACAACAAAACAACTAGGTTTAAAGATTCCATTTCAAAAAACTTGAATAGTAATGGAAGCATTAGAAAATGACAGCATAGCATCTGTTGCCAAGCATAAAACTTGCAATAGATGGCAGGGAAATGCTTTTCAGTAAAATAGCTTTCTTCCTGTGCCATGCAGAACATTTGCCTAATACTGTTTTTTATTTTTTAAAAAAAGGAGCAAGATTTAGGTCTCACCTTACCCCTAGCATCTTTGACCTGTGAAACTCTGAAAACATTACTTAGAGTGAATTTGTAGAGGAGCAGAGAATGAGATTTAGCAGGTTATTTTTTCATAGTTTCCAAATAGATTTTATTTCCTTTTGTGGGGCTCATTTTACTATCCTGGCTTTGTAAATGAAATACTCTCCCTACCCCGAAATACCAACACGTATTAGGCTTTTACCAGCTTGCTCTCCCTTTCACAAATGTATGAGGGCAGAAAAATAAAAATACAATGCTTTTTTTTTTTTTTTTTTTGAAACGGAGTCTTGCTGTGTCACCCAGGCTGGAGTGCAATGGTGCGGTCTCAGCTCACTGCAACCTCCACCTTCTGGGTTCAGGCGATTCTCCTGCCTCAGCCTCCCAAGTAGCAGCTGGGATTATATGAGCCTGCCACCACACCCAGCTAATTTTTGTATTTTTAGTAGAGATGGGGTTTCACCATGTTGGCCAGGCTGGTCTCAAACTCCTGACCTCAGGTGATCTGCCTGCCTCGACCTCCCAAAGTGCTGGGATTACAGACGTGAGCTACTGCGCCCAACCTATACAATGCTTTTTATTGTTATATCTAATGCAAGATAAACAGCAGGTATTTTTATTTATAGAGAACAGAATGAATTTGGAAGAAAATTATCATCAGTTACCTTCCCAGCATGGTATCCGGATGAGCAGTGAAAATCTGTGGATTCACAACAAAACGTGTGCCATCTACAAGAAGCGTCACTTTCTCTGGTGCTTGGGAATGGGAATTACTGCCAAAGCCCACACTACTGTTTCCAAATCTTTCTGGAGCAATAAAAGGTTCATGGTTCCGTTTATTCCCACTTTGGAAGCAAGAACCTTTGATGTCTTCACCAAGGGGCATTATGTGAGGGAACTGAAGGTTTGCTGGCTGAGAGGCATAGTCAAGTGAGAGGTCTAAAAGAACATACAAAGAAACCAAAACAACTTGAGAGCAAAACCCTTGAGAGAAAAATAAACCCTGTCTTCTTTAAAACGACAAGTAAACAAACAAAAAAACCCCCAAATTTTAGGTGTTCATAGGCAAAAAAACCTCTTGCCTACAGCAAGTAAAAAGCAAGCAAACAAAAAAACTAGAGACTTATATTGGATCTCTTCCATGTACATGTGAGGGTTGGGTGAAGGAGAGGATGACGGCAGGATGCCTACACTTGAACATTATTTAAATTTTCTAAAGTAAACTACGTATATGGTTAAGAAAAACAGTAGAGAAGAATTTATGTGGAGGCCCCGCAGTCTCCCCTGCTATTCCCTATACCTTCCCTGGTGTTGGTTCAGAGGCAATCACTTTTTACTTGTTTTCACTTCTATTGCTAAATAATACTTTTATATTTCCCGCGTTTTATTTAAGGAACCTGCTACTAATATGTGCCAAAACTATTCATTTTCAAATTCTTCAAAATTGTTTTAAAATTTTATTTTTCAGAAGGAAAAATGATAGTCTTTAATTTTCCAATATATTATTTTTCCTAGAAATTCACAGTAAAAGGCATTTTCACTACGTACGGGAGAATCCTAACATCACCTACACTATTTTTTCAAAAACCACGTCTTACTCTCAGCAGAAAAGTTCCAGTGCAAATGGCATTAGGATTCATTCATGAAATCTGTTTCTTAGTATCACCAAAAAGCTGCTTTCTTTAAGCAATTTATTTAATTTTTCTTTCCTTCCTTTCCTTTTTTTTTTTTTTTTTTGAGATGGAGTCTCACACTGTTGCCCAGGCTGGAGTGTAGTGGCGCGATCTCGGCTCACTGCAAGCTCCGCCTCCCAGGTTCACGCCATTCTCCTGCCTCAGCCTCCCGAGCAGCTGGGAATACGGGCGCCCGCCACCATGCCTGGCTAATTTTTTGTATTTTTTAGTAGAGACAAGGTTTCATCGTGTTAGCCAGGATGGTCTCTATCTCCTGATCTCGTGATCTGCCCGCTTTGGCCTCCCAGAGTGCTGGGATTACAGGCGTGAGCCACCGTGCCTGGCCAGTTAATTTATTTAATTTTTCTACCTGGTCCATCATCTATATAAGGAGGATAAATAATGTTCACTCCATATACCTCACAGGGCTGTTTCACTTATAAACTGAAATTAAGGATGTGAGAGCACTTAAAAATAGGCCAGGTGCAGTGGCTCACGCCTGTAGTCCCAGCACTTTGGGAAGCCAAGGTGGGCAGACCATCTGAGGTCAGGAGATCAAGACCACCCTGGCTAACACGGTGAAACCCCGTCTCTACTAAAAGTACAAAAAATTAGCCGAGCGTGGTGGTGGGTGCCTGTAGTCCCAGCTACTCAGGAGGCTGAGGCAGAAGAATGGTGTGAACCCGGGAGGCAGAGCTTGCAGTGAGCCGAGATCACGCCACTGCACTCCAGCCTGGGTGACAGAGCGAGACTCTGTCTCAAAAAAAAAAAATTAGCCAGAAGTGGTGGTGGGTGCCTGTAATCCCAGCTATCAGGAGGCTGAGGCAGGAGAATCTCTGGAACCTGGGAGGTGGAGGTTGCAGTGAGCCAAGATTGCACTACTGCACTCCAGCCTAGGCAACAGAGCAAGACCCCGTCTCAAAAAAAAAAAAAAAAATTATATAGATATGTAAAATACTGCATGATACAAAACAGGCTTAAAACTAGATATATGAAATCTGGATGTATATAGAAGGCAATCAGAAGTATTTACAAAGGATTACCAGAGGGTTCTTTTAAATAGGCAGTCTACTCAAGTGATCCGCCCACCTTGGCTCCCCAAAGTGTTGGGATTACAGGTGTGAGCCACCACACCCAGCCCTATTTTGTTTTAATGTAAAAAAAGTTTTTTAATGAAAAATTCCAAACATAGGGAAGCACAAACTTAATATAATACATACGCCCCATCACCTACATTTGGCAAGATTTGTTAACATTTTTCTATCTTCAAGCCCTTTTTGAAAAAAAAAAAAAAAGAAAGAAAATGTTATCAATACAACTGAATTACTCCCACTCCTCTTGTTTATAAAATTTGTAAACAAATTCAGGAACATGATTAATGCCCATGACCTCTGGGAAATTAGTCTGATTTCCTACACTCAGACAACCAAATAAATTGTTGGGTAGAGGACACTTAGTTTTTTTCCCATTTGTTTGTAGATAAAAGGCAACAAAAATCTAGATCAAAAACCTATTTAGAGTTCACATCCCATAGCTTCTCATAAACTTTCAATGTGGTCTCATGTTTGCACACCAAAAGCTACGCTTCCAGGTAACCCACAGGCAATCACCAGGTAACCCACAGGCAACCCACTCTGATCACCAGGATAGGCTTTCACACTTGAGGTGCTGTTTATTAAAAATTAAATAGATACCTGGGCCGGGCGCGGTGGCTCACGCCTGTAGTCCCAGCACTTTGGAAGGCTGAGGCAGGCGAATCACGAGGTCAGGAGATCGAGACCATCCTGGCTAACACGGTGAAACCCTGTCTCTACTAAAAATACAAAAAATTAGCTGGGCGTGGTGGTGGGCGCCTGTAGTCCCAGCTACTTGGGAGGCTGAGGCAGGAGAATGGCGTGAACCCGGGAGACGGAGCTTGCAGTGAGCCAAGATCGCACCACTGCACTCCAGCCTGGGCAACACAGCGAGACTCCGTCTCAAAAAAAAAAAAAAAGAAATGGATACCAGAATTACTAATTCAGTTCTTTAGAATGCTTGATTTCTCCCCAGTAATGAAGCAATTAAAATGGGTTTATTCCGAAACCCAAAGAAGAAACCTCAGGTTCTATCCTGCTTAAATGGGCGAGTAGGAAAACAGACTCCTTGCACAAGTTCTCCCTAATGGTGTACTCTTCAGCGGCAGTCATATGCTTTTCTGTCAGTTAATACACATACAGAAATCATCTCAGCCCACTACCTCCTAGCAATGTGAACCTGAGCAAGTTACCGAAGCTTTCTAAGCCTCAGTTTCCGCATCTGTAAAACAAGGATAATAGTTGTAAGGACTAATCTGGAGTAGAGTCAGCAAATTTTCCATAAAGGGCCACAAAGTAAATATTTTAGGCTTGTGGTCAGTCTCTGCCACTACTGTAGCAGGAAGGCGGCCATACACAATATGGACATGATGGCTATTTCATTAAAATTTTATTTACAAAAACAGGTAGACAGATTTGACCAGTTTGCCACCCCTGATCTAAAGAATGTATGTAAAGTTCCTGGTACAGTGAATGCTCGATAAATGGTAGTTGCTATTATTGGTGCTATTGTTTTAATTAAAAGTTAAAAAGAATCTCAGTTTATCAGGAGCTTTCACATCTATTAACTTGTTAATCTACTAGCCTTGTGAGGTAGGAAGAATTTTTTTTTTTTTTTTTGAGACAGAGTCTCCCTCTCTTGCCCAGGCTGGAGTACAGTGGTGTCATCTTGGCTGACTGCAACCCCCGCCTACCAGGTTCAAGCGATTCTCGTGCCTCATACTCCCAAGTAGCTGAGATTACAGGCATCTGCCACCATGCCCGGCTAATTTTTGTATTTTTAGTAGAGATGGGGGTTTCGCCACATTGGCTAGGCAGGTCTTGAAGTCCTGACCTCAAGTGATCCACCTGCTTTGGCCTCCCAAAGTGCTAGGATTACAGGCGTGAGCCACCGTGCCGGGCCTAGGAAGAATATTAATAGCCTTGTTTTCTAGATTAAGAAAGTGAGGCTCGCCAGCCTTGGCAAAATGGTGAAACCCTGTCTCTACCAAAAATGTAAAAAGTTAGCTGGGCGTGGTGGTACCCACCTGTGGTCCCAGCGACTCGTGAGGCTGAGGTGGGAGGATCACTTGAGCCTGGGAGGCAGAGCTGCAGTGAGCCAAGATCGCGCCACTGCACTCCAACCTGGGTGACAGAGTGAGACCCCATCTCAAAAAATAAAAATAAAAAATAAAGAAAAGGAAAAGCAGGGCTCAGAAAGACTGAGGATCTCATCCATGGTTACAACTAATAAGCAGCTGAGCTAGAAATTGAATATGTCTTCTGACTCCAAACCTGTGGCTGTTTTTGTTTGTTTTAATACCATTATCACCATATTAGATGTGCTAGACTGATTAAATAAGTGGAGAGTTTCTGTGGTCAGCTTTACGTAATTGTGATATGCAAGCTAAGCAATTAATTGGATAATTTATTTAGATTAAAAACATTCATGCCTCCTGGGTAGAGTGGATGCTCTGGTATTGGAAAGCCCCCCAAATTAAGTCAAGAGCTAATCACTGTACCTTCATTCCTGGGACCTAGAGGATAAGTAAGATTATGAGGACCAGATGAAGCCAGGCTATTTGCTTCTTTTTCTTGGGCTGCAGCTGAAGTATCATCCACTAAGCAGCTGGCCTCCTGCCGCAATAACCTGTCACTGTCACTGCCACGGTGAACATTCATCCTTAGATTCTGAGTCCTGAACTGTCCGTTTGATCAGAGAGAAATCCTGGAACACAGGAATATGCATGATTTAGAACTCACCAAACAGATTTCTAAGGACTTCCATGGTATGAAAGCCAAACTAGAAAACTGACAGCTAGCATTCCTGTTCTCAGGAGAAATAGGCATCTTAAACATTTTTGATTTTTATATCGATAGGAATTGGACTGATTTAAATGGTCTTTATCAAATCACTAAGAATGCAGATAAACTTGTTACCAGGGAATAATTTTATCCATGAACAGACATCAAATTCACTGACTTTGGCCACATTCATGATCAATTCTATATTAAATGGTGGAACAATAATTTTGTGGTATTCATATTACAGAGACATAGGGTAGCAGAGAGTCCAACTTTTCAACTAAAGAAAACATATGTTTTTTCAAAATTGACACATACACTCTTGCAACAATTAAGCGCCAAGAAATTAAAAAACAATCACAACCTTAAAGCCAGTGTGAGAATCATCTGAGATGAAGAAAAAAGCTAATTCTGATTGTAGAGCTCAAGTTCTCCTTTTTATCTCCCCTTTTCTCTCTTTCACTTTGTATACCTTATGCTCAATCCCAAAACCCCACCTTAAAATCACACTGGCTATAAAGCTAATCATGTCATTCATCTCTCTCGAAAGCAGTGCAGAGTCCCCATGAACAACACACACTATGTGACTGCCACGTGCAAGACCCCCAATGATAAGGCAGGATGGAGATGCCACAGCAGCCACACAAGGGGCTTCATAACTTTCTGCTGGTTAATCACGCCCTGCAACCCTTCCATCCTCGATGGCGGCTACTCAAAATATTCCTGAAGTTCACTCTACTTAGCACTTTCACAGTTTACACTGTACAAATTTCCACTGGCATTCTGGTGGAAGAATCATCTTAAATCACCAGTAATTTGTATGCATATGGATTACATGCTTAGTATTTTAGGAAACAGGAAGCTCACTAAGGGCAGTAATGCATTTTAATAGTCTGAATTTCCTGGCATACCAAGCATGTGGTAGGTGCCAATAAACATCTATAAAAAATAAACATAATATCTGTAAGGTAAATTAAATTTTGAATCCCTTCATAACATATATTAAAATATTTTTAGCATAAAATTGATCAATTTATGCCCTGATCCAAGTTTTCACTCAGATGAAATGTAAAAATGACCACTTTGATAAGATGGCTAGAGGAACATGCCTGAAAATAAATCATGCTAAAGAAGAGATACTTTCAGTTGATGAAATCTTTCTCAGACAATGGCTCTTATTAAGCAAATTGAAGGAATAAAGTGAATGTATTGATAGAAAACCTTCAATGTGAGTGCAGCTTTTTTCACAATTATCCTTTCTTAAAAATAAAGTATTTATATTAAAAAATGCAGCCATTTAAAATTGATGTTTGGTGATTGGTAAAGTCAAACAGAACTACCAATGCCTTCAAGTTTGGCTCAGATGTTAAAATCAAGTCTACAGAATAAGATAAAGAACAAAGTCCATAGAACTGGGAAGAACATTACCAAAGACGGTCTGCTTCTTTCATCTTAACTGGTTTTGAACCATAATATTCCAATCTACTTACAGCTCCTCCAGCTGCTCAAGAACCAAGTTCAAACTTCTCTTTGTTGCACTCGAAAAGATCTCTTGAACCAACACACAATAAGCTTGACTGAGCCTGCTTCTTGAGAACTTGCATGGACTAGACTGTATAAGCCACTTAATTTAATCTTCATAATGTAAGAAAATCATTTTGCGCCGGGCGCGGTGGCTCACGCCTGTAATCCCAGTACTTTGGGAGGCCGAGGCGGGCGGATCATGAGGTCAGGAGATCGAGACCATCCTGGCTAACACGGTGAAACCCCGTCTCTACTAAAAATACAAAAAATCACCCAGGTGTGGTGGGGGGCGCCTGTAGTCCCAGCTACTAAGGAGGCTGAGGCAGGAGAATGGCATGAACCTGGGAGGTGGAGGTTGCAGTGAGCAGAGATGGCGCCACTGCACTCCAGGCTGGGCGAAAGTGTGAAACTCCGTCTCAAAAAAAAAAAAAAAAGAAGAAATCCTGAAGGATTTTCGGAGACGGGGTCTCTCACTCGTTGCCCAGGCTGGAGTGCAATGGCACCATCTCAGCTCACTGCAACCTCTACCTCCTGGGTTCAAGTGACTCCCCTGCCTCAGCCTTCCAAGTAGCTGGGATTACAGACACCCACCACCACGCCTGGCTAATTTTTGTATTTTTAGTAGACATGGGGTTTCACCATGTTGGCCAGGCTGGTCTCAAACTCCTGACCTCAGGTGATCCACCTGCCTCGGCCTCCTAAAGTGCTGGGATTACAGGTGTGCATGACCACGCCCAGCCCAGGATTAATGTTTAATGGCACATACTTTCAGATATCACCTAACCCAGCATTTCCCAAAGTCCCCTATAAACTCTATTTCCTCTAAAATCCCAGAATGATGGAACAAAAATCTCTTGACCTATGAAACCTAAGAAGCAAACTGACACCAAGTTCTTCAACAAACCAGATCAGGCAGTTTAAATATAATAGTAAGGTTCTATTCCCCTTCCAGCATGGATGCTTCGTTCAACTTTGAATGATATTTTCATTGTCTACCCTGTTTCACTTCTGTAGCCATCCCCCAAATGAATCTTCGTCCTCAGAACAGATTGAAGGCGGAAAAAAAAAGGAAAGAAAAAAGGGCAAGGTGCAGTGGCTCACACCTCTAGTCTCAGAACTTTGGGAGGCCAAGGCAGGAGGATCTCTTGAGCCTGAGAGTTCAAGACCAGCCTGGGTAACATAGTAAGACCTCACCTCTAAAAAAAAAAATTTAAAAATTAGCCAGACATGGTGGCGCATGCCTGTAGTCCCAGCTACTTGGGAAGCTGAGGCGGGAGGATGATTTAAGCCCAGGAGGTCGAGGCTGTAGTGAGCTGTGATTGTACCACTGCACTCCAGCCTGAGCAGCAGAGCAAGACCCTGTTTCAAAAAAAAAAAAAAAAGAAAAAAAGAAGCAAAACACAGCCAGGTGCAGTGGCTCACGCCTGTCATCCCAGCACTTTGGGAGGCTGAGGCGGGCGGATCACCTGAGGTCAGGAGATCGAGACCATCCTGGCCAACATGGTGAAACCCCATCTCTACTAAAAATACAAAAATTAGCTGGGTGTGGTGGTGTGCACCTGTAGTCCCAGCTACACGGGAGGCTGAGGCAGGAGAATCGCTTGAACCCGGGAGGCAGAGATTGCAGTGAGCTGAGACCACCCCAGCCCGGGTGACAGAGAGAGACTCCATCTCAAAAAAAAAAAAGAAACAAAACACTTCAACAACAATATAATTCTCTATTGCTGCAAAACCATTTTTTGGTCAACACGACTCTTAAGGTCACAGCAATGTGCAAGAACCAGAGATTCACCACCCTGTTATAGCTTAACAGTAACTGAAGAGACTGCTTTGGAAAAGCAGCAAGAGTTAAAATATATATTAATAATGGAACCCAGAATATACAGCTGTGAAGCAAAGAAACCAGCAAGCCAGTTCATGCTTCACTTCCATACATTCTGTGAAAGCATTTTATACACTCTGAGGAGCTATATATTTTAAGAGTATATATTTTATTATTTATTTCACAGGCCTCCCATGAAGGCCCATATTTTGTTAAATCTTGATTTTACTGACCTGGAACAGCAAAATAGTTTTATCACCATCATCTCCCCATCTTGGAAAATGTATATATAGTCTTTGATAGTGGAATTATCTCCATATATTCCTTGCACCTAAAAAAGAATGTACTGGTTTCTCTCTAGAAAAATCATCTTGAGTATGAATCCATAATAACCTATAGATAATAAATGTATATATTTTCTTATTTGCAATTTCTCCTAATCAATTATTTCTGAAGAAAACAAGATATTTACCTAGATCACCATTCCCTTAAATAAATTCAATATCCTACCATTGAACTACTTAGATTAAAAAAAACAAGCCCTTCCAGTCTGTTCTTAAACGTGAAAACCACTTGGTCTAGTTCCATTGTGCTTTTTCTTTATGCTAATGAGAACTGTTAATGTTTTCTATTAAGCAGGTTTTCTGTTTTGCTGCACATAATGCTCTCTGGTGACACCCAGAATTTCTGGGAACAGGTTAAAATGGGATGAAGTTTGGGGGAGGGGAAACAGAGGGGGATGGGGAAAAATCTAAAATGTCTACAAGACCTCCTTCTAGGACTATTATGAACTCACAGTAAGAGGCTACCATATTCCAAAAGTACTGAGTCTCTACAAAAGATAAGAAATTAGCTGGGTGTGTGATGGTGTACACTTGTTGTCTCAGCTGCTCAGGAGGCTGTGGAAAGAGGATCACTTGAGCCTGGGAGGTCAAGGCTGTAGTGACCCATTATCATGCCATTGCGCTCCAACCCACGACAGAGCAAGACCCAGTCTCTCTCATTCATTCATAAATAGAGTTTATACTGATATTTTCAGTTCAAATTTAATACTGGTTTTTCCTAACTCATTTTATATTAGTGTATCTTTTCCTTCACATTGAAATTCTTGGTTCATAGACTAGTTTTAGAATTATAATGTCAAATTACTAATAACAATAAACCTACTGAGTTTAGGTGTTTTGGTCAAGGGAGCAGTTCTTTTTGTCCTTAAAGCATATCCCACTAAGGATGTACAGTCAGCATGCTATATTCGAAAGTTACTGTATATTTTTTTCTCTGTATGTTCTGTAAGGTAGGTTCATTTGTTTCTCTTTATATTCAATTATAGCATTTTTCCATCATTTTTAAAATGTATTTCCTGAATATGTAAAACATTTACATGGTTCCGAAGTTGAAGACTCATAAAAAAGGAATGTTCAGAGAAGTCTCTGTCCTTCCCCTTTTCCCTCTCAATCTGTTCCTATTTATTCCCTACAGATAACCAGTTGTCTTAGTCCATTTGTGCTGCTATAAACAAAATGCCTGAGACAGGGTAATTCATAAAGAACAGAAATTTCTTTTCTCACAGTTCTGGAGGCTGAGAAATCCAAGCAAGATTAAGGTGCTGGCAAATCGGGTATCTGGTGAGGGCCTGTTCCTCAGAGATGATGGCATCTAGGCGTCCTCACATGATGGAAGGAGAAGGGCTAGCTAGGTTCCTTCAATTCCCTTTTATAAGGCCTAATCACCTCCTAAAGGCCTCCCCTCTTAATGGTATCACCTTGGGGGTTTAAGTTCCAACATAACAATTTTGAAAGGACATATACATTCAAACCATATCATTGTTTTTTGTTAGTTTGTTTATCTTTAATGTTTCTCTTTGCAGATACAAGCAAGTATGTGTGTACATATACATATATTCTTAACTCCTTTTTTCTCTTTTACAAAAGATAGAATACCATATTCTACCAAATAAAATACCATATTTTGTACCTTATTACGTTACTTAACAGTATATCCTGGAAATCACTCCATGGGAGTTCATACAGATCTTCCTCATTCTTTATTATGTCTGCATAATACTCCACTGTGTAGCTATTAATATGCAGAGATTAGATACAGAAAAGGGAAAAAGGGCATTCCAGGCAAGATGAATGACAAATAACTGGCAGGAAAATAAGAATAAACAAGGCTTTATTACTATATGAAAGAGACAGAAAGTAAACCAATCAGGCTAGAGTGAAGGATTAATGCAAAAGGGTGGGAAAAGTCAAGGTTACCACCATATCATACAATTCCAGGGAAGACCATGCACATCATCATCTAAGGAGCTGTATAAAGCACAGCTTAGATAGTTGTACACACTCCCTTGGGTAAAGCTAAAGACAAAAAGTTGGGGCCAGTTTACAGAGGCACTTAGATTATAAGGTAAAATAGGATTCTGTCTTGTAGCCAAAGCTTCTGCAGGAAGGTGTCATGTTCAAAATGTTGCTTTAAGATAAATAAGACCACAGACAGACTGGAGGGGCTGTAAGAGGAGGTTACTGAAACTGTCTAGGAGTGAGATAGTAAGTATCTTAGTGGGCTGACAGCGAAGAAAAGGGTATTATTATCTAAGACACAGTCTTGCTTACCTTCAAAGAGCTTACAATCTAGTTGTTGAGATAATGTATTATTTAAGAGTTACATAATACAGAAATGATATTTTAGAATCAGAAGAGACCTCAGTGATCATATTGTCCAGTGGTTCTCAAATCCAGCTGATAATCAGAATTACTTAGAGGAACTTGTTAAAACATCTTCTTGGGCCCCATTCCCCAGAGATTCTTATTCAATAAGCCTTTAGTTGGGTCTGGAGAATCTGAACTTGTAACATGCTCCTCAAGTGATCTCCCACTGACTGGCGATGTTTGGGAACTACTGTTCTAGTATAATCTTTTCATTTCATGGATGAGAAGCTGAATCACAACAATATTCTTTTCCAAGAATGTTCTAGGAGATTACAATCTAGGGGTTGGGAGGCCTTTTTAATCAAGACCTAAAACCCAAAAGCGAAAGAGAAAGACAAATCTGACCACAAAACATTTAAAAACATTTGTATGGCAAAGGAGCCTGTAAACAAAGACAACAGACTTGAAAAACTATACATGTAACAGACTACGAAGAGTTGTTATCCTCATACTCCACAAGGGTTATGAAAATACATGAAACTAACACAACAGAAAAATGGCGAAGGATGGAAAAGGGGCAAATACCCAAAAGAGAGTTGGTGAAGCTATATTAATAGCCTACAAAATAGAATTTAAGGCAAAAAACTACACAAGCTTGGCAAGGCAGAAAATTCAAAGGATATCTGTGGACAGGACTATTTCTGCTCCTCATTTCTACCTTGGAAGAAAATCATAACGAGAAGAGAGAAGAAGGCATTACAGTTCCACAGGAAAGCTCGTACTCCTCTGATTCCATTTCCCTTTTCCTTCCTTCTTCTCTACAAATCACAGGCCAAGCTAACAAGCTGACAGATAAAAGTACAATGACAGAGTGACAAGATTAGAATTGCTTGGATAAATTTTCCTGTCTCCTCTATTTGACACTCCTAACTTACTACCCTTAGTACTTTTTTGTCAATATAACTTATGTTGAAAGACAGCTTTTGTGCACATAAAAGACTATATGAGTTACAGTACTTTTTTGTCAATATAACTTATGTTGAAAGACAGCTTTTGTGCACATAAAAGACTATATGAGTTACAGTACTTTTTTTGTCAATATAACTTACGTTGAAAGAACAGCTTTTGTGCACATAAAAGGCTATATGAGTTACTTGGATTTACATTAAGACCCTAAGTTCGGTATATTAACAGTCTAAAGACCCTTAAAGAGTTTTTTTATAACTGTATCAGCCTAATTACCTAATTTAAAAATATTAATGTACTACATATAAAAAGATTTAAAGAACCATATAATAAAAACTCTTGTACCCACCTCCAGTTTAAATATAAAACATGAATCCCCTAAATTTGGCATTGCCATCAAACATCTTCACTACATTCAGTTTAATAGATGCTCTTTTCCTGTGTTAGCACTTCAAATGCCTACCAAGCAAATCCTTAAGTACTTAAAAAGTTCTGGTAGATGTTTAAAAAATTAAACTTGTAAGTATAGTATACATAAAAAGGTCCTAAATATTACAACACTTTTCAAACTTAGCAAAGTTTTCTAGCATTCTTAAACTAATAATCAAATCTAAACCCAATTACTCAAGAACATATCTTAAATGAGAATCACAAATTAATCTGCTGGATTCTTTCATATGTCAAATTACTGCAAACATTACATCCTAAGTCCAGATGGACTTAAACTTTATTGATTTAACACATATCATGCACTATATATTATTTAAGTACTTTATAAATATTATTTAATTTAATACTCAAAAAACTTTATGAGGTAGATGCCATTGCTACCCTCATCTTACACATAAGAAAACTGACGGAAGAAGGAGGCTAAGGAAAGTTCCCACAGTCACATAGCGAACAAGCAGTGGAGCCAGACTTCTGGCTTCATAGTCTATGCTGTTTACCACCATGCAGTGCCACTGCTCCTTATAGGTATAATTCACTTCAACATTTCTATGTATGTTTTACAGGACTGGAAATATGATTTCAAGCTGAAGACCTGGGGCTAGGACATATAATCTTTCTGTGCTGATAATGGGCACATCTAGCACCTTTCCTCTTTAAATAATTGCTACGACAGAGCCTGTAAATCAAATACCTCCAGATGGGGGCTGATTTTACAGTCTGAGTTCAAATTAAGTTCTAATTATGAGGCTGGGTGCGGTGGCTCACGCCTGTAATCCCAACACTTTGGGAGGCTAAGGTGGTCAGATCACTTGAGGTCAGCAGTTCGAAACCAGCCTGACCAGCATGGCAGTTGGAGACCAGCCTGGCCAACATGGTGAAACCCTGTCTCTATTAAAAATACAAAAAAATTAGCTGGGTGTCGTGGGCACCTGTAGTTTTAACTACTCGTCAATGTGAGGCACATTGACTCACACCTGTAATCCCGGCACTTTGGGAGGCCAAGGTGGGCAGATCACTTGAGGTCAGGAGTTTGCGACCAGCCTGGTCAACATGGCGAAACCCTGTCTCTACTAAAAATACAAAAATTAGCTGGGCATGGTGGTGTGTACCTGTAATTCCAGCTACTCAGGAGGCTGAGGCATGAAAAGCACTTGAACCCAGGAGGAGGAGGTTGCAGTGAGCTGAGATTGCACTACTGCACTGCCTGGGTGACAGAGTGAGACTCTGTCTCTAAATAAATAAATAGAAATCTGTTTGAAAATAACTAAAATAGGGCCAGGTGCAGCAGTTTATGCATGTAATCCGAACACTTTGGGAGGCCAAGGCAGGCGGACCGCTTGAGCCCAGGAGTTCAAGACAAACCTGGACAACAGAGTGAGACCTCGTTCCTACAAAAAGTAAAAAAATTAGCTGCGTGTGGTGGCACATACCTGTAGTCCCAACTACTTGTGCAAGGCTGAGGTGGGAGGACTGCTTAAGTCCGGAGGTCAAAGCTGCAGTGAGCTGAAATCTTGCCACTACACTTCAGCCTGGGTGACAGAGCCAAGACCTTATTTCAAAAAAGAAAATAACTGAAATAGTGTGAAATAGTATTGATATATTAGATTTTTAAAAGGCAGGTTGAAACAATAAATGTATCCACAGAAAAAAGATGGAAAAGATTATTCTCCCTTAACTGTAGAATCACGTGACTTTTCTTTTAAAAAGTTATTGTCTTACTGAATATTTTAAAGTCTCTAAAATGAATGTGTTATTATCTTTAAAATAAGGAAAAATGAAAATGTATCTCTAAAAGCAGATACCTCCTCAAGAAAACGTTGGAATCATTGGAACGGTTTCTTAAAAACTGCTTGTAACTAGGTTCTGTGGCACACTATTGTAGCCCCAGCTACTTAGGAGGCTGAGGTGGGAGGATCACTTGAGCCCAGAAGTTCTGGGCTGTAGTGCACTATGTCAATCAGGTGTCTGCACTAAATTTAGCATCAATGGTGACCTCCCAGGAGCAGGGATCCACCAGGATGCCTAAGGAGGGGAGAACTGACGCAGGCTGGAAACAGAGCAAGTCAAAACTCCTGTGCTGATCAGTAGTGGGATCAAGACTGTGAATAGCTACTATGCTTCAGCCTGGGCAACATAGCAAGACTTCTATCTCTTAAAAAGTAAAATAAAATAAAACAAAATAAAATTTTAAAACTACTTGAAACAGTTTAAGAGAAAATTTTTAAAGTTTAATCAGAAAACAATATATTATCACATAAAATAGTTTGACATTCTTCCATCTAGATTAAAGAAGAAATGAGCTTAATAGAATTAGGAATTTAGGTTAATGTATAGAATAGTTTTTCAAGCACATTATTCAGTAGGCTAACAGGATAATCTTAAATATAACATAACACAATGATTTATGCAGAGGCATAATATGCTTCTTAGGGTATACAAAAGTAAGCATGGTTCTGAAGAACAGGTAAAGCCAGTCACCTGAAAAAGAATGCTGCCTGGGCCTCATGGCGTAGGACATAGTGATGAGGGCAAGGGAGCATTCAGATTACCCAACACATAACCTTTTTTGTTTGTTTGTTTTTTGAGATAGAGTCTCACTCTGTCACCCAGGCTGGAGTGCAGTGGCGCAATCTCAGCTCACTGCAACCTCTGCCTCCCAGGTTCAAACGATTCTCCTGCCTCAGCCTCCCGAGTAGTTGGGATTACAGGCACGTGCCACCTTGCCCAGCTACTTTTTGTATTTTTAGTAGAGACAGGGTTTTGTCATGTTGGCCAGGCTGGTCTCAAACTCCTGACCTCAGATGATCCACCTGCCTCCACCTCCCAAAGTGTTGGGATTACAGGCATGAGCCATTGCACCCGGCCCCAACACATAATTTCTTTTTTTTTTTTTTTGAGACGGAGTCTCGCTGTGTCGCCCGGGCTGGAGTGCAGTGGCACAATCTCGGCTCACTGCAAGCTCCGCCTCCTCGGTTCACGCCATTCTCCTGCCTCAGCCTCCCAAGTAGCTGGGACTACAGGCACCTGCAACCACGCCCAGCTAATTTTTTATATTTTTAGTAGAGATGGGGTTTCACCGTGTTAGCCATGATGGTCTCGATCTCCTGACCTTGTGATCCGCCCGCCTTGGCCTCCCAAAGTGCTGGGATTACAGGCGTTGAGCCACCCCGCCCAGCCACCAACACATAACTTCTTAAACAGATTGTTGGGGCTGAACTGTGTCTCCCTCAAAGTTCATATGTGAAGCCCTAACCCCTAGTCCTCAGAATGTGCCTGTATTTGGAGACAGTGCCTTTTAAACGAAGTCATTAAGGTGGGCCCTAATCCAATGTCTGGTGTCCTCAAAATGGGGAGATTAAAACACATAAACAGAGGGACGACAATGTGAAGATGAGAGGTGAAGCCAGCTGGACTTCCTGGGTCGAGTGGGGACTTGGAGAACTTTTCTGCCTAAAGGATTGCAAATGCAACTGGAGAACTTTTCTGCCTAGCTAAAGGATTGTAAACACACCAATCAGTGCTCTGTGTCTAGCTAAAGGATTATAAATGCACCAATCAGCACTCTGTAAAAACACACCAATCAGCACTCTGTGTCTAGCTAAAGGATTGTAAACGCACCAATCAGCACTATGTAAAAACACATCAATCAGCGCTGTGTCTATCAATCAGCACTCTGTGTCTAGCTAAAGGTTTGTTAAATGGACCAATCAGCACTCTGTAAAATGGACCAATCAGCAGGACGTGGATGGGGCCAAATAAGGGACTAAATGCTGGCCACCTGAGCCAGCAGCAGCAGCCCGCTCAGAACCCCTTCCACACTGTAGAAGCTTTATTCTTTCGCTCCTCACAGTAAGTCTTACTGCTGCTCACTCTTTGGGTCCGCACTACCTTTATGAGCTGTAACACTCACTGCAAAGGTCTGTGGCTTCACTCCTGAAGTCGGCAAGACCACGAACCCACTGGGAGGAACAAATAACTCCAGACGCGCCACCTTTAAGAGCTGTAACACTCACTGCGAAGGTCTGCGGCTTCACTCCTGAAGTCAGCAAGACCATGAACCCACTGGAAGGAAGAAACTCCAGACACATCTGAACATGTGAAGGAACAAACTCTGGACACACCATCTTTAAGAACTGTTAACACTCACCGCGAGGCTCCGTGGCTTCATTCTTGAAGTCAGCGAGACCAAGAACCCACCAGAAGGAATAAATTCCGGACACAAAGACACAGGGAGAAGAAAATGGCCATCTACAAGTCAAAGACAGAGACCACAGAAGAAAACAAACCCTCCTGACACCATCTTGGCCTTCTAGCTTCCAAAATTGTGAGAAAATAAATTTCTGTTGTTCAAACCACCGAGACAGTGGTCCTTTGCTTTGGCAGCCTTAGCAAACCAACACAGATACAACTGCAAAAATTAAATTTCACCTTCTCCCTGTAAAAAAGAGATTTGAGACAAACACATGGAGGGTGTCTTAGATAATTTTAAGATATGTATTGTGATCTTCACATACAGGTGTAAGTTACTACCTGTTTTATTCTAAGGAAATTGAACTTTCAATAATCTATGCAACAATAATTCATTATAACTTTCCTCCATAATTTTTAAAATGGTAATTTACATTTGTATAGCATATAAAATTCAAATTTCATTCCTATTTGTTAGTTCATTTGATCCTCACAACCTTCTGTATAAAACAGAAATTTTGAACCTAGAATCACAGAGCTAGCAGTGATAGTGACAACTAGAAGCAAATCATCTGACCTGGATCATGGATCTTTCTACTACATTCCAATGCTTTCCAAAATTTTAGTAATGTTCCTGTTTTAGTAAGGGCGAAGATAAAGCTTACTTTATATCTATACTTATCATAAAACCTCAGTATTTCAAATACACACACACACACACACACACACACACACACACACACATTTTGGAGACAGGATCGTGCTCTGTCGCCCAGGCTGGAATGCAGTGGCACGATCTCAGCTCACTGCAACCTCCACCTCTGGGTTCAATCGATCCACCCACCTCAGCCTCCAGAGTAGCTAGGATTAAAGGCGCACACCACCACACCTGGCTCATTTTTATATTTTTTGTAGAGACAGAGTTGTGCCATGTTGCTTAGGCTGATCTCAAACTCCTGGGCTCAAGCGACGTGCCCACATCAGCCTCCCAAAGTGCCGGGATTACAGGTATGAGCTACAGCACCCATCATGAAATAAATTATAAATATGTTTTCCTTTCTAAGCACAATAATATATCAAAAATTATAATTTTTTTTCTTTTTTTTTTTGAGACAGAGTCTCGCTCTGTTGCCTAGGCTGGAGTGCAGTGGCGCGATCTTGGCTCACTGAAATCTCTGCCTCCCAGATACAAGCAATTCTTATGCCTCAGCCTCCCCAGTAACTGGGATTACAGTCGCATGCCAACATGCCCAGATAATTTTCTGTATTTTTAGTAGAGACGGGGGTTTCACCATGTTGGCCAGGATGGTCTCAAACTCCTAGCCTCAAATGATCCACCCACCTCAGCCTCTCAAAGTGCTGGGATTACAGGCTTGAGCCACCCTGCCCAGCCTAAAAATATTTTTTAAAACATTAATGGCCAGCATTTCCTGAAAACTTACAGTTTGTGAGGCAGAGTTCTATGAACTTTACATGAATTAACTCAGTCCTAAAAATACTGGGATAGGTAGGTACTATTATTGTCTATTTCAGAGACAGAAACTGATAAAGTACTTTATCCAACCTAGTAAATGGAGGAGTCAGGATTTGAACCCAGGCAACACTGACTCCACAACCCACATTCTTAACCACTTCCCAATGAAATATAACTAGGACACTCTTCAGCATATATTTTAATGGCTCTGAAGTCAAATGGACTTATTTTACTACACGCTCAGCTACTTATTAGGTATACTATTTGGGGCAAACTTAATCTCTTGTGTCTTAGAGTCTTTATCTGTAGAATGGAGATAATTAAATGGGACAATGATGTAAAACCATTTAGTAAGTGGCTGGTATAGAACGTATACTAATTATTAAGCCATTACTATTTTTATTTCTACTACTTTCATGAATATATAAGAACAATCAATCTTACAGTGTCTAATTTGGGGATTCCAAGCTAAAACATCAAAAGGCCCTCTTTCTTCACCCGTAATTCTTTCCTTCCTACTATTCCAGAAATACATGTACTATTCCCAATAATCTCATTTTCCATTAAGTTAAGAAATATCACATTGGATGAAGTTAGTAGTTAGATGAGTCTTAAATTCTTTGTTCGTTTTTTAATTTTTAAAATAATACAGACAGGGTCTCCCTGTGTTGCCCAGGATGGTCTGGAACTTCTGGACTAAAGAAATCCTCCCCCCTTGACCTCCCAAAGTGCTGAGATTACAGGTGTAAGCCACCACACCTAGCCATCAGTCTTAAATTGTATCACAGAGGAACCTATTAAGTTTGGTAAGGACAATAGTTATACTCTTGATGACAACTTCCAAAGATTCTAGGCATTGCTCAAGCATTTAACATATTTTAAAAATCACCAAAGTAGTTATCTAAGCCTTTATTTAATATTTTAAAAAAATACTATGTTCAGGCCTGGCACGGTGGCTCAAACCTGTAATCCCAGCACTTTGGGAGTCCCAGGTGGGTGGATCACCTGGGGTCAGGAGTTCGAGACCAGCCTGACCAACATGGTGAAACCCCGTCCCAACTAAAAATACAAAAAATTAGCCGGGCATGGTAGCGGGTGCCTGTAATCCCAGCTACTCGGGAGGCTGAGGCAGGAGAATCGCTTGAACCTGGGAGGCGGAGGTTGCAGTGAGCCGAGATCACACCATTGCACTCCAGCCTGGGCAACAAGAGCGAAATTCTGTCTCAAAAAACAAAACAAAACAAAACAAAACTGAGTTGATAACACTTCTTGGGCTTTACAAGATAGCTATCTCTTGCTCTTATTTCTCCTTTCACTACTTGTTTCAAGCTTCAGAGTTCCTTATTATTAGTACTCCCACTTTTTATGATTTATATGGTTACATCACATCCTCCTTCAATCTCCATTTTTCCAGATAAGATAATACTGCTTTCGTAGTCATGAAAGTCTCTCCATTTCCTCCATCTACTTGTAATTTCTCTGGACCTTTTCTACTTCTGAAGCATTTTCTACTTTTGAAGCATTTAATTCGGGGGAAGAACACTGGGCTAGGAGCCAGAAGTCCTCACTCTGCAATCGCATCTCTCAGATTCTTTATCTGAGAGGATTGCACTTGATAAATTTGTAACAGGCTCCTTTATATCTCTAAGCCTCATATATCTAAGACTCTGGATCTTCCAACTAAAAATCATTTGGTATTCTAACAATTCCCCTCAATTTTTTACCCCACTTAGCCAAAGAGGGGCAGGAAGATCAGACTGAAGGCCAGAGGAAGACACAACAATCAGGAAGCTCAGGGCTACAGAAGGAAAGACATGACATTTTATCAATCAACAGAAAAAGATTCAATAAGATAAATCAGACACCAAAGAGAGGAAAAAAAGTCAGAGAAACACATGGCCTAATTCTAACCTCATCTCTACACATCTATTTGAAGGGGGAATAATAAATACAAAAATGCGTGTATTATTGTCCTTACCAAAGTTACTAGATGTCTCTGTTACGGAATTTTTTTTTTTTTTTTTTTGAGACGGAGTCTCACTCTGTTGCCCAGGCTGGAGTACAATGGCGTGATCTCGGCTCACTGCAACCTCTGCCTCCCGGATTCAAGTGATTCTCCTGCCTCAGCCTCCTGTGTACCTGGGATTACAGGTGCCCACCACCATGCCTGGCTTATTTTTGTATTTTTAGTAGAGATAGGGTTTCACCAGGTTGGCCAGGCTGGTCTGAAACTCCTGACCTCAGGTAATCCATCTGCCTCGGCTTCCCAAGGTGCTGGGATTACAGGCGTGAGCCACCATGCCTGGCTTCTGTTACAGAATTTAAGACTGACCTAACTACTAACCTCATCCAATGTATTTCTTAACTTTTTATAGAAAACGAGATTATTGGAATAGTACGTGTATTTCTGGAATAACAGGAAGGAACGAATTATGGATGAATAAAGAGAACCTTTTGGCAGCAGTGGAGTTTATCCAGCCCTCATTTCTGCCTCAAAGGAGGAATGCAACTCTGTGCCAGAAATATATGTCTATATCGCAGTGCTGTTGATAAAACAGCCTACTACAGCGCTTTGAGGAAAATAGGCATTACGCAGATGTTTGATGACTAAATTAACGTCCAGCTGAACTGAAAGCCCTCATAATGCTACTAGTACTGCTACATACCAGATAATATGATAGTCAAGGCCATGGGAATTATATGGCATTGGCTGCCCTGGTTCCATGGGGAGACTGAGTGAGCTGGGCGGAGATTTGGCCTAATGGCATTAAGCTCTGATGATACTAGAAGCAGCCCTCAGAAGGAAAAGATTAATGGGCTATCTCTAAACCATCAGAGCAATATCGGAATATGTATGAAAATCATTTCCTACCCCGTGTCAGGGTCAAAAAAAGCACTAGCTTTTCTCATATTGGCTTCTGGAGAGTCAGGGCTTCTTGTCCTACGACTGGTTTGGGGCAGGGGGGGGAAAACATCGACAAAGGGTTAAGGCTGTTGCGCAGTTTTTAAAATTCCCAGCCCAGCCTAAAGGTGGTGTTTCTCAACGTGTGGTCCCTGGATCATCAGTAACAGACCAAGAGTGCGGGTGCTTGCTTAAATCCCAGACTCAGGGACCCATCACAAATCTCTAGAATCAAATTTATGGAAGAGGTGCTAGGGTACTGCAACCTTATTACTAAGGAACAATCTTCTGTTTCAGAACTATGGCCTAGGAATTGGGGTTTCAGGTGGGGGCCCTGAGCGGAAGTCCTCTGACTCTGGATTCATCACATCCGACAGACACTACTACAACACTCTGTTTTGGAGACCATTAAAAAACTACCTCAACTTCTCGCACAGCGAACAGGAACAAAACTAAAGACTCTGGGACATATTTTCATAAGCTGGTTAAACAGTTCCTTCACAGCCTTGTTTATCATGTTAGTTTGTTCACTAGATTTTTATTTAAAAATAAATCTCTTCAACCGAGGAATTTTCAGAAAGAATCACAAACTCCAAAATAGAAGAGATTTCTCATAGTGCAGAACTGGGCTTGTAAATCTGAAGACACTGCTATAAAAAGCAAAGTTTTATTTAAAAGAAAATTGCTGGTTAAGGCTTTCCCCAGCTGTTTCGCACTCAGAGCCACGGATGAAAGCTGGCAATTTGCGGGTGGCAGGGAAGGAAGACGCGGAAACAGGGCTGAAAAGACCGAGCAAAATGCACTCGGCTCCAGAGTTCAGGAAGAAGTCCCACCAACTACCTAATTTTTAATGGAGCCAATTAATTGCCAGAAAAACCGCATCTGCAAATGTTTTGCCAGTCAAGACTCCAGGTTCTCGCCATTCCTCTGGGGCGGGATGAACCACCCGGGGCCTGAAAAAAGCAGTCAAGTTACACTTCAGCTGTGCCCGCCGCCTGGGCGCAGCGTCGCCTCCCTCCCCAGGACCAGACTCTGCCCTCCGCGCGGAAACAGGAGCCCATCACGCCGCTGCCCACAGGTTCCTCGCGCCCAGCTCAGCCCCGCGGCCTTTCGACTCAGGGGTCCGAGCCGCCGCCGCCGCGTCCGGAGGAGACGCCCCCTCGGCCACAAAGGGAAGACTCGGGCCACGCCCGCGGCCACACTCGCCCTGCCCGGTCTTCGCGCCCGAAACCGTACCGCGCCGCCACTTACTCGTCGCTCCCCGCCGCGCTGTCGCGCTCAGGGCTGGAATCCGCCCGGGAGGCGCGCGCAGGCCGCGCAGCCAGATGCCGCAGCCGGGACCGGCTGTGCCGCAGCAGCGCGCGCCCCCCGCCCCGGCCCGCGCGGCCACGCGGCTGAGTCACCCAGCGCTTCACGTTAAGAGTCCCCTCCGCGCGTGGCACGCCGGGAAGGCCGTGTCGGGGGACCCCGCCCGGGGCTGCACCGTAAATGGGTGTCGTCTTTCCTCCAGTCCACTCTGCACCCAACCGCAGCGGGCGCACTTTTCTGAGTTGCGCATACCCTCTCAATTATTAAAGGTTGCAGACGGAAAAGTTAGTAGTTTTCGGAATTGTAGAACACGCTCGTGCAGCGTCAGGACGGCTAATGCTTACCCGAAAATGTGGAACTCTGATCTCCCCATGCGTGGAGCGGGGTTGGAGGTAGCGTAGTAAGAATACTGGAGTTGCTTAAACGCATTTGCTCGAAAGTCACTACCCTGGATATACATTCTGGCCAAAAGAAAGGGGAAAAAACTCCACATTTTTCTCAAATATTGAGTTTCATGAAGGTACCTGCTGTGACAAAGTTGCATTACAAATTTTAAATCAACCGGAAGCAAGTTACTGGGAAAACTGTTATGAGTAAAATATTTCAACATTCAAAAAACATCTATATATGGTCCATGTCCTATAAACCAAATGCTGGAAAACCCAAAAGGAAGTTCTTATTGTCATGGTTTCTAGTGGCTTTTGTACTTTTAAAAATTACACTAGGCCGGGCTTGGTGGCTCACGCCTGTAATCCTTGCACTTTGGGAGGCCGAGGCGGGCAGATCACCTGAGGTCGGGCATTCCAGACCAGCCTGGCCAACATGGTGAAACCCTGTCTCTGCTAAAAATACAAAAATTAGCCGGGTGTGGTGGTGGGCGCCTATAACCCTAGCTGTTTGGGAGGCTGAGGCAGGAGAATCACTTGAACCCAGGAGGCAACTGGGAGGTTGCAGTGAAGTTCCCTCTCAAATATATGTATATATATGTCTATATATACTAATTAAATATACTGATTATGCAAACTATCTGTAAATTGTTGAAAGCTCTATAAACTAATAATAGCACAATTTTTAAAATTCGAAGTCGATTTTCCTTTTCCTTACGAGAGACTCTCTAAAAACTAATTTGGAATTGGATTAGAATTGGTGTTGAAGTGGAAGGAATGTAAGAAAATAGTTTGACTCGTTTCAGTAGGTTTCACATGGTTAACGGATACTTGTATAGCAAACTTGTTTTACAGGGTCAAAAACTTTAATTTTCAAAACTGAAGACATAAATTTTTTCATTATAATTTGGTCTTAGAGGCCTAGAGGGTCATTTTCCATTTCTATTCTCCTCGTTTATGACTATAAAGTATGCAGGACTGTATTGTGTTTATCTCAACATGGGCTAGGCTGTGAGGCTGCACTCGTCATCTGTAAGTCAGTCTCACGTCCCCATGGTGACTCAGCTTCCCTGCTGCTGGCGTCTGTGGCTCTGCCCTCCCAGCACTTCCGGGCTGGCAGAAGAGCTAGTTTGGAGAATCCTGTAAGGGCTCTCCTTTGCCTCTGCCAGAAGTGAGTGGCCTTTTCACTTCTGCTGACGTTTCGCTGTCCTGAATTAGTCACCAGGCTCAACCTGACTGACTCTAAGAAGGCTGTGAGATATAAATTCCTGTATGCCTGGAGAAAAGGAATATGAAAAAAGATTTGGTAAACACATGGCTATAAACCAATTTGAGTGAGTTATAGGCTCCAAACTTTACAACAGTAGCAGCATAGAGGATTGTTCAAACTAATGCCTTTATTTCCATTTTTATAAAGTACAGTGTTATAGCCTTTGAGTCAAAGAAAAATAAAAACCCTTCTGATATTCCTGCAAAACCGTTCTTGAAACAAATTCTTCCTTTCTGGAAAGATTCCTTCCCGTGGATTTGTATATTGTCTTTCTTTCTTTTTTTTCTTTTTGTGGAGAATGGAGTTCTTATTCTGTTGCCCAGGCAGGTCTTGAACTCCTAGGCTCAAGCTATCCTGCTTCTGCCTCCCTAAGTTTGGGGATTACAGGCATGAGCCACAGCACTGGCTGCAGATTTGTGGTATACAAAAATCTGGCCTGAAGTTTGGAGAATCAGGCTAACTAGTGGGTCTTATTTTTTTTTTAAACACTTTCATTTTGGAAATTAAAGCATACAGAAAGATATAATAAACACCCGTTATCCATCATCCAAAATAAATAAGTGATAACATGACTTTTAATTAATAGTTAATGGTTCAACTTTTGGCTAAAATTTCGTATAATGAACAGCATATCAGACTGGGTACCTTTTTTGGGCAGACATCAAGGAGACGGGATATGAGAAATGCATATTCACAGAAAGCATAGGTGTTTGCTGATTTTTATCATTTTATTTCTAATTTAATGTAGGTAACTCAAGACCCCGAGTCTCTGAGATGTATTTGTATCTGAAACCAAAACCTTCTTTTTTTTTTTTTTGAGACAGTGTCTCCCTTTGTTGCTCAGGCTGGGTGATCACCACTCACTGCAGCCTTGACCTTCTGGACTCAGGTGATCCTCCCATCTCAAGCTCCGAGATAGCTGGGACTACAGTCATGAACCACCACACCCAGCTAATTTTTTTTTTTTTTTTTTTTTTGAGACAGTCTCGCTCTGTCGCCCAGGCTGGAGTGCAGTGGCGCCATCTCGGCTCACTGCAAGCTCCACCTCCCAGGTTCACGCCATTCTTCTGCTTCAGCCTCCCAAGTAGCTGGGACTATAGGTGCCCGCCACCACGCCTGGCTAATTTTTTGTATTTTTAGTAGAGACGGGGTTTCACCGTGGTCTGGATCTCCTGACCTCGTGATCCGCCCGCCTCGGCCTCCCAAAGTGCTGGGATTACAAGCGTGAGCCACCGTGCCCGGCGTCTACCGACTAATCTTATGTAGTAAATGTAAAAACAAACCAAAAATCCCTAGATTTTGAACTGTCTCTCTTAAAGTAATTAAATTTGCTAAATGTTCGTTTTCTTTTGTCTTCTGAGACAGAGTCTTGCCCTGTCACTCAGGCTGGAGTGCAGTGGTGGGATCATAGCTCACTGCAACCTCAACCTCCTGGGCTCAAGTGATCCTCCCACCTCAGCCTCCTGAGTAGCTAGGACTACAGGTGCAGGCCACCATGCCAAGCTAATTTTTTAATTTGTAGAGAGGAAGTCCCACTGTATTGCCCAGGCTGGTCTCAGAGTCCTGTGGGGAGTCAGGAAATGTGGAAATGTGTTACTGGGTTTCGGCGGAGGCTGGGCGTAAACTGATGTTTATCTCTTGCTACTCATGTTAATGGTTTACAAACAGGCTCTGGCCTTCCTATCCCATGTACCGGCTCTGGCAGCTCACACGACTTCTTGTTTATGAACACACAAGTCTCATTCTTGAACCTAATACTGAGAATGCTTAGAAGTTTTTTTTTTTTTTTTTTTTTAGCCTTATGTGAGTGTTGTTGTTTTGAGACCGAGTCTCCCTCTGTCACCCAGGTTGGAGTGCAATGGCGTGATCTCTGTTCACTGCAACCTCCACCTCCCGGGTTCAAGTGATTCTCCTACCTCAGCCTCCTAAGTAACTGGGATTACAGGCATGCGCCACTGTGCCCAGCTAATTTTTTTATTTTTAGTAGAGACGGGGTTTCACCAGGTTGGCCAGGCTCTTCTCCAACTCCTGACCTCAGATGATCCACCCGCCTCCGCCTTCCAAAGTGCTGGGATTACAGGCTTCAACCACCGCTCACAGCCACCTTATATGAGTTTTAAGTAAACTGTATTTGAAAAAGAAAATAGGCCGGACGCCGTGTCACGCCTGTAATCCCAGTACTTTGGGAGGCCAAGGCGGGTGGATCACCTGAGGTCGGGAGTTTGAGACCAGCCTAGCCAACATGGTGAAACCCCATCTCTACTAAAAATACAAAAAATTAGCTGGGCACGGTGGTGCGCCTGTAATCCCAGCTACTCCAGAGGCTGAGGCAGGAGAATCGCTTGAACCCAGGAGGCGGAGGTTGCAGTGAGCCAGGATTGCAACACTGCTCCAACCTGGGCGATAGCGAGACTCCATCTCAAAAAAAAAAAAAAGGTTCCAATAACCCACTGAGCCACCACAGAAAGCTATGAGATATTTATTTAGTAGATAGGTAAACTTTATTTCGCAAGCCCAAGGGGGATAATTTACTTTTCATCCCTCTCTCTTTAAAAACAGAGAACCTCCAAGAAATGGTATATAAAGGAAAACAAAGCAAACAAAAGAGGGAAACTTTGCAATTTATTAACTCAAGCATGAAAATACAGAAAATAAGCAGGGCTCAACATACTTGGAAAAGTAAGTCTGAACTTACTGCATTAAAACATGGTGTTGCACTAATCCTGCTGGGCGCAGTGGCTCATGCCTGTAATCCCAGCACTTTGGGAGGTCAAGGCGGGCGGATCACGAGGTTAGGAGATCGAGACCATCCCAGCTAACACGGTGAAACCCCATCTCTACTAAAAATACAAAAAATTAGCCGGGCGTGGTGGCAGGCGCCTGTAGTCCCAGTACTCGGGAGGCTGAGGCGGGAGAATGGCGTGAACCCAGGAGGCAGAGCTTGCAGTGAGCCAAGATCACGCCACTGCACTCCAGCCTGGGCGACAGAGCGAGACTCCGTCTCAAAAAACAAAAAACAAACAAACAACAACAAAAAACAAAACAAAACAACAACAAAAAAAACATGGTGTTGCACTAATCCAATGAATTGTCAGGCAAATGAGGCATGAAACATTGCCAAAATATAAAGTCAGTAAAATATCCAAATTACTGTTTGTCATTATATGTTTTATTTTATTGGGATCTGGTAAAGAATAGATTATTCCCAAATCTACATTACTAGCAAAATAAGTGAAATTATTTTACAAAGAATTTATTATTCTGGTAAATTGTTAATAGTGGCAGGTCAAAAGCAACTGAAACTCCAACAAAAGATACACATGTGCCTCATTTATAAGAAAGCATTAATAGGCCGGGCTCGGTGGCTCACGCCTATAATCCCAGCACTTTGGGAGGCCGAGGCAGGTGGATCAGGCAGTTCGAGACTAGCCTATTCATGGTGAAACCCCATCTCTACTAAAAATACAAAAATTAGCCAGGCATGGTGGCAGGTTCCTGTAATCCCAGCTACTCAGGAGGCTGAGGCAGGAGAATCACTTGAACCTGGGAGGCGGAGGTTGCAGTGAGCCGAGATAGCACCACTGCACTCCAGCCTGGACGACAGAGCAAGACTTCAAAAAAAAAAAAAAAAAAAGCACTGGCTGGGCGAGGTGTCTCACGCCTGTAACCCCAGCACTTTGGGAGGCCGAGGAGGGTGGATCACTTGAGGTCAGGAGTTTGAGACCAGCCTGGCTAACATGGTGAAATCCTATCTCTAGTAAGAAATACAAAAATTAGCTGGGCGTGGTGGTGTGCTCCTGTAATCCCAGCTACTCAGGAGGCTGAGGCAGGAGAATTGCTTGAGCATGGGAGGTGGAGGTTACAGTGAGCCAAGATCGCACCACTGCACTCCAGCCTGGGTGACAGAGCGAGACTTTGTCTCAAAAAATTAAAAAAAAAATAAAATGACAATTTATTAACAATATTATGCACACAGATTAACGTAGTATGTAAGTTTTCTACTGTTGCTGTAACAAATGACCACAAACTTAGTGGCTTAAAACAATACAAATTTATCTTACAGTTCTAGGGGTCAGAAGTCTAAAATGAGTTGGCAGGGTTGCATTCCATCTGGAGGCTCTAGGAGAGAATCCATCTCCTTATCTTTTTCGGCTTCTAGAGGCTGCCTGCATCCCTTGGGTTATAGATAGATTCTTCCCATGTCACTCTGACCTCTGCTTCCATTGTCACATTTCTTTCTGTGAATCTGGCCCTCTTGCCTCCCTCTTTAAGGATTATGTGATTAGGTTGGGCCCAGCTAATCCAGGATAATCTCTTCATCTCAAGAGCTTTGATATAATTACATCTACAGAGTCCATTCTGCCAGGTAGGGTAACATATTCACAGGTTCTGGGAATTAGGATGTGGGCATTTTGTGAAGCTGTTATTTAACCTACAACACATAGACAGCAAAATGTGAACCCATAGATGAGTTAATAATTAATTGACAAAAGAAATGATAAGAGATTTACTTTTTTTTTTTTTGAGATGGAGTGTTGCTCTTTCACCCAAGCTGTAGTACATTGGTGCTATCTCACCCCACTGCAACTTCTGCTTCCTGGGTTCAGGCGATTTTCCTGCCTCAGCCTCCCAAGTAGCTGGGACTACAGTCATGCACCACTACGCCTGGCTAATTTTTGTGTTTTTAGTAGAGACAAGGTTTTGCCATGTTGGCCAGGCTAGTCTCGAGCTCCTGATCTCAAGTGATCCACCTATCCACCTATCTGGGCCTCCCAAAGTGCTGGGATTACAGGCGTGAGCCACTGTGCCTGGCCAAAAGCTCTACTTCTAATGTATTTTAAGCTTTATATCAGAACAACCCACAAAGAAGATAAAATATTTTATTAAGTAAAAACTTTTGTAAATATATATCAAAATAATAAGACTTAGCCCAGCATGGTGGCTCACGCCTGTAATCCCAGCCCTTTGGGAGGCCAAGGTGGGTGGATCACTTGAGGTCAGGAGTTCGAGACCAGCCTGGCCAACATGGTGAAACCCCATCTCTACTAAAAATAAAAAATTAGCCAGGCATGGTGGTGTGCACCTGTAATCCCAGCTACACAGGAGGCTGAGGCAGGAGAATCGCTTGAACCTGGGAGGCAGAGGTTGCAGTGAGCCGAGATTGCACCATTGCACCTCAGCCTGGGCAAAAGGAGTGAAACTCCGTCTCAAAAAAAAGAAAAAAGGAAAAAAGAAAAGTGAAGAAAAAGAAAATAATAATAAGACAAGATACTTAACATAAACCAGTAATTATTAAATAGACAACATACATCAACTAAATGGTTGCTGAAGCATGGGCAGATATATTCCCATGCTTTCATGAATTCTGAGATTTCCTGGTTATATAATATTTTCAGGTAGGGCCAACATTTCTTAAGGGTAATTATGCAATTTTTTTTTTTTTTTTTTGAGACAGGGTCTCACTCTGTTGCCCAGATTGGAGTGCAGTGGTGCCGTCTTGGCTCGCTGCAACCTCTGCCTCCCAGGCTCAGGCTGTTCTCCTGCCTCAGCCTCCTGAGTAGCTGAGATTACAGGCATGAACCACCATGCCCAGCTAGTTTTTGTATTTTTAGTAGAGACGGGGTTTCACCATGTTGGCCAGGCTGGTCTAGAACTCCTGACCTCAATTGATCCACCTGCCTCTGCCTCCCAAAGTGCTGGGTTTACAAGGGTGAGCCACTGTGCCTGGCCTGGTAAGTATCCAGTTATACGAACAGTTACATAAAAGAGCATAGTGTTTTTCAGGCATATGTATACGTATATATGTATATATTTTTTCTTTTTCTTTTTTTGTTTTTTTTGTTTTTTTTGAGACAGGGTCTCACTTTGTACCCCAGGCTGGAATACAGTGGTGTAAACATGGCTCACTGCAGCCTCAATTTTCTGGACTCAAGTGATTCTCCCACCTCAGCTTCCCGAGTAGCTGGGATTACAGGTGTGCGCCACCACTAGGCTAATTTGTGTATTTTTTTGTAGAGACCAGATTTCACCATGTTGCCCAGGCTGTTCTCAGACTCCTGAGCTCAAGCTATCAGCCCACTTCAGCCTCCCAAAGTACTGGGATACCAGGCATAAGCCACACCGCTTCTGGTCCTGACATATATTTTAAAAGAAGTTTTAGGCTGTGCACGGTGGCTCATGCGTGTAATCCCAACACTTTGGGAGGCCGAGGAGGGTGGATCACCCGAGGCTGGGAGTCCGAGACCAGCCTGGCCAACTTGGTGAAACCCCATCTCTACTAAAAATACAGAAATTAGCTGGGCTTGGTGGCACCACTGCACTACAGCCTGGGTGATACAGCGAGAGACTCTGTCTCAAAAAAAAAAAAGTTTTAGATGAAAAATATAATTAGCATTAATTATTTTCAATGAATACCTATTAACATCCTGCAGTATTGTTTGGGGGAAATTATAATAAAAACCTACTTGGGAAAAATAAAATCCAACATTCTTGATAGTTTAATTTAAAAGGCTGTGGTTAGATATTTTATTCTCAGTTGTCTAGCAATGTCACATGAATGACTAGTACAAAATGACAGTTTCACAATGGGCTGATAGGTAAAGCTGTCAGCTGGCCAGCTCTTTCAGGTAAGAAACTCACCTGGTAGCTCCATCTTGATTATCAACTTTGCTCATTTAGGAATAGTTGTTGTCTTTTTTTTTTTTTTTTTTTGTCTCGCTCTGTCGCGATCTCGGCTCACTGCAACCTCCACCTCTAGGGTTCAAGCCAGTCTTCTGCCTCAGCCTCCCGAGTAGCTGGGACTACAGGTGCGTGCCATCACGCCTGGCTAACTTTTTGAATTTTTAGTAGAGACGGGGTTTCACCGTGTAAGCCAGGATGGTCTTGATCTTCTGACCTCATGATCTGCCTGCCTCAGCCTCCCAAAGTGCTGAATTACAGGCGTGAGCCACCGCGCCTGGCCAGGAATTTTAATACTTTTATCAGTTCATCCAGGGCTGATCTGGCTCTGACACATGAGCTGAACAGCATGTCTTACCTGACAAATCAAATTAGGGTCAGAAGTTTGCCTAATGAGTCCAGTTAAAATGCCAGGCTGCCCAAGGCACTAAAAATGCCCAGAAACCCACAACACCTCATTTCTCAGCTCCGTATCCCCTAGTCTGGCCTGAATTACAAACTTAAGCAATATATTGAGGTAGCAGTCTACACTGGAAAATGTGGTACATTTGAAAAACTATGAGTCACAGTTCTATTTGACAATCTTTCTCCCCTTGGTTTGTATGGCTGGCCATCCAGTAAAGTACAGTACAGTAGCCACTGGCTGCATGTGGTTACTGAGCACCCAAAATATGGCTAGTCTGAATTGAGATGTGCTGTAAGTGCAAAATGCATATCAGATTTTGAAGACTTGACTTAAATTAATAAGAATGTAAAATATTTCATTAATAATTTTTTATATTGATTACATGTTGAAATGACAATCTTTAGATTTATTTGGGGATATATTAGATTAAATAAAACATATCATTAAAATTAATTTCACTCATTTCTTTTTACTTATTAAATGTAGCTACTGGAAAACTTAAAATCATGTATGTGGTTCACTTATTTTTATTAGACAGCACTGATGTAAGGCTCCGGAAGTCCACCTCTATTATCTTAGCAGCTTATTGTGGTCTTAGCCGTTCTTTCCCTTTCCAGTAACTTAGATTTAGAAGTTAGAATAGAAGGTAGATTTAGGAGGTAGAATAGAAAGTTTTGAACTCTGTGGCCACCCTTCAAGTCAAGATAATTAAATGCCCAAGAAGACAACAAGTCATAATGCAGCCGGGCATGGTGGCTCACGCCTGTAATCCCAGCACTTTGGGAGGCTGAGGAGGGCAGATCACGAGGTCAGGAGTTCAAGACCAGCCTGGCCAATATTGTGAAACCCCGTCTCTACTAAAAATATAAAAATTAGCTGGGCGTGGTGGCACGTGCCTGTAGTCCCAGCTACTCGGGAGGGTGAGGCAGGAGAATCGCTTGAACCCAGGAGGCAGAGGTTGCAGTGAGCTGAGATCTGCACTCCAGCCTGGGCGACAGAGCAAGACTCTTGTCTCAAAAAAAAAAGTCCTAATGCAGTTCTTCATCTCATTTGGATTGATTCTACAATGTTGGAGGTGAAAAGGGAAAGGGGGCGGAAGAGTAATCTTCATATTAGTGTCTGCAGAGACGGAATGTGTGCGTATGAAGGATTAAAGAGGACTATGAGAATTGTTTTGGGGAGGAAACACACACACACGAGGAAATAGGACAGAGTGTGTTGTATTCCATCTCCACCCCTCTCCACCTCTCTAGGTTTTGATCTACTTTATTTTGGCTATACCAATTTGTCTCTCTTTTTCTCAGTGTACCAACTTATACACTTCCCCTGATGGAATGTGGCTCTTGAAAAGAGAAGAGGCCAGGTGCTGTGGCTCACGCCTGCAATCCCAACACTTTGGGAGGCTGAGGCGGGCGGATCACCTGAGGTCAGGAGTTTGAGACCAGCCTGGCCAACATGGTGAAACCCTGTTTCTACTAAAAATACAAAATTAGCCAGGTGTGGTGGTGCATGCCTGTAATCCCAGCTACTCAGGAGGCTGAGGGAGGATAATTGCTTGAACCCAGAAGGCGGAGGTTGTGGTGAGCCGAGATGGCGCCATGGCACTCCAGCCTGGGCAACAAGAGTGAAACTCCGTCTCAAAAAAAAAAAAAAAAAAAAAGAGAAGAAAGACTAACAAGGATGCAGGCCGGTGTAATAGGTGATAAGGTGATAAGGATGTGGCAGCCTAGAAAGATGTTTAACTAAATCGAAAAAGACCTTAGGGATCACTCTGGTCCACCTTCTACCCCAATCCATAACTCTCTTACATGTGGAATAAATGCTGCCGATATTGTTAAAACATTAATATTTATCTAAAATACCAGATATTTACTGAGAAATGGGGGAAAGCCTCTGAAAATATGTTTTTCAACAGGGAAAAAACATGAAGAAAAAACATGATGGCATTGTTTATGAAACTAAAGAAGTTCTCAATCCATCTCCCAAAGTAACACATTGTTGCAAATCACTGTGGGTAAAACACAGTTTTCAGAAGGCATACATGATCCAACTTGTCAGCTCCCAGCCAGTTCCAGCCATGTCAAGGAACCCAGGTAAGATATTTGGATTAAACTAAGATAAATAGTTTACTTAGCATGTGTTTTTCTTGATATTAAGACCATAACATTGGATATTAAATATATATATATTTTTTATTTTTTATTTTTTTGAGACGTAGTCTCGCTCTGTCACCCAGGCTGAAGTGCAGTGGTGTGATCTCAGCTCTCTGCAACCTCTGGCTCCCGGGTTTAAGTGATTCTGCTGCCTCAGCCTCCCGAGTAGCTGGGATTGCAGGCGCCCACCACCACGCCGGGCTAATTTTTAAAATATTTTTAGTAGAGAGGGCGTTTCACCATGTTGGCCAGGCTGGTCTCGAACCCCTGACCTCAATTGATCCCCCCTCATAGGCCTCCCAAAGTGCTAGATTTACAGGCGTGAGCCACCGTGCCCGACCTACATTAAATATGTTATTTAAATATGAACTATAAGAAAATCTATTCATTCCAGTTCTTAGGTGGCAAAAATCTAAAAGTGACTTTGCTTCACGGTACTAAATCTCTTTAGTGTCTATTAGCCCTGAATCATTGCTGTGATGACCAATGAAGGTAATCCCAAATGGGCTAAAATAGATCACATTTATCTTTTAATAAAAATTAGTCTTTAAATTGGACCTGACAGTGTCAGTATTGTTAAGGTAGGGATTAGATTTCTTCTTGATTTTGCCACTAGAGGAGAGAACATGAAGGAAAGATACATTTGAAATTTTGCTTTGCAAAAATGTGTGATTCCTAAATGTCCCAGAATGCTAAAATTAAAGTTTTATGTTTTGAAGAGCATTAAAGGACAGTGTTAGGTAAATTTATGAGGTTTTAGGCTTTTAGATAAAAAATATGCTAGATACCTGAGAGGGATTATGAACATTAATTTCAACCTAATATCTAATTTTAAAAGAATTACATGCCACCTGAGAAAGGGAAATTTCAAGCATCCTGATAGCTGCTTGACACCATACCAGATTTTTCTTTTTTCGAGATAGAGTCTCACTTTGCTGCCCAGGTTGGAGTGCAGTGGTACAGTCTCGGTTCACTGCACGCCCGGCTAATTTTTGTATTTTTAGTAGAGCCGGGGGTTTCACCATGTTGGCCAGGCTGGACTCCTGACCTCAAATGATCCGCCCACCTCAGCCTCCCAAAGTACTGGCATTACAGGTGTGAGACACCACGCCCGGCCTGGTATCCATTTTTTAGAAAGCACTGAATTGACTGAAATTTTGAATCTTCATTTGTTTTTGTTTTTTTTGAGACGGAGTCTCGCACTGTCACCCAGGCTGGAGTGCAGTGGCGTGATCTCGGCTCACTGTAGCTCCGCCTCCCGGGTTCACGCCATTCTCCTGCCTCAGTCTCCCGAGTATCTGGGACTACAGGCGCCCGCCACCAGGCCCGGCTCATTTTTGTATTTTTAGTAGAGACGGGGTTTCACCGTGTTAGCCAGGATGGTCTCGATCTCCTGACCTCGTGATCTGCCCGCCTCGGCCTCCCAAAGTGCTGGGATTACAGGCGTGAGCCACCGCGCTCGGCCTGAATCTTCATTTGTTAATTCCGTTGTCAACAACAATTATTCCCCAAAGTCTGAGATTGTGTCACCTATGAACACCTTCTAGAAACTTGTATTTTCTTTTAAGAGACGTAATTCACTTAACATAAAGTTCACCCTTTTAAAATGTACGATACAGAGGGTTTTAGTATACTCACAACGTTGTGCAATCGTCGCCACTATTCTAAGATTTTGTTTTACTGTAAACCCTTTCCAGTATGTTTTCACGCTCTACCTCCTGATCCTCAGATTCCTTGTGAAGCTGATCGCTGTCTTCCGAGGTGTTCCGTGGGCCTTGCTACTTTTGCCTCAAATGCTTTCCTAATTACAGTTTCACTTCAAAAGGAGAGGCAGGTGAAGTTACTAACGCTGCTGCCCTTGATTTAGAGTTAACAGCCCACTAACTAACGTACATGACTGTTTTCATGCCTAGAACTCCCGTTTTACCATATGCAAGTTATATGTCAAATCTCATTACTGACTGGTAGTCTGGTGGGCCACCAGTGTGCTTTCAATGCCTGCCAAACAATTAGAAACCAGGGATCTTCCAATAAAGTGGTGTCTCCCATGTCCTCCCACTTCTGGCCCAGGACGCCTAGGTTGCCTTTCTGTTCAGGCAGCAGCGCGTTTCTCCCCTTCATCTTTATGATACCATTGAAGAAATGAGGGATGTGCGGAATGAGGGGGCGGTGTGAGAGGGCACGAACTTGTTATTACGGCGTCGAGAACGCCAGACAGAGTAACCAAGGACTAATAGAATAAATAACGCTAGTGTGTGTAACTCGGGCACGCGGCCTCCCCAACTCCCGCTCCCGCCAGTAGCCCGAGGCGAGCTACGCGCGCGCCGCCGCCGGCCGCGCCGCCATGTGCGCTCCCCATTGGCCACAGCTGGCCCACGTGACCTCTATCGCCCGACCTGCTCGTCCGCGCGCGCGCTTTTTCCGCCGCAGAAAGCCTAGGGCGGGAGCGGGGGTCTCACTGGTTGCGCGGGTCGCGCGCCCAGGTAAGTGCGCGGGGTGGTTCCGAGGACCTGGCGGCGCCCTCTGGCGGGGAGCCTGAGACAATGCCTAAGTACTGTCCAGAGGAAAACTCTTACTGAGGAAGCAGGAGATTGAGGAGGTCACCTCTCCCCTCAGTGGCTTCTGTCCGGGGCTGTGACGCAGACAGAGTGAAAATGGAAATCACAAGGCAGGAATGTGACTCGCTGAAGCCAAGATTTATCTCTTTGGGGGCGCTGTACGCATACGAACATAACTCTTCGGGGGAAATACATAATTTTTGCATATGGGGAATTCAAAGCCACTTGTTCTTAGAAGAGTTGAGGGTAGTGGGAAGTCCGGAGCAACCATCCTGATACACATCATTTAAGGGAAATTAGAAACTCCTGAGGAAACAAAGATGAGTAAAAGCAAAAGGAGGCCTTGCCCACCATTGCTGTGCGGGAATGGAGTGATCTGACAAGGGGCAGAAGTGTAATCATTACTGATGGGAAAGGGCTAAATAAATAAATGCGTGTGCATGTGTGTGTAAGTAGTATAAATGGGAAATATAATTGTAGAATTCAGTAGAGAGTTCAGCTTAACTTATTTTTCTGTTTAAGAGTGCTTGGATACTTTGCTTACTTTTGCTTTTTTTAATTTTTTGCCTCGAAGGCTCACCAACCCTTCCTCCTCTAGATATACATTTTCTTTTTAATTCGTTCATTCATTCCAGAAATTCTAGGACCTACTATATTCCAGGCACTGTGCTAGTTACTGAGATGACAGTGATAAATAAAAACAGCACCAGTTCCTTCAGTCATGGAGCATATGGTCTGGTAAAGGAAGCAGACAGTAGTTAATTGCACATATCAATGTTAAATATAATGTGATAAGTGCTAAGGAGAGGTCTAGATGCCATAATGGGGGATTTGACCTAGCAGGGAGATCAGAGAAGGCTTCCCTCAAGATGCAACCCCTGACATGAGACCTGAAGGGGTTAAGGGGTTGCAGACAGAGGGAGCAGCTTGTGCAAGGGAGAACTGGGAGCCTCTCCCCTTCCAATTACTGCCCATCTCACCCATTTCCACTATACATACATTAATCTTGCCCCTTAGTTCTCAGAAGACATTTGTTCTCTTAATTCCAAGTTCTTAGGGAGTGCCTGGTTGTAACCTACAATGATTGTTAAAGACAGAGTTATTCAATAGGTAAGTATACATATCTAATATACATATCATTATACATTTAATATACAATACATATTAATATACAGTCTAATATTCATTATCTCTGTTGTTTTGTATAAGAAAAATATACAATGACTGTAACAAATCGTAGGATATGATATATCCCAATAGAACTAAAAGTGCTGTAGACAAAGTAGTGAGATATCACATGATTTTGGAAGACTCAAAAAAGGCATCTTAGAGAAAGTAATTTTCAAAAATCATTGAGGTAAGATTTGGTCAGATAAAGATACAATTTAGTCAGAGCATAAGGTTCTAAAAGAAGAGTAAGGAGGTTGGACCAATCAGTTGAAATACATTCCAAGGGCTTTGAAAACCAGTCTAAAGAGTTTGTAGAAACTAAGCTAGTGCAGTGGTTTGCCTCTGTAATCCCAGCTACTCCAGAGGCTGAGATGGGAGGATTGCTTGAGCCCAGGAGTTTGAGATCAGCCTGGGCAATGTAGCAAAACACACTCTTTAAAATATTTTTAAAAGTTTGTAGAAACTAAAAAGTTCTATTTAAGTTTTAAGAACTTTCCTGAGATACTTTTTCTCCCCTAATATTTGCCTTGGAAAATTTTAAATCTAGAGAAAAGTGGCAAAATTAACTCTATGGTTATTCATAAACCCTTCCCACAGATTAATCAGTTTTGTTTTGCTTTGCTTTTTTTGAGACAGGATCTTACTCAGTCACTCAGTCTGAAGTGCAGTGGCGTGATCATAGCTCATGGCAGCCTCGAACTCCTGGGCTCAAGTGGTCTTCCTGCCTCAGCCTCCCAAGTAGCTGGGACCATAGGTATGCATCACCAGGCCCAGCTAATTTTTTTTTTTTTTTTGTAGAGATAGCATCTCACTTTGCTGCCCACGCTCATCTTAACTTCTGGGCTCAAGTAATCCTGCCTTGTCCTCCCAAAGTGTTGGGATTACAGGCGTCAGCCACACCTGGCCTTGGTTTTTTTTTTTGTTGTTGTTGTTGTTGTTTTTTAATTTTGTCCATTTGCTTTATCCTAAGAACAAGGATATTTTTCTGCATAACCACAATACAATTATGACACTTCCGAGATACTTTTTTTTTGAGACGGAGTCTCTATCTGTTGCCCAAGCTGGAGTGCAGTGGCACAATCTTGGCTTGCTGCAACCTCCGCCTCCTGGGTTCAAGTGATCCTCTTGCCTCAGCCTTCCCAGTAGCTGAGATTACAGGCACACACCACCATGCCTGGCTAATTTTTTTGTATTTTTAGTAGAGACGGGGTTTCATCATGTTGGCCAGTCTGTTCTTGAACTCCTGACCTCAGGTGATCCGCCCGCCTTGGACTCCCAAACTGCTGGGATTACAGGTGTGAGTCACAGCGCCTGGCCCTGAGATACTTTTAAATTTAAATTTTGAATAAGTATTTATGAATTAATAATAAGTGACTTACCAATTTTAATTTTATAGCACGTTGTAAGTGCTATATGTTTGCTTAAAAAATACATTTTCTTGACTAGAAAAATAAAGAATATGAAAAGGCATACAGTGAAGACTCTCTCTTTTTTTTTTTTGAGACGGAGTCTCGCTCTGTCACCCAGGCTGGAGTGCAGTGGCGCGATCTCGGCTCACTGCAAGCTCCGCCTCCCGGGTTCACACCATTCTCCTGCCTCAGCCTCCTGAGTAGCTGGGACTACAGGTGCCCGCCACCTCGCCCGGCTAATTTTTTGTATTTTTAGTAGAGATGGGGTTTCACTGTGTTAGCCAGGATGGTCTCGATCTCCTGACCTCGTGATCCACCCGCCTTGGCCTCCCAAAGTGCTGGGATTACAGGCATGAGCTGCCGCACCCGGCCAAGACTGTCTCTTTCATTCTTGTCTCCCATCTGCTCACTCCCCCAGTTACCTATCTTAGGGAACTATTGTTCTTAGATTCTCAGGTATCTTTCCAGAATTTCTTTATGCAAACATGGACAATTGTGAATATGGATTTTTGTTCCTATTTTCGGATGAAAAGTATCATATTAAGCACATGATTCTTACTTGCTTTGTCACTTAATATGATTTGGAGATCCTTCTGCATTAATGCTTAAATAACTTCCTCATTGTTTTTTACAGTGGCATAGTATTGTGTGGATATACCATAATTTATTTAAACTGTTCCCTATTGACCTACACTTGGGCTGTTTCCAATTACTTAATATTGAAACCAATGCTGCAACAGATAACCTTAAACATATTTCTGTTTGTAAAATTTGATTGATAGATAGATAGGTAACATTGCTCCCTACACAGGTTGTACCAATCTAAACTCCCACCAGCAATTGTGAGTATCTCCAGGCTTTTACAACAGTGGCTGACATATTGTAAGTGCTACATAAGTGTTTGCTTAAAAAATAGATTTTCTTGTTTAGAAAAATAAATAAATGAAAAGATGTACAGTGAAAAGCCTAGCCCTAAACCCACCTACTTAGGAGCTTACTCTTGGCTGAGGTGAATCAATGCATTGAGACCCTGGCCCTCTCTGCCCACACTATCTTCTCCCTCCCACTCTTGACTCTGTTGTAGGGTCTTGGAGATTTGGGGACCATTGCTGATCAAAGGCCAAATATTTCACCTGATTCTAAACCGGAAGCTTTAAATATATGAATGTGCATTATCGTTGCTGTTTTACAACTTTAAATGAAAGGAGAGCTGACTTCAAGACAAATGGAAAGGTAGTGCTGTTTTTAGATAAAGCTACCGAGTAGCCAGCCTTTTTCATCTAACCCTAACCTAATCAACAAATATCTGTTGAGTACTTCCTATGTATAGGGCACTGAGCTAGGTCTTAGAGTTATGAAATCGATACATGCCCTCAAGGATTTCATCATTTAGTTGTTTAGACAGGCACAAAATATAAATAATCATTATGTCAAGTTTCAACATGCAAAATACACCTTTTGCTTTTGGCACACTCACTGCTTTCCTTCCTGTCTCCTTCCTCCTCTTCCCCTTTGCCTACCTAACTGCCCTGATCACTGAGCTGCCCAAGGCTTGTTGGTTTCCTTGTAGCTCCTTCATTTCTCCCAGTGTCCATTATTGAAACTTACCCAACTTGTATTTCACTTTCCTGATGCAGATATTAGAGTTTGTATTTCTCAAGTGATAATTAGTTATGATTAGTTATTCTGTTAAACTAATAGTTACGAATCAATATGCTTTTGATTGGTACAGGCAGGCCTAGCCCATTTGGAAGTAGGTGAAGTTTGTTCACTCTTCCCATTTAATTCCTGTCTGAGCACCTTCTCTCCTGGATGAGCTCTCAACCCTCATTGATATCCTCACTTTTTTTCAGGTGATTGTCAACTAATCATTAGGGTGTTATTTCAAAATGGTTTGAAGTGAGGATCTCAGGAGTATATATATGTTTTAGGATACAATTTTATAGAAAACTGAAATGACAGGCAATAGGGTTGCAATTTTGATCAGAAGGCTGTAAGCCACCGACTTAGGGACTTACCCTTGGCTGAGGTGAATTAATGCCCTGGCCCTCCCTGCCCCACACTATCTTCCCCCTGTCACTCTTTACTCTGTCATGGGATCCTGCAGTTTTGGGGACCATTACTGTCAGAGAACTTTGAACCCAGCTGGCAGCTGTGGCTCAGTGGGAGTGTAACGGTGGAAGTGAGTGGGTACTCTCCAGTGCCCTCAGGCACTCTTCCCTTTATCTTCTCCCAGTCAGCTTGCAGCCTGGCTGCCCATGGTAAAAGATGATTTTTTTTCAATCTCTATCACTCTGTGTAGGTGGCTGCCTTTTCCACTCAGCAGAAGTGGTTCTCACTAGTTGCCCAATGTATTTAAAAGTGTGGATTTGTATAATGATGCTGTATTTTTGTTGCATTAATTTTTTTTAAATCAAAGCAACTCAGGTTCATGGAAACAAATCAACTAGTACAGAGAGCTTATGGTGAAAAGGGGCTTGGACCAGCACCTGGCACATAGAAAGCCCTCTATTTGTTGAATGAATGAATAAATGAATGAATACAAAGCAGTGTCCAGCCTGTCCTTTTTACCTCCACCCCATCCCACCATTCCATTACTAGCAGTGAAATACTTTAATTGGTCATGTTTTCCAGTTTTCTAGATCCGTGATTCTTAACCCTGGGTGCATGTTAGAATCATCTGGGGAGCTTAAAAAACAAACAACAACAACAACAACAACAACAACAACAACAAACCTATGTGTAGTCTCATTCCCAGACTAACAAAATTACTTTTTTTTTTTTGAGACGGAGTCTCGCTCTGTCACCCAGGCTAGAGTGCAGTGGCGCGATCTCAGCTCACTGCAACCTCCGTTTCCTGGGTTCACGCCATTCTCCTGCCTCAGTCTCCCTAGTAGCTGGGACCACAGGCGCCCGCCACCACGCCTGGCTAATTTTTCATATTTTTAGTAGAGACGGGGTTTCACCGTGTTAGCCAGGATGGTCTCGATCTCCTGACCTCAGATATTCCACCTGCCTCAGCCTCCCAAAATGCTGGGATTACAAGCATGAGCCACCATGCCTGACCAGCAATTCTTTTTAAAGGATCAATTTGTCCTTGGCAAGAGACTTTGAGCCTTCCTTAGATTGATTTGTAGGCCTGCTAAATTTAAGCAAATTATTTCGAAATTATTATTCAGACCAAAGATTGTTAAGAATTAAACATTTAACTATGATAAGTTTGATTATGAAAGGGCATGCCCTTTGAGTTGGTGCCATAACTATTGATTTTGTACTGGAAATATTTGCATCTTCAAAGCGATTGAATTTAAAGCACTAGCTAATGCTCTAAAATCCTCATAAAAGAAACCACTTTCCCCAACTGAAAGAAGGGTCACTTTGAGTTTGAGATGAAGCTTTGAGCTCTGGTGAGGTGGTTTGCTCTGAGAAAGGGAGACATATATTTTCCAATCTGGCAGCAGATGGCCCAGAATGTGGAGAGGCCAAGACTTCCAGTACTTTCAACCTCATTTTTTTTCCACGTTGCGTCAACATTCCAAAGATAATGTTCAAATACTTCCTTGAAATTCCTTTAACAGTCTGGGACTTAGGGGTGGTGGCTATCAGCAACGAAGACTCTATGTCCTGGAATGACTTTACCTTGAGAAAAATCACCTAAAATTATGCCTAGTTGTACAGATAAAGCGCTGCCAGGTTTAACACAGAGTAATATCTTTTTGGAAGGAAGTATAAAATAATCCCTTCAGTTTAAACTTAAGCCACATTTTAATTTGCTTCATATTTGGACCATAAGCTTCCTATATGATCTTTTATTGTTTTCTGGACTTTCTCATTTCCTTGCCTCCCCTCCTCCATGTGATTTGTAATTATTACATCCTCAAACTTCCCCAAGTTCTAAACCATACAATCGCTTTCACCAAGTCTCCCTTTCCACTGGGAACTTCCCTTTGAGAGTTGTTCTCTTGCTCCAGTCTGGTTACTCTCTAGGCACACTGCACCACTGAGATTCTGGGACTTCCCTACACATGGGTTGGAGCCACCTGTTGTTAAATCTTGTGACTTTTTCTTTCTTAATTTAGTCTTACTCTATTTACTAGCCTTATTCTATTTATTGTGTTTTACTGGAATACTTCCTCAAGAGACTTCCTAACAAATGGTGTATGGAAGAAAAATTCCTGAGTCCTTGCATGTGTGCAAATGCAACGACTCCCATATTTTTTATTTTTATTTTTATTTTTTAGAGACAAGATCTCACTGTTTCCCAGGCTTGAGTGCAGTGACGTGATCTTAGCTCACTGTAGCCTTGAACTCCTGGGCTCAACCTATACTTCTGCCTCAGCCTCTTGAGTATCAAGGACTACAGGCTCATACTATGACATCTGGCTAATTTTTAAATTTTTTTGTACAGATGGGAGTCTCACTATATTGCCCAGGCTGGTCTCAAAGTCCTGGGCTCAAGCAGTCCACTCATATCAGCCTCCCAAAGTGTTGGGATTACAGGCATGAGCCACTGTGCCTGGCCCCACCTCTCACATATTATTGACAGTTTAGCTGGGCATAGAATTCTAGATTGAAAATAATATTTTGTAAAATCTTTGAGGGCATTAAAAAATTTATCCCACTATATTCTAGTGTCCATTGTTGTTGATGGGAAGTCAGTTGCCAAATGAATTCATGTTTCTCCTCAAAGGTTTTAAAGAGTCTCCTTCTATTTATCCTTGGTGTTTTGAAATTTCAGTATGTTCAAAGGGTGAAGTTTTTATTTCCCCATTTGCTGTCCTGAGAATTTGGTAGGATTTTCTTTCTTTTTTTTTTTTTTTTTTTTTTTTGAGACAGAGTCTCACTGTGTCGCCCAGGCTAGAGTGCAGTGGAGAGATCTCTGCTCACTGCAAGCTCCACCTCCTGGGTTCACGCCATTCTCCTGCCTCAGCCTCCTGAGTAGCTGGGACTACAGGCGTCCACCACCACACCCAGCTAATTTTTGTATCTTTAGTAGAGACGGGGTTTCACCATGTTAGCCAGGATGGTCTCGATCTCCTGACCTCGTGATCCACCCGCCTTGGCCTCCCAAAGTGCTGGGATTACAGGTGTGAGCCACCATGCCCGGCCAGGATTTTAATAAGAATGTTTGTGCCCTTTATTTCTGGGAAGCTGTTTTGCTTTGTTTTGATAATTTCCTCCTCTGTTTCACCCTTCCTGGAATTCCCATTAATCAGATGCTGGTCCTTCCATATTGTTCCTCTGTATTACCTATCTTTTCTCTCATGTTTTTCAACTTCTGATTTTCTTTCTCTGAGATTTCCTTGACTTAACTTTTTTTCAGGCTATCAATTGTATTTTTAATTTTGGCAATCATATTTTTTAAATCTGAAAGATTTTGTTCTAGGATTTTTCTTTTTTCATAGCATTATCTTTTGTTTTATGAATGTAATATCGTCTTAAATCTGTCTCTAAACAGGCCAGGTGCAGTGGCTCATGCCTGTAATCCCAGCACTTTGGGAGGCCAAGGTGAGAGGATCGCTTGAACCCAGGAGTTCAAGACTCCATTTTTTTTTTTTTTGAGACGGAGTCTTGCTCCGTCGCCAGGCTGGAGTGCAGTGGCATGATCTTGGCTCACTGCAACCTCCGCCTTCCAGGTTCAAGTGATTCTCTGGCCTCAGCCTCCCGAGTAGCTGGGACTACAGGTGCGCACCATCACACCCAGCTAAATTTTGCATTTTTAGTAGAGATGGGGTTTCACCATGTTGGCCAGGGTGGTCTCGATTTCTTGACCTCGTGATCCGCCCGCCTCGGCCTCCCAAAGTGCTGGGATTACAGGCGTGAGCCACCGCTGCCAGCCTATTTTTTTTTATTTTTGTTTTTATTTTTAAGACAGAGTCTCACTCTGTCACCCAGGCTGGAGTGCAGTGGCATAATCTTGGCTCATTGCAACCTTGACCTCCCAGGTTCAAGCGATTCTCCTGCCTCAGCCTCCCGAGTAGCTGGGATTACAGGTGCATGCCACCACGCCTGGCTAATTTTTGTGTTTTTAGTAGAGACAGGGTTTCACCATGTTGGCCAGGCTGGTCTTGAACTCCTGACCTCAGGTGATCCACCTGCCTTGGCCTCCCAAAGTGCTGGGACTACAGGCATGAGCCACCGCGCCTGGCTCCATTCTTATTTTTAAAAACCTCTCTAAACACATACATTAGAATTTGCAAAACATTATTTTCTGTTCACTGAATTATGTGTTGTCTTCAGGATTACTGTTTTGTTTATCTGGTATTTGTTTTTTTGGCAAGGTCTTACTCTATTACCCAGGCTGGAGAGCAGTGGCAAGATCTTGGCTCAGTGCAGCCTCAACGTCCTGGGCTCAAATGATCCTCTCACCTCGGCCTCTGAGTAGGTGAGACTACAGACACACATCACCATGCCTGGCTAATTTTTTGTTTGTTTTTATTTTGTAGAGATGAGGTCTCACTATGTTGTCCAGGTTGCTTTTGAACTCTTGGCCTCAAGTAATCCTCCTGCCTTGGCCTCCCAAAGTGCTGGGGTTACAGGCATGAGCCACCTTGTAGGTAATTCTTTGTTATTTTAGTGAAAGATACACTGGATAGCTAGTGTGGGTTTTTTCTGCTGTTACGTGAGAACTGTTCCCCCAGATGGGTAGTAATAACTAACATTTATATAGTGTTTACCTGTGTTCTAGGCACTGTTCTGTGTAACTCATTAAGTCATCTCAACAACCCTTCTATGAGGTAGTTACTATGGTATTTCTTTTTTCTTTTCTTTTTTTTTTTTTTTAGACGGAGTTTCACTCTTTTTGCCCAGGCTGAAGTGAGAGATCTCGGCTCATTGCAACCTCCACCTCCTGGGTTCAAGCAATTCTCCTGCCTCAGCCTCCCGAATAACTGGGATTACAGGTGTGCGCCACCATGCCCAGCTAATTTTTGTAATTTTAGTAGAGACAGGGGTTTGACTATGTTGGTCAGGCTGGTCTCAAACTCCTGACCTCAGGTCATCCGCCCGCCTCGGCCTCCCAAAATGCTGGGATTACAGGCATTGAGCCATGTGCCCGGCCATGGTATTTCATTAAGTTCAATATTCCATCAATTGTAAGATGAACCATTATTTTGTTTACTACTAAAAAGGTAAATAATGCTGTTGAAATATGACATGCCATTATAAGATTATAAGATACATACTGATTATGCAGGTATTAAAGATCTTAGAATGAATGAAATAATACATTACTATTGCCATTTTACAAATGAAGAAACTGAGACATGGAGAGAATGGATAACTTGTGGCAGGTTACATAGTTAATATGTAGCAGATTTTATATTTGAATCCAAGCTTCCTGGCTTCAGAATTCTACCACTATGCCTGAGTGCCTCTCCAGGACTCTCCCGAATGGAGACTCAAATGGTGCATAGGAGGGTTTTGAGTTGTCTGGGCTTTAGGGAGATGAGTTAGTTTCTGGCTCTATGTCCCACAAATGCCAGAACAAAGAGACCTTTAATTTGAGGTGCCAACATCCATCAAGAAGCTTCTGCTTTCACCACAGGGTTTGACCTCTTCCATTAAAGAAGAGTGGTCTGGATTCCTTCCTTCCTTCCTTCCTTCCTTCCTTCCTTCCTTCCTTCCTTCCTTCCTTCCTTCCTTCCCTCCTTCCTTCCCTCCTTCCTTTTCTTTTCTTCCTTTTTTATTTCTTCCTTTCTTTTCTTCCTTTTCTTTCTTTCTCTTTCCCTCCATTCTCCCTTCTCTTTCTCCCTTCCTTCCTTCCTTCCTTCCTTCCTTCCTTCCTTCCTTCCTTCCTTCCTTCTTTCCTTTTTTTTTTCACTCTTGTTGCCCTGGCTGGCGTGCAATGGCACGATCTCGGCTCACCGCAACCTCTGCCTCCCAGATTCAAGCGATTCTTCTCTTTCTCCCTCCCTTCCTTCCTTCCTTCCTTCCTTCCTTCCTTCCTTCCTTCCTTCTTTCCTTTTTTTTTTCACTCTTGTTGCCCTGGCTGGCGTGCAATGGCGCGATCTCGGCTCACCGCAACCTCTGCCTCCCAGATTCAAGCGATTCTCCTGCCTCAGCCTCCCAAGTAGCTGAGATTACAGGCATGCACCACCATGCCAGGCTAATTTTGTATTTGTAGTAGAGACAGGGTTTTTCCATGTTGGTCAGGCTGGTCTCAAACTCCCAATGTCAGGTGATCCACCCGCCTCAGCCTCCCAAAGTGCTGGGATTACAGGCATGAGCCACTGCACCTGGCCTTTCTCTCTCTCTCTCTCGCTCCTTCCTTCCTTCTTTCCTGGTCTCAAACTCCCGACCTCAGGTGAGCCACCCGCCTTGGCCCCCCAAAGTGCTGGGATTACAGGCATGAGCCACCGAGACTCCCACCCTTCCTTTCTTTCTTCCTTCCTTCCTTCCTTCCTTCCTTCCTTCCTTCCTTTCTCTTTCTTTCCTTCTCTTTCTTTCTTTCTTTTTCTTTCTCTTTCTATCTTTCTTCTCTTTCTTCCTTTCTCTTTCTTTCTCTCTTTCCTTCTTCCTTTCTTCTTTTCTCTCTTCCTTCTTTTTTTCTTCTCTTTCTCCTTCCTTCCTTCCCTCCTTCCTTTTCTTTTTCTTTCTTCTTGCTTTCTTTTCTTCCCTTTCTTTCTTTCTGTCTCTTTCCCTCCCTTCTCCCTTCTCTTTCTTTCTCCCTTCCTCTCTTCCTCCCTTCCTTTCTTCCTCCTCCTTCCTTCCTTTCTTTTTTTTTTTTTCACTCTTGTTGCCCTGGCTGGCGTGCAATGGCACGATCTCGGCTCACCACAATCTCCGCCTCCCAGATTCAAGCGATTCTTCTGCCTCAGCCTCCCAAGTAGCTGAGATTACAGGCATGCACCACCACGCCAGGCTAATTTTGTATTTTTAGTAGAGACAGGGTTTTTCCATGTTGGTCAGGCTGGTCTCGAACTCCCAATGTCAGGTGATCCACCCACCTCAGCCTCCCAAAGTGCTGGGATTACAGGCATGAGCCACCGAGCCCCCCACCCTTCCTTCCTTCTTTCCTTCCTTCCTTCCTTCCTTCCTTCCTTCCTTCCTTCCTTCCTTCCTTCCTTCCTTCCTTCCTTCTTTCCTTCCTTCCTTCCTTCCTTCCTTCCTTCCTTCTTTCCTTCCTTCCTTCCTTCCTTCCTTCCTTCTTTCCTTCCTTCCTTCCTTCCTTCCTTCCTTCCTTCCTTCCTTCCTTCCTTCCTTCCAGAGAGGGTCTTACTCTGTCACCCAGGCTGCAGTACAGTGGCACAATTATGGCTCACTGCAGCCTCAAACTTCTAGGCTCAAGTGATCTTCCCACCTCAGCCTCCTGAGATCTGAGACTACAGGCACACACCACCACACCTGGCTAATTTTTTGTATTTTTTCTAGAGACGTGGTTTCGCCATGTTGCCCAGGCTGGCCTCGGACTCCTGGCCTCAAGTGATCTGCCCACCTCAGCTTCCCAAGGTGCTGGGATTAGAGGCCTGAGCCACCTTACCTGGCCTGAATTCTTTTTTCTTTCTTTTTATTTGCCTGAACTCTGTGCTAGGTACAGTGAGCTAGGGGCACCAAGTGGTGCAGTTGATCCCCATCAGACTTCTAGTTAAGGGTGCATCTCCCTCTCCCAGTCTCTGTGTCTTGGTGGGGTAGATGGGCTTCCAAGCATCAGGAGCCCCTGTGGTGGGTTCTCTGTGCTTTCTCTCCTGGTTTGTTTATCTGCATCTTGTCTCATCTGCTTTCTGCCTTCCAGAAACACATATAGGTCTCTCATCTGTTGTTGACCTGCCTCCCATTCTCTTCAGTGTTCTGGCCTTGTTCTTTTTCATACTTTCATTTTGGTGAGGTCTTGGGGGAGATTAGGAGAGATGGAGAAGCCAATGCTTGTGCTCAGTCTTGAACCAGAAGCCCCTAGACCCCTATTTTTAGTGAACAAAATTAGGAGTATAAATGGATGACCAATATATGAGAAAATAAAATATTAACATTATGCCTAGCAGTGGAAAGGCACTTATAAAACCTTCACAGCATGTTTGCTTAAAAGCTTTCCTAAATGCAACTCAAGGGACAGGTGATGGGAGGTCCTTACATAGGATTCTCAAAGTACAATAATATTTTTTAAAGTTCCAACACACTGAGGCTGATTATTTCCTTTACAAAGTATTTTTTTTTTTTGAAACAGGGTCTTTGTCACCCAGGCTGGGGTGCAGTGGCATGATCATGGGTCACTGCAGCCTCAACCTCCCAGGCTCAAGCAATCCTCTCACCTTAGCTTCCCAAGTAGCTGGGACTACAGGCACTATCATGCCCAGCTAATTAAAACAAATTTTTTTTTTTTTTTTGGTAGAGACAGGCTCTCCCTATGTTGCCTAGGCTGGTCCTGAACTCCTGGGCTCAAGGGATCCTCCCCCCACAGCCTCCCAAAATGCTGCAAAGCACCTGGCCTACAAAAACTTTTTTTTTTCTTTTTTGAGAAAAGATTAACCAACGCCAGGCATGGTGGCTCACTCCTGTAATCTCAGTACTTTGAGAGGCTAATGAGGGAGGATCATTTGAGCCAGCATTTCTAGACCAGCCTAGGCAACATGGTAAGACTGTCTCTACAAAAAATAAAAAATTAGCTGGGCATGGTGGTACATGCCTGTAGTCCTAGCTACTTGGGAGGCTGAGGTGGAAGGATTGCTTGAGCCTAAGAGGTTGCAGTGAGCTGTGCTTATGCCACTGCAACAGAGAGAAGCAGAGAGAGGCAATAGAGAGAGACCCTGTATTAAAAAAAAAAAAAAAAAGAAATGCTGGGCGTGGTGGCTCACACATATAATCCAAGCGCTTTGGGAGCCTGAGGCGGGCGGAACACCTGAGGTCAGGAGTTTGAAACCAGCCTGGCCAACAAAGTGAAACCCTGTTTCTACTAAAAATACAAAAATTAGCTGGGCTTCGTGGCAGGCTCCTGTAATCCCAGCTGCTCGGGAGGCTGAGGCAGGAGAATCACTTGAACCCAGGAGGTGGAGGTTGCGGTGAGCCAAGATCGTGCCAAGGCACTCCAGCCTGGGCAACAGAGCAATACTCAATATTCCGTCTCAAAAAAAAAAAAAAAAAAGAAAAAAAGATTAACTAGCTGGGCTTGGTAGCGGTGCATGTTGAAGTCCCAGCTATTTGTTCTTGGGTCAGGTGTCCACCTCTGATCCAATCCACTTTGGCCTGGGGTTGTGGTGGGAACATGTAGGAAGGAACCTGATTGCTTAGGCAACAGGATAGATTCTCCTGGAAGGGCGTGTGGGCAAATCAGATAGTGATTGGCATCTTTAAAACAAGGACCTTAAGTTGTGTTTTAGGATTCTGGATCATCATTATTATCAAACAGACACTCAAATCATTACACTAGTCATGTGTCAATGATGGGGACAGGTTCTGTGAAATCCATTGTTAGGTGATTTCATCATTGTGTGCACATCAGAGAGTGCACTTACACAAACCCGGATAGTATAGCCTACTACACACCTAGGCTAGATGGTATAGCCTATTGCTCCTAGGCTACAAACCAGTAGGGCATGTTACTGTAGTGAATATTGTAGGCAATTGTAAGACAATGGTGTTTGTGTATCTAAACATAGAAAATTTAGAGTAAAAATATGGTATAAAAAGTAAAAAGTGGTTATCTTTTATACCATAAATTGAGCCTGCAGGACTGAAAGTTTCTCTGAGCGAGTCACTGAGTGAGTGGTGAGTGAATGTGAAAGCCTAGGACATTACTGTACACTACTGTAGATTTTATAAACACTATACTTAGGCTACACTAAATTTACTTTTAAAATTTTTTCTTCAGACTATCCTGGCTAACATGGTGAAACCCCATCTCTACTAAAAAACTACAAAAAGTTAGCCAGGCGTGGTGGCACGTGCCTGTAGTCCCAGCTACTTGGGAGGCTGAGGCAGGAGAATCGCTTGAACCCGGGAGGCAAAGGTTGCAGTGAGCTGAGATTACGCCATTGTACTCCAGCCTGGGCAACAAGAGCAAAACTCCATCTCAAAATTAAAAAAAAAAAAGTTTTTCTTCAATAATAAATTAACCTTAGCTTACTGTAATTTTTATTTTAAAACTTTTACATTTTGAACTCTTTTGTAATAACACAGCTTAAACACAAACACATTCTACAGCTGTATGAAATTATTTTCTTTATATCTTTATAAGATTTTTTTTATTAAAATTTTTTTATGTTTTATTTTGTTAACTTTTTGTTAAAAACTGAGACACAAACACATATATTAGCCTAGGCCTACACAGGGTCAGGATCATCAATATCACCCTTTTCTAACTCCATATCTTGTCCCATGGGAAGGTCTTTGGGGGCAATATATGCATGGAGCTGTCATCTCCTATAATAACAATGCCTTCTCCTGGAATACCTCCTGAAGGACCTGCCTGAGGCTGTTTTTTTTTGTTTTTCTGTTAATTTTTTTTTTTGGAGACGGAGTCTCGCTCTGTCGCCCCGGCTGGAGTCCAGTGGCATAATCTTGGCTCACTGCAACCTCTGCCTCCCAGTTTCAAGCAATTCTCTGCCTCAGCCTCCTTAGTAGCTGGGATTACAAGTGCACGCCACCATGCTCGGCTAATTTTTGTATTTTTAATAGAGACAGGGTTTCACCATGTTGGTAAGGCTGGTCTCAAACTCCTGGCCTTGTGATCCACCCATCGGCCTCCCAAAGTGCTGGGATTACAGGTGTGAGCCACTGCGCCCAGCGCCCCCTCCCCTTTTTTTTTTTTTTTTAGTAAGTAGAAGGAGTATACTCTAAAATAACAGTCCGGGCACGGTGGTGCACACCTGTAATCTCAGCACTTAGGAAGGTCAAGGCAGGTGGATTGTTTCAGCTCAGGAGTTTGAGACCAGTGTGGGCAACATGGCAAGACCCCATCTCTACAAAAAATACAAAATTTAGCTGGGCATAGTGGCATGCACCTGTGGTCCCAGCTACTCAGGAGGCTGAGGTGGGAGGATTGCTGGAGTGACTGGCGGCACAGTAGGTTTGTTTACATCAACATCACCAAACACCTAAGTAATGTGTTGATGATGTCACTAGGTGATAGGAATTTTTCAGCTTCATTGTAATCTTATGAGACCACCATTGTATACGTGATCCGTGGTTGACTGAAACACAGTTATGCGACCCGTGGCTGTGTTCTTATACTGTAGTTAACCAAGTAACAGTGCCCATTAATACATTTTAAAAGTAAATTTTCAACAAGACTTGAAATACGCCTTTCCTGACATCATTTTCCTGGTTCCCTTTTTACCTCTTTGATTTCTTCTCAGTCATTTCTGTGGACTTTTGTTCCTTTGCCTATCTTGTTAACCATCTGTCTTATCCAGAGGTCCTGTCATCACCTGTATAAACTCTCCCTCAATCACAACCTCTCGCCAACATTGTTATTGAATAAATGAATGAATAATGACTCTTAAATCTTAAGTTCTACATTCTCTGTGCTTCAAATGTTATCCAAATGCTTGCTAAAACGTCATAAAGATACCTACAATTTATTTATTTATTTTGAGACAGGTTCTCTCTCTGTCCCCCAGGCTGGAGTGCAGTGGCACAATCTCAGCTCACTGTAGCCTTGACCTGGGCTCAAGCAATCCTCCCACCTCAGCTTCCTAAGTAGCTGGGACCACAGGCGTGTACCACCATGCCCAGCTAATTTTTTGTATTTTTGGTAGAGATGGGGTTCCGCCATGTTGCCCAGAGTGGTCTCCTGAGCTCAGGCAATCTGCCTGCCTTGGCCTCCCGAAGTGCTGGGATTACAGGTGTGAGCCATCATGCCTAGTCAGTACCTAAAATTTATAAATGAACTCAAGTTTTCTTCTTTCCTTTTCTACTGGCCTCCTCTGCCTTCCACACCTGCCCTCTCTCCATCACATTCTCTGTACAGGCTGTTGCTGCCTTTGCCATTTCAATCCCCCAAGCCTGAAAAGTGGGAGTTTCCCTTTTCCTCCCTTTCTCTATCTAATACTAAATGCCAGCCTATTCTGTTTCTTAAATATATAATCTGTTTCCACTATTACATCCCTGTTAGTACTCCTTTAGTTCAGGCTCCGTTCTAAGGTTAAGTGCATGGGCTTTGCAGCCAGACATACTTGAGTTTAAATCCTGACTCACATTCACTGTCTTTCAAACCCTAGTCAAGTTACTCAACCGCTCTAAACCATCAATCCTCAAACTTGGCTGCACATGGGAACCACCTGTGGAGCTTAAAGAAAATACTGGCCAGGTACAGTGGCTCATGCCTGTAATCCCAGCATTTCAGGAGGCCGAAGTGGGCAGATCACTTGAGGTCAGGAGTTTGAGACCACTCTGGCCAACATGGTGAAACCCCATCTCTACTAATAATACAAAAATCAGGCCGGGTGCGGTGGCTCACGCTTGTAATCCCAGCACTTTGGGAGGCCAAGGCGGGCGGATCACGAGGTCAGGAGCCCTCAACTAAAAAACAAAAAAAATTAACGGGCTGGTGGCGAGACCTGTACCCATGGGAGACTAAGATCAGAAAGAAAAGAAAAATAAAAAGAAAAATACTGATGCTTGGTCCAACTCCAAGGCTCCTGATTTCATTGGAGTGGAGAGAGGCCTGAGCATTGGGAGTTTAAAAAACCTCCCCTTGGGGAGCTCTCCTTTATCTCTACTGGATAAATTTCAAGCCTCTTCTTGTGCCTTCTCTATTAGCTTTGTCTCCTATGTCCTTCCCTTTCAACAACAGCACTGCTTAGAGTTTGTGCATAAAACCTCCCTGTCTGTCACCCCCAAGCCTTTGCTCACCTGATCCTTCTGCCCGGAATGTCCTGTTTGCACTCTCTCAGCTGGCTCTTCCCCAGTCTGTATCTTCTCCAGGCTAATTCTTAGTCATCCTTCATCCTTCAAGACTTAACTCAGATATCACCTACTTCGTTTGGGATGTCTTCCTCACCCATCTGTGCAAACCTCATTCTTAGTCTAACATGTTGAATTGTAGTGTGTGTCTCTCTCCCACTGGACTCTTTGAGTTCAAGGCTGAAAATCAAAGGTCTTCCAATTTTATTGAAATGAAATAGGTTCAACACAACTCTTGCTTTCTCTATGAAGCCATACTTATGTCTATGTTAGCCCAAATTAATTTCCTTCTCTTCTGTAGTCCTAAAGCACTTGGGAATTGTATCATCTCTAACTCATGGGTTCTAAGTGACTAAAGGACAGAAACCTTATCTGTATTCTTTAGACCTTCCCCAAAGCACCTAACAAGCATTAACTTATAGTGTTGCTTAAAAATGCTCACTGGTTGCTGGAAGCAAATAAAGTTTGGAGAGCTCATCAAGGAGAGTGGGTAAAAATATTAAATGGGGCTGGACATAGTGGCTCATTCCTATAATCCCAGCACTTTGGAAGATCGAGGTGTGAAAATCACTTGAGCCCAGGAGTTTAAAACCAAGACCAGCCTGGGCAAAAAAGAAAGACCCTGTGTCTATTAAAAAAAAAAAAAAAAATATATATATATATATATGTGTGTGTATACACACATTTAAAAATAGTACAAAATAAGTACAAAATAAACACCAAATTTCAAAGACTTAGGTATAATTTAAAAATGCAAAATATATCATTAATAATTTTATATTTATTAATGTTATAATGATAATATTTTGGATATATTGATTTAGGTAAAATAAATTACTAAAATCAATTTTACCTGATTTTACTACTAGAAACTTTAAAATTACATATGTGGCTTGAATTATATTTCTATTGCCTTCCTGTAAGTTTTCTCTGCCTCACCTCCGAACAGGGATTATGTTCCCACCCACTATTTTTGTTTTTTAGTATGACCAGGCTGGTCTTGAACTCTTGACCTCAAGTGATCCACCCACCCCGGCCTCCTAAAGTGCTGGGATTACAGGCGTGAGCCACTGCACCTGGCCAACCCTCTCATTTTCTAAGACAGTTTTTAGTAACTAGTGGTAAGTGATTTTACAGATAATTAAGTGGGATTATCTCTTTTGAACTCTTTTTTCTCAATACAGATCATAATCTACCTTCTCAGCCCAAGGAGTATAGCATTGGTCAGAAGCATCACCAGGAGGAAGTAATTCACAAGTTGGCCATGCAGCTGAGACACATTGGGGACAGCATTGATCATAGGATGGTTCGAGAGGTGAGGCTTCAGTTTCCCCAGCCAGGGCCTGTCAGGTAGGAGGAAAGAGCAAACAAAACTATGGCTGCCAAGTGTCAGAGACGCCCAGCAATTATCAGAATTCATAGATTAATACTAGTCTGGATTACCAAATATTGGATCTAAACATTGTGAACCTGAGCCAAAGCTGGCATTTAATCTCATACTCGCTACTCAGACTGTGGTCTGTGGACTGGCAGCATCAGCATCACTTGATTAGATTGTGCAAGATCTGAGACTCCAGCCCACACAGTCAGAATCAGAATCTACCTTTTTACACATTCCCCAGGGGATTTGTGTGCACACTGAAGTGTGAGAAACTGTTTCACACCCTCAAAATAGGATGCAATTAGAATCACCTGTTGAGTTTAAAAAACGACAGATGCCTGGGCCCAACCTGGAGAAATTCTGATTTAATTCGCACAAGGTAAGGCCTGGGAACCTGGCATTTTAAAAACTGCCTCAGTGAATCTAATGCACAGTCAGGGAGGAGAATCTGTGTCTTGGACTGTGGTTATCTTCCCTGAATCAGCCCGAAGGGTAGGATGTGGGCCCTACCCTGGCCAGTTTCTTAGAAACTCCTGATTATTATAAGAGATAATAAGGGAAAATAGGAAAGACTAATGATTACTGTTTGAAATTTTGGGGGTGATGAAATCCACAGCTAACTTAGTTTTCCTCCAGAACAACCTGTATTTGGCAGGAGACAATGATCACATGGGCTTTGTGACAGACGGGGTGGCAGACCCCTCAGAGCCCAACTTCTTGCCCTTAGATTCAACTATCCTGTGAAGCTTTCTTGGTGCAGCTTCCACCATGCTGTCCTCCACCATGCATGCCACAGGGAGTGCCATGTCCTCTTTTATACTCAGGTCCAAATGTGGACAACACACAGCCTTTCCCTCAAATAAAACATCCTGGAGACAAAACATGAATGGGAGATCCCAACAGTAATGCTATAAAAGCAAGAGGGGGCCAGGTGTGGTGGCTCACGCCTTTAATCCCAGCAGTTTGGGAGGCCAAGGCAGGCAGATCACTTGAGGTCAGGAGTTCGCGACCAGCCTGGCCAACATGGTGAAACCCCATCTTTACTGAAAAACACAAAAATTAGTCAGGCATGGTGGCACACACCTGTAGTCCCAGGTACTTGGGAGGCTGAGGCAGGAGAATCTCTTAAACCCAGGAAGCAGAGGTTGCAGTGAGCCGAGATTAAGCCACTGTACTCCAGCCTGGATGACAGAGTGAGACTCTGTCCCAAAAAATAAAATAAAATAAAATAAAATAAAATAAAATAAAATAAAGAAAGAGAGAAATAAAGAGAAAATAAACGCAGAGAACATAGGCAATCAAATAAACTATTTGATAAGCCAATTTCATTCCAACAATATTTATTGAATGCCTACTATATGCCAGACTCAGTTCCAGGCATTGGTGGCTACAGCAGTGAGCAGCAGGGCTCATAGAAATGATGTGGGGAGGGGGCAGATAACAAGGCAGATGAACAATAAACAGCCAAGTCAGACAGGGATGCGAGCTCCAAGCAGGATCAGGGCACACTGACTGATGGAGAGTGACTTCCGATGTGCTGCCATGGAAGGCGTCTTTGGGAAGGTGATATTTAAGCAGAGGCTGGAAATGAAGGAGCTAGCCATGAGAACACCTGGAGTGGGAAAGTGTTCCAGGCAGAGGGAACAGCCAGTGCAAAGCCCGGCCCCACCAATCTACTTTGTGTCTCTGTGGATTTGCCTATTCTGGACATTTTATATAAGTAGAATAACACAATATGGAGCTTTGTGTATGGCTTCTTTCACTTAACATACTTTTTTCAAGGCTTATCCACATTGTAGCATGTATCAGTATTTTACTTCTTTTTACAGTTGAATATTCTATTGTATGATATACCACATTTTGCTTATCCATTCACCAGTGGTTGGACATTTGGGTTGTTTCCACTTTGTGGCTATCATGTATAATGATGCTGTGAACATTTGTATATAAGTTTTTGTGTAAACATGTTTTAATTTTTTTTGGGTACATACCTAGGAATGGAATTGCTGGGTCATGTGATATCTCTATATTTCACTTTTTGAGGAACTTTCAGACTGTTTTCCAAAGTGGCTGCACTATTATACACTGTGGCCCACCAGCAGTTTATGAGGGTTCCAGTTTCTTCACATCCTTGCCAACATTTGTTATTAACTATCTTTTTGATTATAGCCATCCTAGTGGGTATGAAGTGTATCTCATTATGCTTTTGATTTGCATTTCCCTGATGAATAATGTGCATCTTTTCATATGCTTATTGGTCATTTTTCTCTTTGGAGAAATGTCTATTCATATCCTTGCCCATTTATAATTGACTACTTATCTTTTTATTATTGTAGGAGTCTTTTTTTTTTTCTGAGACAGGGCCTTGCTCTGTTGCCTAATCTGGAGTGCAGTGCTGTGATCATAGCTCACACAGCCTTGAACTCCTGGGTTCAATTGATCCTCCCACCTCAGCCTCCTGAGTAGCTGGGACCACACGCACATGTCACCACACCTGGCTAATTTTTAAATTTTTATTTTATTTTATTTTTTGTAGAGACAGGGTCTCACTATGTTGCCCAGGCTGGTCCTGGATCCCTGGGCTCCTGCCTTGGCCTAGGAGTCATTTGTATATTCTAGATGTAAGTTCCTTATCAGATATGTGATTTGCAAATATCATGTCCCATTCTGTAGGTTGTCCTTTTACTTTATTGATAGTGTTCTTTGAAGTACAAAAGTTTTGAATTTTGATGAAGTTCAATTTATCTACTTTTCTTTTTGTTGCTAGTGCTTTTGCTTTGGGTGTCACACTTGTGTTTTCTTCTAAAGGCTTTTTAGTTTCAGTTGTTAAATTTAGGTCTTTGATCCATTCGAAGTTAATTTTTACATACATTTTAGTTAAGAGTCTACATTTTTTTGCATATGGGTATCCTGTTGTCCCAACACCATTTGGATTTTGTTGTTGTTTGTTTATTTGTTTGAGACAGGTCTTGTTATGCTGCCCAGACTGGCCTCAAACTCCTGGGCTCTAGAGATTTTCCCACCTCAACCTCCTGAGTAGCTGGGACTATAGGTACATCTCACTGTGTCTGGAGTACCATTTGTTGAAAAGACTATTGTTTCCCTATAAATTGTCTTGGTGTTATGGGATCTTTGGGGTGTCAATTTTCTGGCCGGAAACCTCTGTGGCCATGGCATCTTTTGCCCAAGTTCTTGTCCTGCATCCAGGAAGAAAGAGGTATGCAGACAAGTGAAGGGTAAACAAGACAAAGGTGAGCTTTATTGAGTGTTACAACAGCTCAGAGGAGATCCGCAGTGGGTAGCTCCTCTCTGTAGGCAGGTTATCCATTGAGTGTTCAGTTCTCAGCAGAGAGGAGGCCCTGGAGAGAGTAGCTCCTCTTTGCAACTAGTCGTCCCAATGTCTGCAGCTGTCAGTGGAGAGGCGGCCCTGGAAAGGATGGCTCCTCTCTGCCAGCAGGTCATCTCTGCAGCTCTTAGCAGAGAGGGCAGTTCCTCTCTGCAACTTGTTGTTCCTTCATCTCCAGCTATCAGCAGGGAGGGTAGCTCCTCTCTGCAGCTGATCATCCCATTGTCTCTCTACTCTCTTTGTCCCGAGGACATCATCTGCCCTGCTCTGGCTGAGCCCAAGGCTTATATGGACCTCAGAGGGGAGCCAGTGCTTCCTGATTGGTCCATGGGTGGCCATGGGTGGGCCTGGAAGAGGCACCAACAGTCCCCACTCTGGTCCACAGGACTGGCAGTCTAGCCCCCAGCCTTTAGGCCTTCCCTGGCCTGAAGGTGGGGTCTCACTGGGGACCCAGCCTCTTCCACCCAGGAATCAATCTGCCTCCGGTGCCATGCGGGACTCGGCCCCAACCCCTGCTCAGAGATTGGAGCCGCCGCTGGGAGCAGAGAGAGGCCAGGCAGTGGGAGCAGACACCCCTGAGCCTTCAGGGGTAGGGGTAGGGTCCTTCCTGGGGCCCCTGAGGGTGCAAGCTGCAGAGATGCCTGGGTCCTGCAACAGGGAGGGTGGCCACAGTGGCACCCAGGGAGCTCCTGCCCCAACTCAGAAGGGATGGGGCTCCCACTGGCTCCGTGGAGCATGCGGCCCCAGCTGCACCTTCCTGCTGCAGCCAGCATGAGGACAGCAGCCATTGCCATCATTGGCACCCTTGTTGAAAACCTGTGGGCTGTAAATATGAGGGTTTCTTTCTGTACTCTCAATTCTGTTCCACTGATCTGTATAGCTATCCTTATGCCTGCTCCAGCTTTTCTTGCAGAACTTTATAAAGCTGGTTTTGACCTAGACATTTGTTCTATACTACAAACCTATAAACTTGTACTTTAGAATAACTTTTTTTTGTTTGTTTTTTGAGACAGGGTCCCACTCTGTTGCCCAATTTGGAGTACAGTGGCACTATCTCACTGCAGCCTCAACTTCCCAGGTTCAAGGAATCTTCCTACCTAGGCCTGCAGAGTAGCTGGGACCACAGTTGCCCACCACCACACCTGGCTAATTTTTTTGTATTTTTCTGTGGAGACAGGATTTCACCATGTTGCCCAGCCTGGTCTCAAACTCCTGGGCTCAAGCAATCTGCCGGCCTCGGCCTCCCAAAGTGCTAGGATTACAGGCATGAGCCACCGCACTCAGCCTAGAACACCTTTAAATAGACCACAACACATTTAAAAAATAATAGTTTGAAAAATTCCAGCCGAGTATGGTGGCCACAGTCCCAGCTACTCAGAAGGCTGAGGTGGGAGGATCGCTTGAACCTGGGAGGTCAAGGCTGCAGTGAGCTGTGATCATGCCACTGCACTCCAGCCTGGGTAACAGAGTGAGACCTTGTCTCAAAAAAAAAAAAAAATCCTTCTAAGTTTGGCTCTGAAATGCTGAAGGCTTTGCTGCTTCAAAGTTCAAATCAAGGAACTTTAACAGAGTTGCAAGTCTGGCATATGGCAACTTGCTTTCCTATATAGTCATGATTTATTTACCTTTTGTAAATAAATGTCTAATCAAGCAGTCACATCGATTCTCTAGCTGCCTTCCTGCCATTGATGTAGTTAAAGAAACTTTTATTCTTGCTCTTGGAACTGCCTATCAAGCAGCTCGTCAAGTTATATTTTTATCTGCTAAATGGATTGTTGTTGAGCTGCCAAATTGTTTGCTCTCTTGTTCTTTTTACTTAAGCAAGTGCTCTGTCTTTTCAAAAGTGTTCTGTGTTTCTCAAAATAACATCTTTTAGGCCGGGCACAGTGGCTCACACCTGTAATCCCAGCACGTTGGGAGGCTGAGGCCAGGAATTTGAGACCAGCCTGGGCAACGTAGCGAGACCCCTGTCTCTCTCTCTCTCTTTTTTTTTTTTTTGAGACCCCTGTCTCTACAAAACAATTTTTTAAAAAATTAGCCAGGTGTGGTGGTGTGTGCCTGTAGTCCAGCTACTTGGGAGGCTGAGGTGGGAGGATTGCTTGAGCCCAGGAATTTGAGGCTGTAGTGAGCTATGATTGTATCACTGCACTTCAACATGGGCGACAGAGGGAGACCCTGAATCTGAAAAAGAAAAAAAAAATCTTCTATTTTTCCATTGAGTTGTGTGGGGTTTTGGTTCAAGTATCTGTTTTTTTTTTAATTCAGTTTTTTTTTTTAAACCTGGGACATATACTTTTTCTAGAGATAAAGCATGTTTTAAAATAATTACACTTCTCATCACTTTTAGAATTTTAAATATGCCTTTAAAATTTTTCTCTCCTTCTGGGTTCTGGAAACCGCTCCCTCCCTGTCCCTACGCCCCTAGGAGTGGTGACAACTCTGTGGTCACAGGGTCGGTGACAACACCGTCCTCTGTGGTTTCTCCACACCTTTTAGAGTCTGTTTAACTCACCTCGAATTAGCCTAATTTGGGTTCTTCTGGGAATCTGCCTGATATCATAACGCATAGGGAATTTCTCAGTCTATTAGAAAGAAGAGAGGGAAACAAACATTTATTAAAACATTTTTTCCAGGTACTGTTTGAGACACTTTTACATGTTTCATTTAATTCCCCCAATAACCCTATGAATTACTGTCATAGGTATTTCAGGAGAAGCAGTGGAGTTTCAGAGAGATTACAAAACTTATCGAAGGTCACTTAGCTTCTAAGTGGCAAAACTAGAATTTAAATATATGAGCATCTGACTCAGTGTTCTATACTTTTTCTTGCCTGCTATGCTGAAAGGAAACTCATTCCGTTTTCCTAGCTGATATCAACTATAAGAGGGGGAGAAAAATCCTTTAATGATTTTCAGTTACTAGCAGGACAAAGTCTAAGTTCCTTAGCCTACTGCTAATGGTTTTTCATTCCTTCCTTAATTCATTTCTTCAACTTATATTGAGCACCTGCTGTATGTCAGGCTCTGTTTAAGTATTGGAGATATGGGAGTGATCAAAGAGACAATATTACTGATCTCACGGAGTTTGTAAGGGAGACAAACAGTATCTACACAAATAAAGTATGTAGTTTATCAGATAGAGATACATGCTTTGGAGAAAAATAAAGCAAGGAAAGGGATAAGGAGTGTTGGGGTTTGCAATTTTAAGTAGAGATGTTAAGGGAAGGCCTCATTGAGAAGGTGACTTTTTTTTTTTTTTTTTTGAGACAGAGTCTCACTCTGTCATCCAGGCTGGAATGCCGTGGCACAAAGTCGTCACTGCAACCTCTGCTCCCAGGTGCAAGCAATTATCATGCCTCAGCCTCCCGAGTAGCTGGGATTACAGGCATGCATCACCACACCTGGTTATTTTTTGTATTTTTAGTAGAGCGGGTGTTTCACCATGTTGGCCAGGCTGGTCTCAAACTCCTGGGCTCAAGTGATCCACCAGCCTCGGTCTCCCAAAGTGCTTACAGGCGTGAGCCACCAAGAAGGTGACTTCCGAGGAAAACCTTGAAAGAAGTGTGGGACTGAGCTGTGGGTATTGAGGAGGTGGCAGAGGATTGGAGGCAGGAGGACAGCAAAGCCTCTGGGGCAGGAGTGTGTCTCATGTGTTTGAAGAATGGCAAGGAGGCCAGTGTGGCTGAAGGTGAGTGAGGGAGAAGGTCATAAAAGATATGGTCAGGGCCGGGCATAGTGGCTCACGCCTGTAATCCCGGCACTTTGGGAGGCCGAGGAGGGCGGATCACCTGAGGTCGGGAGTTCGAGACTAGCCTGACCAACATGGAGAAACCCCGTCCTTACTAAAAATACAAAAAAAAATTAGCCAGGCTTGGTGGTGCATGCCTGTAATCCTGGCTACTCAGGAGGCTGAGGCAGGAGAATCGCTTGAACCTGGGAGGTGGAGGTTGTGGTGAGCCGAGATCGTGTCATTGCGCTCCAGCCTGGTCAGCAAGAATGAAATTCCGTCTCAAAAAAAAAAAAAGATATGGTCAGAAGGGTGGGTGGTGGGCAGATTAGGTAGGGCCTTGAGGTCACTGCAAGGGCTTTTTTTCTAAGTGAGGTGGCGCCATCGGAGGGCACCGAGCAGAGAAGCTGCATTTCAACAGTCCACAGAGGGGGTTGTGCTGAGAACAGACTGCAGGGGACAGGTGGGGAAGCATTTGTGTCTGACCCACAGTCTTCTTTTTCTGATGGTCCGACATAAACAGTTGTTACTTTCTGCTCCAAAATACTTAATATTCACCTCACCTCTTTGCCCATCTAAGTCCTAGACATTATTAATTATTATTATTATTATTATTATTATTATTATTAAGACAGGATCTCCCTCTGTTTCCCAGGCTGGAGTGCTGTGGCACAATCACAGCTCACTGCAGCCTCGACTTCCCAGGCTCAGGTGATCCTCCCACCTCAGCTTCCTGAGTAGCTGGAACTACAAGTGTGTGCCACCACGCCTGGCTAAGTTTTTCTAGAGATGAGGTTTCGCCATGTTGCCCAGGCTGGTCTCAAACTCCTGAGCTCAAGCCGTTCACCTGCCTTGGCCTCCCAAAGTGCTGGGACTACAGGCGGGAGCCACCATGCCCAATATTCTCTCCATTCTTCTAGCCTCAAGGCAAACTTGCTCACGTCTTTGAGAAAACTAAGAAAGTGTTTTGGCAATCCAGGGGAATAGGCTATCAGCCCTGAAGAGTGCCCCAATTTACTGATGAGCGCCAATTTGTTGAGACCAGCCAAGGCAACATAGTGAGACCCCGTCTGCACAAAATATTTTTAAAAATTAGCCAGACATGATGGCATGCATCTGTGGTCCTAGCTACTCGGGAGGCCGAGGTGGGAGAATCACTGGAGCCCAGGAGTTTGAGGCCAGATGGGAAAGATGGTCAGATAGGAAAATATGTCCAGAGGCAAACTTCCAAGGCGATGTGAGGATATGACCATACGGAAGGTACTGTCCTTCAGCTCATACAATTCATAAAGCAACCCAAGAAGCTTGTTGGCAGCATGGATTGAATTAGTATTTTCCATTGGGTTGAATTTTTAACTTTGGATTATTCTATCACTTTAAAAAAAAAAACCTTTCTCTCTGTCTCCCTTTTTTCAAATAGGATCTTCAACGGGATGGCAGAGATGCACTAGATCATTTTGTCTTCTTTTTCTTTAGAAGAGTTCAGGTGTTGCTGCATTTTTTCTGGAACAACCATTTGCTGTAAAAGGAAAGTAAAGGTCAAGTTCTGTTTTCTTTTTACCCTCTGAGAAACATGAATCCCACGGGGACAGATGGGAAGAACACCCTTCTCTGTCCCCCTGTTTTTGTACCCATCACTGTTGGTCTACACCTGGTTTGTTGAAGAACTGCGGGCTCACAAGCCGTTTGTTTCTTCGGAGGAACTAACTATGAGATGTCTGCGATCACGTCATGGTAAAGCCCAAGGAGTAATTAGTACCCCAGGAAGCCTTGCCACCCAGAAAACACCAGCGCTGTGGATGGTCCCAGGGCTCCTTGTGAGGAAACCTTGAACATTTCCTTCCAGGAATGAAAGAGAACCTCGTCCTCAAACTAAAGGCCACAGAAATGGGCACTACCTCCTGGGCCACTGCCTGGGCACCATGCCCTCTGGTGACCTGTTGGCTCCACTCTTGTCCCTCATGTCCAGATCTGCAGTGCCAGCTTCTCCTTCTCAGTGACATGTCACCTCCCTGCCCCAATCCTGGCTCCAACCCTCTCTGGAAAGTCGAAGTGAAATGTTTATCTCTAATACTCAAATTCAACATATGGCTCATCTCTTCTACCTTCCCATTTCCATGCCTAGAGGCCCCACTACTACCACTAGCACCGTTGGGTGTTTCCTTCTCAGGCTCTGATTCTACAACATTTACGTTCTTGTCTCACCTTTGATCCCCTCACTCCTCTGTGACCCCTTTCAAGTCTTCCTCCACCACGCCAGTGTTTTCCCATATCACTCGACCCTGCTCGAAGGTATCTTTCCCTGCTCTGTCATCCTCTTTTAGGCTTGCCTGCTTAAAATTGGGAGTGCTTAGTCCTTGGCCACCAGTCCTGCCTTCTAGAAGAATGTAAGACCTGAAAGAGTTATGAATCTATCACAAGGCAAAACTTCTCTTTTCCTATTGCTGGATGGTTTTGCTATTATTGGTTGGTAGGCCCTTTGCCTGTGGAATGTATTTCACTCATTCTCTCCTGCACGCTCTTACGCAGTTCTTTCACCTGCATTCTTCTCCTTTTACCTTTTTGTCTACCTCATAGTCCCTCTCTCCCCTCCTTTAAAAGAATTACAAATATTAAGAAAGCTTGTTGTTATAAATTAAAAGTTTACGTATGTATCTTGAGTTCTTCATAGGGGAAGTGTTATTTTTAAAAATTCTAAAAATGAAATATATATTGTTATTTTATTGAGCATGAAACCCCTGTGCATATTTCTTTTTTGAAGGAGGAACCCCCTGGCAGGGTCTAGCCCCTTATTCCTGCTCATGTTGGTTTGTAGACTTTGACTTTACGTAGCGTCAACTTTGTCCTTCCAAAGGGAAACGTCTCCATTTTTTAGTCTGTCGCAGGCAGTGCCTATTGATTTCTATTATTACTTAGGTTCTGGCTGACTATCCCTAAAACTTTCTTTTTAAAATTTATTTTGAATAGGTTTTTATTTATATGATTCAAAAATCAAAACAAGGCCAGGCACGGTGGCTCACGCCTGTAATCCCAGCACTTTGGGAGGCCGAGGTGGGCAGATCACAAGGTCAAGAGATTGAGACCATTGTGGCCAACATGGTGAAACCCTGTCTCTACTAAAAATACAAGCATTAGGTGGGCGTGGTGGCGTGCACCTGTAGTCCCAGCTACTCAGGAGGCTGAGGCAGGAGAATCGCTTGAACCCAGGAGGCAGAGGTTGCAGTGAGCCGAGATCATGCCACTGCACTCCAGCCTGGCAACAGAGCAAGACTCCATCTCAGGAAAAAAAAAAAAAATCACAACAATATGAAAAGGTTTACAACAAAAACCCTTTCTCTTATTTTCTACTCTAAATTCCAGTTGTGGTTATTAGTTTTTATGTATCCTTCCAGAGGTTCTTTGTATAAATACTAGTTAATACATACATGTACACATACACACACACATATATTTACATGCTAGAGGTAGCATGTAATACACACTGTTTTGTACCTTGATTTTTTTACTTAGCGTGGGTGTTCAGGCACTGTTCTGGGTGTTTTATAAATGTTAACTTACTTATTCATAACAACCTTATGGGATAGGTATTATTATTTGCTCTTTTTTTACTGTTAAAAAATTGAGGCAGTAGTTAGTAGAGGGAGGCAGTAGAGGGGTTAACAAACTTGCTCAAGGGCACACAGCCAGTAAATGACATGGCTTGGATTCCAAACCAGGCAGGTGTTCCTAAGTCTAGATTATTATCCACTATGCCATACTGCCTCTTGGAGAGCTTGCCATGATCCACAGAGAACTCCATAAAGTGTTGCATTTTATTCAGTTAAATGAATGTACATAATTTGGCTGGGTGTGGTGGCTCACATCTATAATCCCAGTGCTTTGGGAGCTGAGGTGGGAGATCACTGGAGCCCAGGATTTGGAGGTTAAGGTGGGCTTTGATGGCACCACTGCACTCCAGCCTGGGCGATAGAGTGAGACCCAGTGTCTAAAAAAAAAAAAAAAAAGAAAAGAAAAGAAAATTAAAATTAAAAGAAATGAATGTGCATTACTTTATCAAGCCTCCTTTTATGGACACCTGAGTTATTTCTCATACTTTGCTATTATAAACCATGATGAAATAAGTAACTATGTATGCTTTGGATATTTGTTGAATAAACTTCCGGTGGGCAGATAGCTGGGTGAAAGCAAAATGCATTTGTAACTTTGCCAGACCCCGCCGTGGGGTTGCACCACTTTACACTCCCAGTGGAGTGCCTGTTCCCCTCAGCCTCTCCAGCAGATTATGTTAGTAAACTTTTAAATTTTTGCCGAATTTATGGGTAAAAATTTCTATCTCAGAGTAACTTCAATTTGCACACTTAAAATAGTGAGTTCGTCTGAGCATCTTTTTCTTTCTCTGCTGCCCAGGCTGGAGTGCAGTGGCACAGTCATGGCTCACTGCAGCCTCCAACTCTCAGGCTCATGCGATCTTCCAACCTCAGCCTCCTGAAGAGCTGGGGCTACAGGTGTAGCCCCACCATGCCCGGATAATTTTTTTTAGTTTTCAGTAAAGACAGGATCTCACCATGTTGTCCAGACTGGTGTCCAACTCCTGGGCTCAAGCGATCCTCCCCCCTTGGCCTCCCAAAGTGCTGGGATTACAGGCACGATCCACTGCACCCTGGGCATCTTTTTGTATATTCAGGAGCCATTTGGCATTTCCTGTTTTGTGTACTGTTTATTCATATCCTTTGCTCATTTTTTTTTTCCTACTGGGTTTCTGGCCTTGTTCTTACTGGTTTCTTATTGCTGGCCCAGAGCTTGTGATGATATACCAGTGCTAAACCTACTTTGTAACAGCGTCTACACCCTCAGATTTTCAGCAGAAGGTTGTTAATGCTTTTCTTTCCTTTTCTTCGGTGTCTGCTGGTTTGTTTTTATGCACACAACCTCTCTTGAGACAGGGGGAGCTGAGACAGATGGAAAGGGTGATGGGTGGGCAGGCACCAACCCTGGAGCACCCAGAGGCCCAGGAAAAGGTATCAGTTGGGATCTCCAAGTAGTCTGGCCCTGCTCAGGAGAGCACAGCCGCTCTGATGGTGGCGCTACGGTTCCGGACCTGTGAGGCCTCCGCGGGGCCAAACGGCAGGCCGAGACAGTATCGGGGCCGGGAATGTCACTCACCCCTAAAGGGAGAGGCACCAAGCGCAGCCCCTTCCTATCCCATGTGCGGAGACTCACAGGGTCCTGGTCCTGGGCTCGGGACCCTGAGAGACGCAGTTGGTTCCGAGTTCAGGACTAGGGGTCCCCTTAGATCCTCAGATCCTGCAGAATCCCGCCTCTGCCCCAGTGGGAGCCCAGGCCAGGTCGCCAGAGGGACTGTCCGCCGGCGGGAGACTGTGTGCAGGACCCACGCCTCCCAGGCTGGCGAGCGGGCAGCGCCCCGGGGCTGCGCTCCCACGGGTCGGCCCCTGCCCTGCCCCTAGCCCGCAGCGGCGCAAGTGGAACCGCATCCCTCTCTTTCGTTTTCGTTTCCCGGAAGATAGCGATTACCGGAGCGCCTCGCGCGCCTGCCCGCCTGCGGAGGACCCGGGCGCACACGCCTTGGCGCTTCTCGAAAGAGATTTCCTCCCACGCGACCTTCCAGTTCTCCGAGCCGGGTCAGGGGTTTGGGGGAGGAGGACTCGGGAGCGCGGGCCCAGGGCCCCAGCAGCCACAGCCAGGGGAGCGCTCACGACGGAAAGCCGGGAGCTCCCTCACCTCCACCTGTAATGCAGGTAAGAGCCTGGCGGCCGAACACGCAGCGCGCACGCAGAGCCACCTGCTCCCTCACCCTTTCCTCACCACCTAGATTTCCAAACCTATTTTATCAGACCCTTTACCTGGCGGGAATCTCTCCTTCCAACACATTCCTAAACTCACACCCATCCCTCACTCACCTCCCCTTCCACCTCCAGACGCGGGTCACCGCCCCTGACTCCCTCCGTGTCACACAGCTCTGAAGGCATCACGCACAGCCCCTGCGGGCCCTTTCCGCAGCCCCCTTACCACCGGTCGCCCCTACACCAACCAGATGTGAGGTCTTTGGAGGTTCGTGCGCCAGCCGGGTCCTCACAGCTGGTGAACGCGTTCTCGCAGGGAGCCCCTCTTTAGCAGCCCCTCCCCACTCGCCGGTTTCCTGGGAGCCTCGGGACTGTCCCCAGAGCTGCGGCCCCGTCCCACTCCAAGGCCTTTCTCCACTCCCCTCTCGCCAAGACCCATACCCAGTTATTAGACCCTTCCCCAGCCTCCATGCTGAAACCCAGGAGTCTGATGCTCAGCGGCTCCGGGGCTGGCGTTTCCCAGGCGGTTACAGCCTCGGAATTCCCCGCTCCTCTTACTTGGATGAGGATAGAGGAGCAGACAAAGAGCTTCCGAGGCAAGTCCGAGGCAAGTCCTGTGCCTGGAGCCCCTTCTCCAGCAAGGCAAGCTTCCCTTTCCCCACCAGGAGGCAACCCCTGAGGTCTGATTACTTGGGAAACAGCACCAAAGGGGGGCCGGCTGGAAACGAAGTGAGAACGACCCCAAAAGGTGTTGAATCCCCTTTCGCAGCAGCCAAGGCTTCTGGAGTTTGCTTTGCTGGATCCGATCCAAATTCTCTCTCGGCAGATAGCTCTCCTCGGATCCCAAGAGACGAATGTAAAGCTTTTGACAATCCTAGAGTGAAAAATGACTTGATGGAGCTGGTTTCACTTTTCCTTTCCGTGCTGTGGCAGCCTGTGGCTGGGCATGAGCCCCAAGGAGCTTCCTATTCCTACAAAATCCTGCCACTTTCTTCATTTTCTCATCTGGATGGATGAACTCCGTCATCTCTGGGGGCCATATCCTGATTGTCGAATTGTAAAGATACAGGCTTCCCGTGGTGAGACCTTAGGATTCAGAAATTTATCCTTATCCTTTCTTTTTCTCTTTGGAAAATAGTGTTTGTTCTGAGACGGAGTCTTGCTCTCTTGCCCAGGCTGGAGTGCAGTGGCGCGATCTTGGCTCACTCCAGCTTCCGCTTCCCGGGTTCAAGTGATTCTCCTGCCTCAGCCTCCTGAGTAGCTGGGATTACAGGCGCCCGTCACCACGCACGGCTAATTTTTGTATTTTTCGTAGAGACAGTGTTTCACCATGTTGGTCAGGCTCGTCTCAAACTCCTGACCTCAAGTAATCCACCCACCCCAGACTCCCAAAGTGTTGAGATTATAGGTGTGAGCCACCGCACCTGGCCTGTTTGTTTATTTCTGATTTAAGGTCTTTTGATCCCGGCCCCTCAGGTTTCCTGTGTTGTCCTCACCAAGGATCCAGTGAGTATTCCTGGGCTCTCAGATTTCAATCATGCAAGTCTTGGCAGGGGATCCCTCTTGGAGTTAGGCACGTGCATGGAAAGCGTGAATTGGAAGGATGTCATTTATTGTGTCCACTGGGTACAAAATGTTGATGGTACTGAGTTGAAGATATACATGGTTCATACCTTTAAGGTTGATGCAGTCCACTGGCAGCGATAAACACTCTTTCCCTTCCAAAAAAATTCTTAAGACATTTAAAGATGGCTGAGCCTTCACCAAGATGCTCTTCTTTGACTGTCCTGGTGTTTCTCTCTCTAGGAAGGAGAATTGGCTATTTCTCCTATAAGCCCTGTGGCAGCCATGCCTCCCCTAGGCACCCAAGCGCAAGCCAGATGTGAAGCTCAAATTAACCTGCTGGGTGAAGGGGGGATCTGCAAGCTGCCGGGAAGACTCCGTAAGTAGAGGGGAGGAGAAAAGCTGAGTTTTTAAAAGTAAGTTTTTATTTTGTTTTAGATCCAGGGTCTTGCTCTGTTGCTTACTTAAGCTAGAGTGCAGTGGTGTAATCACAGCTCATTGCACCTTCAACTTCGAGCTCCTGGGCTCAAGTAATCCTCCCACCTCAGCCTCCCCAATAGCTGGGACTACAGGCACTACTGGCTAATCTTAAAATTTTTAGTAGAAATGGGAATCTCAGTATGTTGCCCAGGTTGGTCTTGAACTCTTGGGCTCAAGCTATCCTCTTGCCTCTGCCTCTCAAAGTGCTGGGATTATGGGTCTGAACCACTATACCTGACCCTTAAAATTAAAAATTTTTTTTTTAAATAAGAGACAGGGTCACTCTATGTTGCCCAGGTTGTTCTCAAACTCCTGGGCTCAAGTAATCCTCCCATCTCGGCTTCCCAAAGTGCTGGGATCACAGGCATGAGCCACTGTGTCTGGCCCAAATTTTATATATATCTCATAACATAACTTTGTATTGCATAAATATATACAATTATTATTTATAATTTGTCAATTAAAAATTTAATTTTTGCCAGGTGCCAAGATTAACTTACCTTCCCTCTGTTTGCTGTTTCTTTGCTGAGTTTTCTTTAGCTTTTTCTTTGTGATGGAGTCTCACTCTTTTGCCCAGGCTGGAGTGCAGTGATGTGACCTCAGCCCACTGCAACCTCCGCCTCCCTGGTTCAAGCAATTTTCCTGCCTCAGCCTCCTGAGTAGCTGGAACTACAGGTGTGCGCCACCACGCCTGGCTAATTTTTGTATTTTTTAGTAGAGATGGGGTTTCACCATATTGGCCCGGCTGGTTTTGAACTCCTGACCTTGTGATCCACCCGCCTCGGCCTCCCAAAATGCTGGGATTACAGGCGTGGGCCACCGCACCCGGCCAAGGTTAGAAATTTTAACACAACTTCTAAGAAACACTTTCTAATAGTGAGGTTCAAGCACAAGACCCACAAATCTCCTCTGAGCCCTGGGAAATCCTATTTCCCTAAGACCAAACTTCCTAAGCTCAGAAGCTCACTAAATATCTACTGAATGAATGAATGCATGAATGACTAGTGATCTTCATCAAGAACGCCAGGACCTCCAAACAATGCAGGATCACTTCTGTGGGCCCTTCTGAGATGGTCACCAGATCTTCCTGCACACTTCTAGGGACAGGCGTTTCCTCCCCTCTTGAGGCAGCCTATTCTCTGATTGCATAACTCAGGGTGCAGGTCATCGTGGCCTATTTTCTCCTAGATTAGAACTCCCGAGCTACCAGTTCTGTTGCCTTGGGTTAGATTTTCCCAGGAGCAGACCCTAAAACACTGGTGAGGAGTGGGGAGGAAAGACAGAGAAGAGAAGCAAATCCCAAAGGTGTTCTTTTGGGCCATTTAGCACCATGGGGGTCTCTGGGGACAGTGAATCCTAAGTTATTCCAACCAGTGGGTAAGGGGGTTATCCACTCACTTCCCTTCCATGACAGCACGAACGCTGTTTCCAGGGGTATTGGCTCTCCAGCATTTCAAAATTACCCTGTACACTGGCTAAGGGGTTCCTGCAGCCAGAAAAAGCCCAAGGCAGGTCGGATGGGGCATTCGGCAGCCTTCACAGTGTGGAGGTGAGAGGCAGGGCCCCAGCAGCGTCTTCTACACCTGTCATCTTAGATTCCATGACTCATATTTATTGGAACATCTGCAAATATTCAGACAATACAGTTCTGGCCCTTAGTAAATATCTGACAGTTTTAAAAGATAGGGGATGCCAAATGACTCATTTTCCTGTCAACAGCATCCCAAACAAGCAAACTGCTGACACCAAATGAGGGTTCGACTTTTCAGCCCTGTTGGGGGTGATCTTGGCCCAGTTTCCTAAATTTCTGGAAGTAGTCAGGACTGATTTGCCTCAGCAGGAAGTGAACGAACAAAACAGATCTTGTTTAGCCTTGTGAGTTGATGCTAAGAGGAGCACGGAAGTTATTTTCTTGCAGAGCTCACTTTTTTTGTGTTGATTTTCCTGACAAAGATGTGTAGTAAAGCAGTAGAAAGTCCACTCTGAGGACAACTGTGATGTCCGGGGTTGTGGCAAGGGACAGGAAGTCTACTGGGATGGAGGAGTGGGATTCACGGAGATTCACAACTATGCTTCCCTCTTTGGAAATGGGGGAACAAAAGAGGATTCTGACCTCCCCATCCCTGGTCCATGGCCATGAGGGTCTGCCCAAGGCCAGAGTGAGTCAGGAGCTATGGGGGAATGCAGCTGCAGGGCAGGGACAGCTGGCAGTGCAGACTCTAGGACCATTTTCAGAACTGGGCTGATGTCACAGGGGAGTGAGTCTGGGAGTAGGTGATGCACCCTCAAGGGACAAGTTGGGAGAATTTTGAGAGGAGGCAGTTCAGAGATGGTCACCACCATGGCCTCACTCAGTGACAGAGAAACTGAGACTCAGGGAGGGCAAGGGTCAACTGTGATGCTAATGGCCAGACTAGGCCTCCAACCCAGGACTCTTATTTCTCGGTCCTGCATCTCTTCTTTTCCCTGGAGCTTATTCCCCAGAGAAAAGGTCTGTGAACTTCTCACTTTGGATGCAGAGGAAATGAGACTTCTTTGTGTTTTGAAATTGACTTTCAAAGCTCCTAGCTGTAAATAAGCCATGGGAAGAGACATGGAGTGCTGTGTCCTACATTCAGAGTCACAAGGAGAGGGATAACACCTCTCTGTGACTCCCTGGAAGTGTAAAGCAGGAGAAATGGGCCTTTGGGAAGCTCGAACAGACTTTGGGTGCCCATGCTCAAGTTCACATCCTTCACGTGTGAGAGAGTTCCTGGGCACTTCATTTAATAGATCAACGCTAACAATTGTGGCTTCCTGGTATTCCAGACCAGGGCTTCTCAGATTTTAATGTGCACATGAATCTCCTGGGAACCATGTTGAAATGCAGATTCTGGTTCAGCAGTAGGTCTGGGATGGGGCCTGAGATTCTGCAGATTTCTAATAAACTCCTGGGTAATGCTGATGCTGCTGGTTTGAGAACCACATTTTATTTATTTTCAAAGTGCTGGTCAAGACCTACTAAGGAAGTGAAATCCACTTAGTGGACCAAGATAAATATTTTTAAACATTGAAACAGAACAACACATCAGAGCGCATTATAAATAGTAAAGGTAGCTGAGATTCGTGACTACTTTGTTTAGGCTATTTATATATACATGTGTGTGGGTACAAAATGTTATTTGTTTACCATGGGTTGAGGTCAAAATGGTTTGAGAAATGCTGCCCTAGATCATGGCCTATGAGAAGCAGGAAATTAGATGGACGTGGGTGTAAAACACCAGAGCGGTGGGGTGGAATGGGAGGATGGAGATTAAAAGCGAATGTTCTAATTCACTGGAACGTGTGAGTATTGACAGTGACATCATCACCTGGTAATGAAAAGGAATGTGGCGGTGAGGACCCAAACAAACAGATGGGGAATTCCAAGAACTATTAATATGAGGATAAAGAACCTCTCCCCTCCCTAAATGCAGGGTCTGGGCTAGACCATATGCATCTTTGTGCAAACTGGAAAGACTCCTCCTTTGGGGAGAAGCCAATCAAAGTCCAGGCTGGATTTCACCTCCATCCTCCTATTCCCCTCCTCTGATGGTATCTTTGTGCAGTACACAACGTGAACTGTATGCACTGGCCCTGCCCCCACAGTGTGGTGATGATCGTAAAGCTTGGTGTGATTACCAAGGAAAGGATTATCAGCTAAGACAATGGGGCCAAGCAAAGGAGTGACAGATTTAAGGGGTCTCTGGAGACACAATGACACACAATAAACTAAGGACATGATAATTGATAAACCGCAGTCATCGTGGCAGAGAAGCAAGCTAGTCTGTCTGTTTTCAGGCTGGGCTGTGATGATCAGGATGTTGATCATCAGAATAAAGGCCATTGGTTGAGTTTTTACTCTTGACTAGGTATTGTGATGAGCATACAGTATTTATTATCCGATTGAATACATTCAGTAGGCATGGAAAGTAGCTTCTTTTGTTACCTCTGCCTTACAGTTGTGTAAACTGGGCATTAGGTGAATTATCTTGTCCAAAGCCACCTACCAGTAAAATGGTGGAGCTGGGATTTGAACCGGCATCCCTCAGACCCCACAGCTGTCATTTGCTTTGAGAAACTGCCTCTAGGCTCAGGTGATGATAGCTCCCATTTCTAGGGTACTGGCCAAGCACTTTAACTGCCTCCTGCATTCTTCCTGCAAGGGGATCCTGAAAGGTAGGGAGAAGCCAGCTGTTCATTCTGATTTGGTTGCTACAGACTGGTCAGTCTCTGTGGCTCCTGGAGCTCACTAGACCCAGTAAACTGCAGGGGTGTGGTGGGAAGTGGTGGGAAATAGCTTTGGTCAGCTGGGGAGGGGCACTTTGAGGGGTCTTGAAACCAGGACAGAGGGGTTTTGACTTGATGGGCTTGATAGTTGCGAACGATAGTTTCTTCAGCAAGACAGTAAAAGGGATGCTGTGGGAAGAGAGGTCCAGTCGGGGTGGGAGTCAGGGGCTGGAGAAGGGGCAGGCAAGGAGGCCCTGGGGGTGACCCCACACTGCTTTGCTCAACTCACTTACTTAAAAAATTTATTTTTATTGAGCAGCTACTATGTGCCAAGCATTGCTATAGGGGCTGGAGAGACCACAGTGACTGAGACAGGCAAAGTCTTTGCCTCCTGGAGCTTACATTCTAGTTGGGGATTCAGTGACTATGTAAAGAAGCACTATGTCCACAGATAAGGGCAGTGGAGGTGATGCAGCTGGGAGGTGGAGGGGAGCCCCCACATCTAGCCCTGCTCTGGGAGGAGGTAGGGGACACGGTGTTGACTCTTCAGGGAGGCACCTGAGCCCTCCAATTGGGTCCTGGACAGGCAGCTCCTCTTGCTGCCCCAGCCAGGGGGCTCTGTCCATATCTGCCTTGGGAGCTGGGAGTCGGGAGCTGGCCAAGCTGGAAATCCTCAGTAAGCAGGCCACTGGGCCGGGAGAGTGAGGTGACATTTGCCTGGAGTCTTGAGAGACAAAGATGGTTAATGGGAAAGAACTGAAAATGCAGTGGATTATTGCCAAGAGAGGGAAAGGCCGGGGGCCGATCTGCAGGTGAGGTCCCCTTACATCGGGAAGGGGAGTCCCAGTTACTCTCATCCTGGCAACTGGGTCAGGGAGACCTCTTGAGGGTGATTGATGCCATAGATAATACCCATCAGGTGTTGGACCCTGTGCCACGCATTTTACATGTATTACCTCGTTGACATCTATAGCTCCATGTATGTCAAAAAGCACATGCCACATGCCAGACGCTGCTCTTTAAATAGATTATCTCAAAGCATCCTTGTGACAGCCCTGTGTGGACAGTACAGTTTTTTTCATCATCCTTGGTTTTACTGATGATGAAACTGAGTTACTGTCATTCAGGTCACATTATTTACAGCTGGCCTGGCAACATCTTCTATGCTTTCTGTTGCTGTTGTATGTTTTTACTTTTTTTTTTTTTTTTGAGATGGAATCTCGCTCAGTCACCCAGGCTGGAGGGCGGTACCTTGATCTCAGCTCACTGCAACCTCCACCTCCTGGGTTCAAGCGATTCTCCTGTCTCAGCCTCCCAAGTAGTTGGGATTATAGGCATGTGCCACCGTGCCTGGCTAATTTTTTTAGTTTTAGTAGAGGTTGGGTTTCACCATGTTGGCCAGGCTGGTCTCAAACTCCTGACCTTGTGATCTGCCTGCCTTGGCCTCCCAAAGTGCTAGGATTACAGGTGTAAGCCATCACGCCCGGCCTTCTTCTTTTTCTTCTTCTTCTTCTTTTTTTTTTTCTAAGAGACAGGGTCCCACTCTGTTGCCCAGGCTGGAGTACAGTGGCACTATCATAGCTCATTGCATCCGTGAACTCTTGGGCTCAATCCCTCCCTCCTCAGCCTTCTGAGTAGCTAAGACTATAAGCATGCACCACCATGCCTGGCTAATTAAAAAAAAATTTTTTTTTGTAGAGTCAAGGGTCTAACTATGTTGTCCAGGTTGGTCTCAAACTCCTGGGTTCAAACGATCCTCCCTCCTCTGCCTCCCAAACTGCTGGGAATTGTAGGCCTCAGACACCACAACAGGCCAGGAATCACACTTTTGAATTTTCAGGCTGACGCCTCCAATATGGTGAACTAGGGGAACTACACAAAAAATATGAGTTAGGTACAATGCAATTGGCGGTTGACCCCCTAGCCGCGGAAGCCCTGGCTGGCTGTGGAGGCCTGCCCTCGGCCCCTCAGGAATCTGCCCATCATGTGGCCTCCACATTTTACACTAAGTCAGTTTTCGGAGTCTCATGTATCACCAGACTCATCTCCCATCGAGGCTCTAAATTCCTATCTTCACCAGCAAAACATCCTTTTCCCTGCACTCCTGCTGTTAAATATCTTATTCTTCTCTGATGGTACATTTCCCTGACTATTGAGGTGACATGTCTTGTCACGTGCTTATTGGTGGATTTGCTGTGCTGCAGGGGATCTCAACTGGCAGCAGTTTTGCTGCTCCTTTCCCCCTGGGGACATTTGGCCGTGTGTGGAGACATTTTTAGTTGCTAGAACTAGACTGGCATTGAGTGGATAGTGACCAGGGTATTCCTAAACATCCTACAACACACAGGATAGGCCTTCACAGCAAAAAATTATCAGTCCCAAAGCGTCAATAGTGCTGATGCTGAGAAATCCTGCTTTGCTGGGATTGCTGGGAAGATTCTTTTTGTCTTTAAAAAAAAATCAATTTACAGATGCTCTTGACCTGTGGTAGGCATTAACCTTTTATCTGTCATCTGCATTGCAAATATTTCCCCGAAATCTATCCTCTTTTAGTTTTGTTTATGGTATCTTTTGCAGCAAACACAGAAAATTAATGTAGTCAAATGTGTATTTCGTTTTTATTACAGCCTCTGCGTTTCCTGTCATGGTTGAGGTCCCCTCTGCTCTTATTGAGTGCATTTGGTTTTTGATTCTACTTCTATTAAGATTTGTATTGTTCTATTATTTAGGCCTTTAATCTACCTACAATTGATTTTTGTGAATGTGAATGGTGGGAGGTGAGGACCCAAATGTATTTTTTTCCAGGTGGAGAGTCAGGTTTTTTTTTTTTTTTTCCATATTAGATTAACTATCCTTTCCCTCTGAATTAAAATCCTACCTCTGTCATGTATTAACTTTACAAAATACACATACACACATATGCACATGTGTGCGTGCGTGAACACTTACTTGCTCCTGGGCTCCACCTTCTTTTCCAATGATACTTGCCAATCTTAGCATAAGACCGTTTTATCTTAGTTACATGGCTTTGTCATAGGTAGTACCACAGAGGCCAGTTCTCACATGTATTCTTTTTTCTGCCTTAAATAATTTTTTCGGCAATTTCCGACATTTACTCTTGTAAAGGAAACCTTTCCTCACTCTTAAACTGGGCTCTAGTGCCTTGCTTTCTGTTTTCTCAGCACAGTGAACGTTCCCCGTGTGCCTTCGGGAGGACTATCGTTAGAGTTGTTGGTGGTGGGGCTCCTCCCTCCTGCCAGCCTGGTTCCGTGCTGTGTCCCTAGCCCTGCACGGTGACTGACACAAGCTGGTACTCATTAGATATTGGCTGAATGAATGAACAATGAAGGATGCAGATCTCCTTTTTTTAAATGTTAAAATTAAGTTCATTTCCTGTGTCGCTTTGAGTATAAGGGAGCAGAGGCTGGTCTGGTCCTTATCATTGCCAAGGTGTGGCCTTGGACAGTTGCTTCTCTCTTCTGCCTCAACTTTCTTACCTGTAGAACTGAACCCAGTGAGCTCTGAGTCTTTATACCAGTGCAGTCATAAAATAGAATTTAAATTGATGTATTTTTTTGATACAGGGTCTCACCCTGTCACCCAGGCTGGAGTGCAGTGGCGCAGTGATGGTTCACTGTGACCTCCCGGGCTCAAGCGATCCTCCCACCTCAGCTTCCCAAGTAGCTGGGACCACAGGTGTGCATCACTATGCCTGGCTAAATTTTCTTTTTTGTACTTTTGGAGAGACGGGGTTTTGCCAAGTTGCTCAGGCTGGTCTCAAACTCCTGGGCTCAAGTGATCTGCCCACTTTGGCCTCCCAAAGTGCTGGGATTACGGGTGGGAGCCACCACGCTTAGTCTATTTTAAATATTTTTTGCCCACAAAGGCAAATGTGTCAAGGGCTCATAAAGTCATAACGTAGCCCTGCTGAACACTCTCCAAAACTTGGCATTAGGAGCGTAGCAGTCCCAGGCAGAGTGGAAACGTGGGGAGAATAAGCAGCCACTTGTCTGGCTACTGCCAGAAATAAAAACACATGCACTGAAGGTGAGTGTGGGAGGCTCCCTTGTCCTGTGGGCTGTTCCCTGAGCAAACCTGATTCCAAGTTGGCACAATGAAACAGAAAAGTTCAATAGCCAGACAGCCCAGCTGTGCCTCATGCTGCCTGTATGAGTGTGGGCTAGTCACTTAACCTCTGGGAGCCTCATTGCCTCATTTGGGAAACAATAACATCCCTTCTTTTTTTTTTTTTTTTTTTTCTAGACAGAGTCTCGCTCTGTCGCCCAGGCTGGAGCACAGTGGCGCGATCTCGGCTCACTGCAAACTCCGCTTCCCGGGTTCAAGTGATTCTCCTGCCTCAGCCTCCCGAGTAGCTGGGATTACAGGTGCATGCCACCATGCCCGGCTAATTTTTATATTTTTAGTGGAGATGGGGTTTCACCATGTTGGCCAGGATGGTCTCCATCTCCTGACCTCATGATCCCCCCGCCTTGGCCTCCCAAAGTGCTGAGATTACAGGCATGAGCCACTGCGCCCGGCCAATAACACCCCTTTCATTGGACTGTTCAGTCATTCAAGTAATCACTCAACATGTGTTTTTGAGCACCTACTGTGTTCCAGGCACTGTTCTAGGTGCTGAATACACATAACCATCTGCCCCATCACACCTAGTCCAGTGCTGGCACACAGTAGGTTCTCGTTAAACACTTGTTGAATGAATGATTGGAAAACAGGTGGGGAGGAGGTACCAACAATAAATAAGTGAATACATACATGATACATATATAATGATAAACACGAACATCTAATTCTATCCAATGTAAAATGTAATTACAAAGAAGTTAAGGTGCTAGGAAGGAAAGAAACAGGTGGCAGCGACAGCAGATGATGGGGGTTGGGGGCCAGGACAGGGGAGCATCTGCTCAGATGGAGTGTTCAGGGTGGGCTTCTTTGAGGAGGCCTGACGGGGAGTGATGGGACTGATCCTTGCTGATTGCAGGCATCCAGCCCGCACTGTGGAGCAGGGAGGACGTGCTGCACTGGCTGCGCTGGGCAGAGCAGGAGTACTCTCTGCCATGCACCGCGGAGCACGGGTTTGAGATGAACGGACGTGCCCTCTGCATCCTCACCAAGGACGACTTCCGGCACCGTGCGCCCAGCTCAGGTCAGGGAAACTCACAGGCTTTCCTGTAAGCGGGAACCCTGGTAGGCCAGGACGGCCCAAGTACCCCAGGGGGGCCCAGGGAGGGAGATGGAGGGGTCTTTCTTGGGGAATCATGCTCATTTCCAGCACTGCAGATGCCCCTCTGCATACGTGTGTGTCTGGTGGTTCCTAGCTAGAGCAGGCCTTCAGCAAGGGCGTCCATTTGACCACTTGTTTTCAGAGCTGTAGGGGCCTGTTCTGCTCTCTCGCTTTCTCTTCCCCTTATCTGTGGTCCTTGTCTCCTTTACTCACTTCCATCCTGTTGCCTCCCACCCTCTACCCCTACTGAACAAAAGATCAACTAGAGAAAGATCAAATATTCATTCTCACTGAGGTATAAATGGCTGCTAACAGCAAAAGCCTTGACTTCCAATATGACTTTTGATTTTAACCAGAAACTAGGTCTGAGGGCAAAGGAATGAATGTCAGCTGATAGTGTTCCAGCAGTACGGAGTTTGTGGGGAGGGACTGGTGGTGGGAGGGAGGGTGGCCAGTGGCAGCAGCAGGGCCTTCCAGGAACCTCTAGAATCGCATCTGAGTCTTGTTTGGCTTGTTTTCAGGTGGCTCTTATGTTTGTGCTGATTTTGTGTCTTTTTCTTAAGAATTCGCTCATGTTTTCTGTGTTCCCTGTCTTTTGGCCAAGCAGGCCCACAGTGTGTTTGGCAAAGAGACGTTCTGGAATCTGCTGATTTGCCCCTTTACACCTAACACGTACAGCCCAGTCTCATGTCACATCCCAAGTTCTTTTTTTTTTTTTTTTTTGAGACGGAGTCTCACTCTGTCGCCCAGGCTGGAGTGCAGTGGCGCGATCCTGGCTCACTGCAACCTCTGCGTCCCAGGTTCGAGCGATTCTCCTGCCTCAGCCTCCTGAGTAGCTGGGACTACAGGCGCCCTCCACCACGCCCGGCTAATTTTGTATTTTTGGTAGAGATGGAGTTTCACCATGTTGGCCAGGCTGGTTTCAAACTCCCAACCTCAGGTGATTTGCCCACCTTCGCCTCCCAAAGTGCTGGGGTTACAGGCATGAGCCACTGCTCCCAGCTGACATCCCAAGTTCTATCACCCACTTCCCACCATGAGCCTCCTGTAGCAGCTGCTGGAGCTTTCGTCTCTCTAAGAGCTTGGATTGTGGGAGGCGAGAGGAGGGCAGGGACAGAGAGACAAGGCTTCCAGCTTCCCCACAGCCCTGATGGTCCTGTACCGAGGCAAAGCGGGGAAGCAGGTGAGCTTGGGGCTGGTCCCCTTCCTACCCTTGTTCGTCTCTCCACCTTCCTACAAGCACTTCTGGTCCTCGAGTGCCCACTGTCTACATTGTATCCCTCTGGCTGCCTGGGATCCCCAGGTTGGCTCTCTACCCATGGATCCCCTCTTTCCTGCCCTACTATCAGCACTTTAGCCCAAGGTATGAGTCAAGGGAGATTTCTGGGACCAAGGACAGAGCCCAATTCTGGCTTTTTTTTTTTTTTTTTTTTTTTTGACAGGGTCTCACTCTATTGCCCAGGCTAGAGTTTGGTGGTGTGAACACAGCTCACTTGTGCCTCAACCTCCTGGGTTCCAGTGATTCTCCTGCCTCAGCCTCCCAAGTAGCTGGGACCACAGACATGCACACCATACACAGCTGATTTTTAAAATTTTTGTAGAGACAGGGTCTATCCATGTTGCCCAGGCTGGTCTCAAACTCCTGGGCTCAAGCAATCCTCCTGCCTTAGCCTCCTAAAGTGTTGGGATTACAGGTGTGAGCCACTGCACCTGGCTTTTCCTTTCTTCAACCATTTATTAAAGCAGCTACTCATTCTGCCTTTTAGGAAGAGGCTAAGACAGCCTTGCTCCTTAGAAGGCAGGGGCAGACTTTTAATAAAGCTTGGAATCCCATGAGCCTTAGAACTGTCTCTGCTCCCAGGAACGTGAGGTACAGTTGTACAGTTTATGCACTGTGCACAAGCCCTCAGCCAAGGGTGTGTGCGAGGGTTGAGAAGCAGCCTGACCTTGCAAGCTGCATGCCCTGGAGGCGGCTGCGTCTACCAGCAGGAAAGGATGTCTTTCTAAAATTCATCCACCATGGGAGCAGCAGCGTCCCTGCCCATCGCCAGCCCAGCCTCCTGTTAGCTGCAGCAGGACCCCCTTTGCCATCGGCATGAAGCTGTGACAGGACATGCCAGCCCTCACCCTGAGGCAGGTGGCTGCAGGAGGACGAGGCTGGCCCTTCCCACGTGGCCTGTTCAGCAGCCTGCCCTCCCTCCCACCCACCTCCAGGTGACGTCCTGTATGAGCTACTCCAGTATATCAAGACCCAGCGGCGAGCCCTGGTGTGTGGGCCCTCTTTTGGAGGGGCCTTCAGGCTGAAGACGCTCACCCAGCCCTCTCCTGTCCCCCCGGAAGGTGAGGAAGCTCTTTGTGGTGCTCTGAGTCCCTCCCTCAAATCAGCCTCACTGGGAGGGCAGGACATCCTCGAGGCGAAGCAAGGAAAGAGGTGGCCAGTGTGGGCAAGCTCCCCTCACGCCCCGCCCCCACCTCCTGCTCTGGGGCGCTTCTGGCAGCCCTCCCTCCGTGCTGCACCCTCCCTGCCTCCCACTTCCCCATTCTCTGCTCTCTCCAGCAAAGAGTTGTTTGTATCATGTCTCAATTTCCTCTCTGGAGCCCTCCATGGAAACCACTCTTGTCAAGGTCTCCAGAAACCTGAAAATAAGGATGTCCATTCCATGGCCACTCTCAGTCCTGATTTACTGTGTCCTCTCGCAGACTTTGACCCTGGGGGTCACCTCTCCTTCCTTCCCCAAAACTCTTTCTTCCCTTGGCTTCCAGGACACCCCACTCACCTGTTCTCCTCTACCCCACTGGTGTCTCCTTGACCTCCTCTTCTGGTTTCTACTTTTCTCCCCTGCTTCTAGATGTTGGGGTACCCCAGGATCAGAGGGCCTCTCTGCTTCTCTATCTGCACTCAAGATGCTGGGCCATCTCATCTGATCCTGGGTCTTAAACACCATGTGATGCGAATGATTCCAATATATATATGCCTCAACCTCTCCAAATTCCAGATATGTGCACCCACACTGCCTGCCCCACCCCTCCACTGGGGCGTCTAGTAGGTCTCTCAACCCCCACAGCCCCTAAACCAAATGCCTAATATCCTGACCTTTTCAATCTTCCCCAGACCTGCAAACCCCGCCTCCACCCTTCCAACTGCTCAGATGTCATCTTAGATTTCTACCCCCACCCCGACTCATCCCAACTGTCCACAAATCCTGTCAGCCCTACCTTCAAATCTATCTGGAATCCAACCTCTCCTCACTCCTCTGCTGCCCTGTTCCAGCCCCCATTGCCTCTGGAGAACATCCTCACTGGTCTCCTTGCTTCTGCTTTTGACCTCTTATGATCTGTTCTCCACAGCGCAGAGAGATTCAGAAGTCAGGTCACGTCACTTGTCTGCTCAGCATCTTCCAGCGGCTCCCTTCTCCTCGGAGTCCAAGTGCAGTTCTTCCGCTGACTCCTGCCCTTGCCTTCCCCTCCCAGCCTTCTCCCCCTTGCTCCTGCTGCTCCAGCCACATGGGCCTTCTTGTTCATTGGACAAGCCTGAGACGCTCCTGCCCCAGGGCCGTTGCACTTACTGTTCCCTCTGCCTGGCATCCCCTCTCTGCTCTAGATACCCACAGAGCTCACTCCTCTACCTCCTTCAGGTCTGTTTAAATGCTAATGTCAGGGAGGCCTGAGCAGCGTCTCTAAAGTGGCAACCCTTGCTCCTTTCCCAGATTTCCCTATCTGCCTTAGGATGATTTATTTTTTTCTCCCCATATTGTATACTGTTTCTGTTTCCTTTTTATTTTAATCATCCATCTCCCCTGCTCTCAACTAGCATATAAGCTCCCTGAGGGCAGAGGCTTTTGGGAGCTCAGCAATATATGCTCAAGATTCTTAGAACAATGCCTGGTTCATAGAAGGCTCTCAATAAATACTTGCTGGGAAAATGGAGAGGAGGTGGGATACAGGCCTCTGGGTTCTAGACCTGGTTCTGTCACTGCTTGGCTTTGCAGCCAGTTTCATAGTTGAGGGAAGAGGCTTGACAGGTTGTTACTTGTGTGGGAGCTGGGGTTAGCACCTAGGCTGTCTGGCCCTCACCCACTGCCCCCCACTGCCTCCCTGACCTTCTAACCAGGGGCTGGATGAAGAGCATCAGGAGTGCTGCCCCACAGGGCTCCCTCCCAGGCTCACCATTGAGGGATTGAGTTGGGAAGGGTTGGGGCCCACTGCCTGCTACCACTGGTGCTCATCTGCTTGCAGAGGTGACTGGGCCCTCTCAGATGGACACCCGAAGGGGCCACCTGCTGCAGCCACCAGACCCAGGACTTACCAGCTCCTTTGGCCACCTGGATGACCCTGGCCTGGCAAGGTGGACCCCTGGCAAGGAGGAGTCCCTCAACTTATGTCACTGTGCAGAGCTCGGCTGCAGGACCCAGGGTGTCTGTTCCTTCCCCGCGATGCCGCAGGCCCCCATTGACGGCAGGATTGCTGGTGAGTGGGAGGCTGTTCCTCTGGCCATGGGAAGGAGCACTGAGTCTGAGTCCCAGAGTCACAACTGATGAGGACAGGGCTATTTTGACCTGGTGATGGGAGGTCTGTGGTTGGGGGATTGCGGGGTAGCATTGACTGTCCTGTGTGCTGGACACAATCTGGTTACAGCTGGTTGTGATACCTGGGATCACCAAGCCTCACCCTGTCTCCCACACAGGGACAATTTACCCAGTCATATTCTGACACTCACATTAGCATGGAGTGCCACACCTGCCTTTTAAAACTTTATCTGTTTTAAAATAATTGAGCATTCATTATGTGCCAGGCGTGGTTCCCAGGCCCTTATTTAATTCTACAATGTCTTTTTGAGTTTGATACTATTATTAGCCCCATTTCACAGATATGGAAATTGAGGCACAGGAAGGTTAAGTAACTTCTCCAAGATCACACAGCACTGGTAGAGTTGGGATGTGAACCCAGGCAGTCTGGCTCCAGAGCCTGAGCGCTAACCAAATGATACACTTCCACTCTGCATTCGTTGTTAAAGGATTAACAGGCAGACAACCAGACAGACTGACAGATAAGCTGAAGGGTGTTTTTCTAGTCATAATAGTGACACTGCATTTATTCTTTTTTTTTTTTCAACTTTTATTTTAGGTTCAGGGGGTACATGTGCAGGTTTGATACATGGGTAAATTGCGTGCCACTGAGGTTTGGTGTATGAATAATCCTGTCACCAAGGTACTCAGCATAGTACCTGATAGGAAGTTTTTCTTTTCTTTTCTTTCTTTTTTTTTCTTTGAGATGGAAGTCTGGCTCTTTTGCCCAGGCTGGAGTGCTGTGGCATGATCTCAACTCACTGCATCCTCTGCCTCCCGGGTTCAAGCGATTCTCCTGCCTCAGCCTACCGGGTAGCTGGGATTACAGGCGCCCGCCACCACACCTGGCTAATTTTTGTTTTATTAGTAGAGACAGGGTTTCACCATGTTGGCCACGGGCTGGTCTCGAACTCCTGACCTCAGGAGTTCACTTCGTGCACTTACAGTACACCAGGCACTGTGCTGAGGGTTTTGTGGTCTATTATGTTACCTAATTCTCTCACCACCGCATACAAGGAAACTGGCTCAGAGAAGGTTGTGTAACTTGCCTGCAGGGACCCAGCCGACAGGCCCAGGTCCTGGGATTTCAGATGACACAGTTGCTCCCGGATGCCCACCTGCCCTCCCAATGGCATGCTTGGTTTTCCTGAGCCTCACCATCAGGGAGCTTGAAGGGGTGGATGTTATAATTAATAGAAGTCCAGGGCCAGGGGCAGAGAGGGACCTGGGGTCAGGGGTCCAGCCCCTCAGCCTGTGGGCCCACCGCCTGCCCTCACATGGCTCTGATGCTGGGCAGAGCCGGTCAGACTCCCTGCTCTACCTGCCACTGAAGAGCTTGGCAACTTTAGATACCTCTGCACCTCTGAGCCCATTTCCTCACCTGTTCCTGGGGATAAAGGTAACCACTTCCCAGACTCATGAAGACCGCCTGAGACAATGGGTGAGGGGCCCCGTTAGTGGCTGTTTCTGTTGATATCATCATTTTCACCTTCCTGCTGGTGCTCCCAGGGCCCTGGCCGGGAGGCTTCCAAGAGTGCCCTTCTAACACCTGTCCTCACGGCTCCAGTAAAGCTGTGCTGCCTGCACTCCCTGTGCTAAATTGCAGACTGCCGGCTGCTGTGGGATTACGTGTATCAGCTGCTCCTTGACACCCGGTATGAGTCCTACATCAAGTGGGAAGACAAGGACGCCAAGATCTTCCGAGTTGTGGATCCAAATGGGCTTGCCAGACTCTGGGGTAATCACAAGGTGAGCCTTGGCCAGCAGAATGGTCTCAACATAACCAGAATGGGACAGAGTTGGGGGTCAGAGTGGTCCCCTAGCACTATTGGACAATCCTCAGCTGATGGGGCCTTCACCAACAACCCCAGAAGTGTCAGGATAATTTTATTTGGGGAGCTATTGAGGGACAGGCAGTTACCTCTTATGGATGGGGATTGTCTCTGAAACTGAACAATTGTGTCTTCTCATTGCTTAATCTTACCTTTGCTTAGCATTTCAGCCTTTAGAAGCACGTTTACATGAACTGCACAGTTAGGCCAGATGAGGAAGCTGCTTTCCTGCGGGGAGCTGGACAGAAACCCAGGTCTCAGGCCCAACAGGAGCATCTGATGTCAGGGCTGGAAAGGCCTGGGGATGACTGAGGCCAGCATTCCCATGATGAGGAATGCCTATACCTAAATGGGTGTCTGCAAGATCTTAGGTGGTTTAACATCCTCATAATTATTTATTTTTGAATTAGGATTACAAAATGTAGCTACCATGACCATCTCATGATTTACAGCACTGATATAAGGAATGTAGCCTTTTAAAATAAATAGGTTTCTTTAAGTAAAAAAAATCTTTTAAAGAAAACTATTAACGATCATGATAATCATCGATTTATAGCCTTTTCTAAGAGGTAATAGTGCCTGATTGCCAGGCACTGCCCTGAGGGCTCCACTTGTACTAATTCATTTAATCCTCATACCAACCTCGTGAAGTAGGTGTTATCGGATGTGTAGACTGAGGCTCACTGAGGGCTAACAACTTGCCCCAAGTTTACCCATCCCCTGCTATGTAAGAGGCAGAGCAGGGACTTGAACCCAGGCCGTGTGCTGCACTATATTATATTGCTCTTAGCAGTGCTGGTGGCTGGAAAGATGCAGATGACTAAAGTTCGGGAGGACTTATTGGTCTAATCCTCATATAGAACGGAGGAAAACAGGCCCAGAGAGCAGCAGTCCCATTTAATGAGCACATACTACATGCCATACACTGTGCTAATTTCTTTCATGGATTAGCTATTAATAATTTAATCCTTGACCTTTGCGATAGGTGTTCTCCTTCTCATTATGTAGCTGGGGAAGCAGACTCAGAGAGGTCCAGAAACTTGTCCAAGGTGACATAGCTGCCAAGTAGTGGAGCTGGGGCTTAAATTGATGCCAAACCCCAGGCTCTTTGGTCCTACCTCACACTGCCTACCCCCGAGAGAGAAATGGCTTGGCCAAAGTCACCCAGGGTATGGCCTGGCAAGGCCATCCATGCCACCCCACCATGCTGTCTCTCTGATTGCATTTCCCACAAATATATATATATTTATTCGTTACTGTTGTGACATTTGCTGTTTAAAAGTAACATGCAGTTCACTCCCACACTATGTTCTCAGCCAAGTAGGCAGGAGAACCTTCCCATCATTTCCTTCCTTCTTCCTTCTTCCTTCCTTCCTTTCTTTTAGTGATGGAGTCTCACTCTGTCGCCCAGGCTGTAGTCTAGTGACATGACCTCGGACTCACTGCAACCTCTGCCTCCTGGGTTCAAGGGATTCTCCTGCCTCAGCCTCCTGAGTAGTTGGAACTACAGGCATGCACCACCACGCCTGGCTAATTTTTGTATTTTTACTAGAGACAGGTTTTCACCATGTTGGCCAGGCTGGTCTCAAACTCCTGACCTCAAGCGTTCTGCCCACCTAGAACTCCCAAAGTGTTGGGATTACAGGTGTGAGCCACCCTGCCCAGCCCCATCATTTCTTCCCCAACCTTCCCCTGCCTATTTCCTTCCAAACTCAAGTGAGCACTCATAAACCCTCACAGATCCCTGGAATGAGAGGCTTAAGAAGCTGTCCAGTCCACCCTGCTCCCTTCCAGGTGTGGAAGGTGAGGCCTGGAAGGAGCGGGACATGGAGAGTGGGGCTGATGTGGGGCTGCTTTGCTTTCCAGAACCGGGTGAACATGACCTACGAGAAGATGTCTCGTGCCCTGCGCCACTATTATAAGCTTAATATCATTAAGAAGGAACCGGGGCAGAAACTCCTGTTCAGGTGAGTAGCCTAGGGGATGTGGTGAAAGGGGGAAGCTGAACTGGGGTTGGGTGGGCTGGAATCTCCCTGCAGCTGGGGCAGGAGCTGATTTGCAGTTGGGACCTGAATTCTAGATTTCTAAAGACTCCGGGAAAGATGGTCCAGGACAAGGACAGCCACCTGGAGCCGCTGGAGAGCCAGGAGCAGGACAGAAGGGAGTTCAAGGACAAGAGGCCAGAAATCTCTCCGTGAGGGGCAGGTGGACTCCAGGCACCCGGTACCGATGGGGCAGGGACCGAGTCTCCCATGAAGGCAGCCTCCTTCTCCCAGCAGAGCAGCAGGATCCCCAGCCAGACTCTGTACCCACAGGACTACAGCCATTGCTTGGGAAGGCTGGGAGGCCTCCCATCCAGGACACTGGGGGCAGGAGTGTCATCTTTTGGGCAGGGCAATCCTGGGGCTAAATGGGGTACAGGGGAGTGGACTCTCCCCTGCTGCACCCCTGGGAGAGGAAGCAAGGCACCGACTGAGCACCCAGCCCCACCCCTGTGAATGGAATTTACCAGATGAATGGAATGAGGTCCCTCACCGAGCCTCAGATTTCCTCACCTGTGAAAGGGGCTGAGGCAGGAAATGGAAAAAGTGTTAGTGCTTCCAGGTGGCACTGACGGCCTCAGTAATAATAAAAACAACGGTAGCTGATGTTTCTTTCTTTTTTCTTTTTTTTAAGACAGTCTTGTGCTGTCACCCAGGCTGGAGTGCAGTGGCACGATCTTGGCTCACTGCAACTTCCGCCTCCTGGGTTCAAGAGATTCTCGTGCCTCAGCCTCCCGACTAGCTGGGATTACAGCTGCCCACCACCACGCCTGGCTAATTTTTGTAGTTTTAGTAGAGACACAGGGTTTCACCCTGTTGGCCAGGCTGGTCTCGAACTTGCGACCTCAGGTGATCCTCTTGCCTCAACCTCCCAAAGTGCTGGGATTACAGGCGTGAGCCACTGCGTCCAGCCGATGTTTCTTAAGTGTTTGCTATGTGCCAGGCCTTGTGCTAAGGGCCTTGTGGATATCTTATTTAATTCACTCGGCAGTCTGGCGTGAAGATGAGGACACTGAGAGAGAGGCTTGCGGAGCTGGCCCACCTCTCCAGAACCCAGGGCTTCCACCTGTTTTCTTTCAGCACCTCTGACTGTATGTGGGTGCTTCTTAGCCAGGCCCCAGCCCCACCTCTCTGCTCTTGGCATCTTCACTGAATAGTCCATTTCACTTGGCCCAGCCCCCTCATCCTCAGTTTTCAGTGACTACGACCCAGTAAAGACGGCCCCCCCACCCCCACACCTGTGGCTTCCTATGCTCCTGTCCCTGTGTCTGCTGTGGGACTTTGGGCAAGGTGTTCCGCCTCTCCGGGGCCTCAGGTTTCTCATCTGTAAAATGGGGCTCCTTCTCCTGACCTGACCTCCGGGGTTGTCAGAAAGCTTCCATAAGGCAATACTTGGGAAATGCTTAATGTTTGCCTGCTCTGTGGGGTGTGTTTAGCCTGTGTTAGCTGAGAAGGCTTTGCAGACCAGAAGCTGCTCTGAAGCATGAAAACACCTCGGTCCAATGGGTCAGCTTCTCCCTCTGTGCCCTAGCCCCAAGTGCTGACTGGGGCCTCCTGAGGGCCCTTGCAAGCCCTCAGGTAAAGCTCGGGTAGGAGGAGAAGGGAGTATTTTCATTTAACCAGAATAGAACTCCTCGGATTCACGTCTTCTTTCTCAGAAGGAGGAACTACGTCAGCCTCTTGCCCCTAGCCGGTCAGGAAATCCCCCTGTCTCTGCTGGCACCTGCACTGGCCTTGAGTCACTGCAGAGAAGTCCTTGATAAGGACTCTTGGACTTTGGGGCTCAAAACTGTGATAGCCCATGAGCAGGGAAACTCCAGGCTTAGTCCTATCTGGGACCCTCGATGGTACTCACCGGCAGGGGGGCAGGCAGGTGGCTTTGGAAAAAGGATTGATGGGAAAGTGCTTTGCCCCTTTCACTTTCCCTCTGAGACTGTTCCAGCTCCTTGACTTTGCTCTGGGATGAGCCCATGCACCACGGCCTCTCTTATCACCTCCTCAACCCAGAGCTGCACACCTGGCCCGGGAGGGACTGTCGAAATCAATTTATCCAGGCCCTCATTTTACAGAGAAGGGAACTGCGGCCAGAGAGAAGTGACTTGCCCAAGATCGCATGGCCCAGCCCAGCTTCCTGGCTCCTGAAGCCACGTCATTTCCTTGTGGTTGGGTCCAAGATGAAGTGGGTGCACAAGGAGATGGAAGCAGTCTGACCTTTACACAGTGACTTGGCTCAAATAATTTCGGGCTCTCATTAACCAGGCAAGCTCCTCTCTCTGAGGTAAGTAAACTTGAGGGAGTAAAGTGGGAGTTAGGGATAATGGAAAAGAAAGCCTGGTAGTATTTCTTCTCTGTTATAAATAAAAAGTAAAACATAAACGTCATTTCTCAGGGCCCAAATGTTAGGTGAAAAAAATGTTTGTCATCTGAGTCATGTGATGTGGACTTTAGCAGAGCAGTATACACGTGGTCATTTATCCTTTCCCTCTCACTGAATGTCACACCAAGTGGCCAGCATGTCTGTGAAGGGCAGAAACTGGGACAGCCAAGCAGCTGGAAGAGGCCAGCTAGGAAGTACCCGATGCCCACTCCATAGTGGACTCCACACTTAAAAGACAAGATCAGCAAGTGTCAGGCTGCCTCACTAGTTATCCCCACAAATAAAAAAATAAAAGTAACCCCTCCAGGGAACATGTGTGTGTGTACACACAAAAGTACATGCACACAGCTACATGCAAAGGGGAAAGGCTGGGAAGGAAGCAAATCCCCCTCTGAACACCAGTTACTTGTGGGGAAGGGGCAGGTGAAGCCAACTATCAGAATTACTCACCTTTTCGACTGATGAGCTTGCATCAATTTTGGCAATTTCTCATAAAAAGGCAATTTTCACTCCTTGGGTGATCACCCAGGTCCTGCAAAACTGAGCCACCAACAACCACCTGCACCACTTCCCATGAGGCCAAATAATGGCTTCCCTTAAAGCTCAGCCCTCCCACCCACCTGCCAGTCCTGTCCCATGCAGGGGACTGCCGGCCTCCTGGGGTACAGGGGTCCAGGCCAAACCCAACCCACAGATGGTTGGTGAAACCAGCCCGTATCCAAGGGCCTTTCCCCCACCTGGGCCGTGTGCCCACTGCATAGATAGGCCTGTGCTTGCTCCTCTAGGACAGAGACCCTTCTCTTCCGTTGGAATGAGGGGTGGGGAGATTTGATGGTGTCCTGTACAGGTTGGATGTTAATCTGATGTGGTGCTCTTGGAAAAGCTTGTCTGAGTTTGGCGCTTTCTCAGCACGTGGTGTTTGCTGCCCCTTCAAGCTGCAGGAGTCCCAGAAGGTAAGTGCTACTGCAACCCCCATTTACTGGTGAACAGAGGTCAGGTGATCTGCAGCCGGCCAAGCAGCTGCTAAGTGACCAACAGGCTGGATCTGCATCTCACTTGCAGAGGCCCTGCCTGGCTGCTTGGGCTACCCTGAGACTCGCTCCTCCTCCTCCTCTTCCCTCCACAGCTCTCCTGGCTTCTATCCACAGCTGTGCTCCAGGTGGGGAACACCTATGGATGCACCAGGGTGCAACTACTCAGATTCCAGCATGCAGAAGGGCCCCGGCTCCATGCTGTTTCCATATCCAAGCCCAACCTCATCTAGAGATTCAGCAAATCCAGGCCTCCCTGAATTCCCTGCAAGACCAAACTGAACCCTACGACCCCCACCACTCTGGTTACCTGCCAGTCCCAGCCCCTGCTCCCTCCTGGGCCCCTGTCTGTACAGTTCTGAAGTCCTGCAAGAATGCTGAGGTCCTAAGCTGACTCTCACCCAAAGAGAGAAACAACCAGGGGCCTCCAGGTTAGAGAACATACCTAGATAGGTTCTGCTGCCTGTAGGCTTGATGTCCTTCCCCTAGAGCACGCCATGCTTGCCAGGCTGGAAAGGGGGCTCCAGAAACTTGGAAACCTGGGCCTGTAGCTGGCATGTGGAAAAGAGACCTGGAAAAGCACCACTCCTGTCCATGAAGCCCCCACATGGAACCAGGTAATTGGGAAATACACGGGCACCAAGCCTGTCCCCCACTCAGACCCAGGTGGGAACTGCAGCGGTGACTTGCCCCCTCTGCCAGTCTTGCTGTACCACTACAGGAGGGAGGAACGTCTAGCCCCACAAGTGAGTGGAGACACTAAGTATGGGCAGGTTCCTGTGGTTGCTGCAGCTGAACCTTCCCAACCAGGTCCATGCAAGGCCATCTCAGATGGGTGTGCACCTGGATTAGGCAAGGACACCCCTCAGACAGTGAGAGCCACTGAGGAGGGCTGTCATAGAGGCCCCTTTTCCTGCTCCTAGAACAGGTTGGGGGAGTATGGGGGACCTCTCCCACCTCCCAGCTGCTTCCAGGAGCCACTTCTTTCAAGATGAGACACTCTCCTGCCTGCCTGTTCCCCATTTGGCTGCAATAGACCATTGCCAACATTCAGAGAAAAAGGGGCCTCGCCTGTTTTCCCAGACACGTCGAAGGCAGGTGGGCATGCCCAGGGGACCTGGGGTAGAACATGTACATCTGCCTACCCCCAGGCTATGCTGGCTTCATCTTATCTGTGTGATGGGGGTGGGGTGGGAATTATGAAGACACCATCGCACAGGCCATGGACAAGTTCTACAAGAGCCAGGGAGAAGAGCCCTGTCCATGCATGCTGCCCAGCACCCAGCTCACACACACACCTCTTATTTGAAGCTTCCCCAAAGCAGGCTTTTGCAGTCCAGGCTCCCTGAGAAGCCTGGGGAGGAGACTCTGCCAGGCTGAAGGGCCTGTCCCCAAAGGTGCCACCCTCACCAGGCTCATCCTGACAATCTTGGATGATTTTTGCCCTGAAGTTTTGGAGTGCGGGACAGGAAGACAGCAGACACCGAGCATCACCCACCTTTCCAGAGAGCATCAGTCCTCCAGACTGGGGCAGGTCAGACCTCCACTCTGGCGTTTTTCTCACTGGTTGCCACTTGGGGGAAGCAGTATTTGTGAGCACCTGCCTGTCTCCCCAGGTCCTGCTCAGAAACCCCATCTGTGCCTTTGGAGAGACTGCCCTGAGCACACAGGCCCAGCAACCGCCATCTACAGCCCCCAGGGCCTAATCTCCCTTCTACATAGGGTTCAGTGTATGTGAGCATACACTGGGCTTGATTCCTGCCCAGTAGTCCCTACCAGACATCCCATGCCCACCTCATTAAGAGAATGAGGCCACACAAACACACCCAGGCTGTCATGGTGATGGAGTGGCTGGGGTCCTACTTGCCCACCCTTCATTGCTGGTTCAGAGCCAGCTGTCTGACCACGTTCCTACCCTGAGATGGGACTTTGGGGACATTGTCCACCAGGGTCACTGACTCCTTTTAAAGTTCCAGAAACATGGCCAGCTGGTCCCCTAGAAGTTTGGCACATGGGATAAGCCAAGGCTTGCCTTCAGGAACAGGTTTTTCCAACACGTCGCTGCCCAAGGCCCAGGGCATCCCCAAGTTCGTGTGAAGCCTGCCTGCCACGTCCACAGCCCATGCCGACCCCTCCTGGAGCCACTGGAATGCTTGTTCCTGGGCATGTGATAAGCCCAGACAGCTTCAGCCTTGCAGGACAACTGTGCGCATCTGGCAGCAGTAGCCAGAGGGCCCATGGAAAGAAGTTGGAGGGGAAACCAGATGCTGTGAAAATACTTTATTAGGCAAAACTGCATACTACGAAAGTGCTTTAAAATGCAGCAGGAGGAGAGGTGAAGACACAAACGAACAAGTGCATAGCCACACATGGCTGTCAGAACACAAGAATCCACAGCTTCCACCCTTTACCTAGAAAAGGAAAGTTCTAGGCCACCTCCTCCTCAGCACACTCCTCAAACTCCTCCTCCTCCTCGGCCGTGGCATCCTGATATTGCTGATATTCAGACACCAGGTAGTTCATGTTGCTCTCGGCCTCGGTGAATTCCATCTCATCCATGCCCTCCCCCGTGTACCAGTGGAGGAGGGCCTTGAGCCTGAACATTGCTGTAAACTGCTGAGACACACTTGAAGAGTTCCTGGATGGCTGTGTTATTCCCGATGAAGGTGGCAGACATTTTTAGCCCCTGGGGTGGGATGTCACAGATGGCTGTTTTTACATTGTTGGGGAGCCAGTCAGCAAAGTAGTTGCTGTTCTTATTTTGAATGTTCAACATTTGTTCATCCACCTCCCTCATGGTCATGCAACCCCTGAAAATGGCAGCCACCGTTAGGTAGCAGCCGTGACGGGGGTCACAGGCAGCCATCATGTTTTTAGCATCAAACATCTGCTGGGTAAGCTTAGCCAGTTAAGGCCCGGTACTGCTGGCTGCCCCGGCTGGTCACTCAGGCAAAGCCAGGCATGAAGAAATGCAGCCGTGGAAACGGGACCATGTTCACAGCCAGCTTCCGCAGGTCAGCGTTCAGCTGGCCGGGGAAGCGCAGGCACGTGGTGACCCCACTCATGGTAACGGACACCAGGTGGTTCAGGTCACCATAGGTGGGTGTGGGCAGTTTTAGGGTCCTGGAACATATGTCATATAGTGCTTCATTATCTATGCAGAAGGTCTCGTCCGCATTTTCTATGAGCTGGTGGACTGAGAGGGTGGCGTTGTAGGGCTCCACCACGGTGTCTGACACCTTGGGCGAGGGCAGGATGCTGAATGTGTTTATGATCCTGTCTGGGTACTCCTCCCGGATCTTACTGAGCAGAAGGGTACCCATCCCAGACCGAGTCCCCCCACCCAGGGAGTGGGTCAGCTGGAAACCCTGCAGGCAGTCACAGCTCTCAGCCTCCTTTCTGACAACGTCCATCACTGACTCCATCAGCTCCGCGCCTTCTGTGTAGTGTCCCTTGGCCCAGTTGTTTCCGGCCCCACACTGACCTGTAAGACAGTACAGCCAGTCACTCGATGGCCAGGTGTACGGTCATCAGTAGTCATCACCATAATGAGAAAAGGGCCAAGTGCCACGTGTGAGGTGAGAGCACCATTCGCCCTGCAGGTGGAGCAGATGAAACCCCCTCCCCCAGTTACAGGACAGCAGCTTCCCCTGTTAGGAATTAAGTCAGGAGTCAAACCTGAGACGGGCTAACAGACCTTGCTGCAGGTGGAGCAAATGAAACCCCCTCCCCCAGTTACAGGACAGCAGCTTCCCCTGTTAGGAATTAAGTCAGGAGTCAAACCTGAGATGGGCTAACAGACCTCGCTGTGGGTGACTCCTACCCATTTTCAGGGAAGGCAGTAGCCACGGCCCCAGCTTAGCTCAGCTCCCTGCAGGGAGTTTACATCAGTAGCTCCTCACCTTGAGGAGACACCTGGGCCTTCCTCCCAAAGCTCGTTTAGGAGAAGCAGATCGAACAACTCGACTGGGAGGATAGGAGGGTGTCCAGGGGCCCTGGCTGCACAGTTCCCACAGCGATGACCTTGGGGCACTCATGGATTTTAAGCTGCCCTGACCCCAGTCCTCGCCCGCAGCTCACCGAAAAAGAAGTTGTCTGGCCAGAGTACAAAGATCTATAGACAAATCATGCTATTTTTAAAAAAACAAATTTGACATTATTATGAAGATGAAGAAACAGATTTATCAAGCTCTATTTTCTTTAAATCATTTTTTATTACACTTTCTTTGCTTCAGATATCTGATCTAAACATCTGCAGTATTTGAATGTCTGGTAGAAATCTGCTGTGAATCTGTCTGGTCCTCGGCTTTTTTTGTTGGTAATTTTAAAATTACCATTTCAATCTTGCTGCTTGCTTTATTGGTCTGCTTGGGGTATCTAATTCTTCCTGATTTAAACTAGGAGGGTTGTATTTTTCCAGGAATTTATCCAACTCTTCTAGGTTTTCTAGTTTATGTGCCAAAAGGTGTTCATAGTACCCTTGAATAGTCTTTAATATTTCAGTGGTGTCAGTTGTAATATCCCCTGTTTCATTTCTTAGTGAGGTTATTGGATTTTCTCTCTTCTTTTCTTGGTTAATCTTGCTAATGGTCTATCAATTTTATTTATCTTCTAAAATAACCAACCTTTTGGTTTATTTATGTTTTGTATTTTTTGTTGTTGTTGTTGTGTCAATTTCATTTAGTTCTGCTCTGATCTCGGTTATTTCCTTTGTTTGCTGAGATTGGGTTTGGCTTGTTCCTGCTTCTCTAGTTCCTGGAGATGTGAACTTAGATTGTCTGTTTGTGCTCTTTCAGACTTTTTGACATAAGTGTTTAGGGCTATAAACTTTCCTCTTAGCACTGCCTTTGCTGTATCCCAGAGGTCTTGATAGGTTGTGTCATCCAGTTCGAAGAAATTTTTTACATTTTCATCTTGATTTCGTTTTTGACCCAATGCTCATTCAGGAGCAGGTTATTTAATTTCCATGTATTTGCATGGTTTTGAAGATTCCTTTTGGAGTTGATTTTTGTTTTATTCCACTGTGATCTGAGAGAGTGTGTGATACAATTTCAATTTTCTTAAATTTATTGAGGCTCGTTTTATGGCCTATCGTATGGTCTATCTTGGAGAAAATTCCATGTGCTGTTGAATAGAATGTGTATTCTGTGGTTGTTGGATGAAATGTTCTGTATATATCTGTTAAGTCTATTTGTTCCAAAGTATAGTTTAAATCCATTGTTTCTTTGTTGACTTTCTGTCTTGATGACCTGTCTAGTGCTGTCAGTGGAGTATTGAAGTCCCCCACTGTTATTGTGTTGCTGTCTATCTCATTTCTTATGTCTACTAGTAATTGCTTTATAAATTTGGGAGCTCCAGTGTTAGGTTCATGTATGTTTAGGATTGTCATATTTTTCTGTTGGATGAGACCTTTTACCATTATATACTGTCTCTCTTTGTCTCTTTTAGATGCTGTTGCTTTAAAGTTTGTTTTGTCTTATATGAGAATAGCTACCGCTGCTCGCTTTTGGTGTCCATTTGCATGAAATGCCTTTTTCTACCACTTTCCTTAAGTTTATGTAAGTCGTTATGTGTTAGGTGAGTCTCCTGAAGGCAGCAGATAGTTAGTTGGTGAGTTCTTATCCATTCTGTGGTTCTGTATCTTGTAAGTGGAGCATTTAGGCCATTTACAACCAATGTTAGTATTAAAAAGTGAGGTACCATTGCTTTCATCATGCTCTTTGTTGCCTCTGTACTTTGTTTTTGCTTTTTAACTTGTATTTTTGTGTTATAGGTCCTGTGTGATTTATGCTTTAATGAAGTTGTGTTTTGATGTGTTTCCAGGATTTGTTTCATGATTTAGAGCTCCTTTTAGCAGTTCTTACAGTGCTGGTTTGGTAATGGCAAATTCTGTTAGTGTTTGTTTGTCTGAAAATGACTGTATCTTTCCTTCATATATGATGCTTAGTTTCACTGGATACAAAATTCTTTTTTTATTTTATTTTATTATTATTATACTTTAAGTTTTAGGGTACATGTGCATGATGTGCAGGTTTGTTACATATGTATCCATGTGCCGTGTTGGTTTGCTGCACCCATTAACTCGTCATTTAGCATTAGGTATATCTCCCAATGCTGTCCCTCCCCCCTCCCCCAACCCACAACAGTCCCCGGAGTGTGATGTTCCCCTTCCTGTGTCCATGTGTTCTCGTTGTTCAATTCCCACCTATGAGTGAGAACATGCGGTGTTTGGTTTTTTGTCCTTGCGATAGTTTACTGAGAATGATGTTTTCCAGTTTCATCCATGTCCCTACAAAGGACATGAACTCATCATTTTTTATGGCTGCATAGTATTCCATGGTGTATATGTGCCACATTTTCTTAATCCAGTCTATCGTTGTTGGACATTTGGGTTGGTTCCAAGTCTTCGCTATTGTGAATAGTGCCACAATGAACATATTTGTGAAACCTTACAAGCTAGATGGGATTGGGGCACGTTCTTCAGCCTCCTCAAACAAAACAATTATCAGCCAAGAATTTTGTATCCATGTGATCCACATTCTTGGCTGATAATTGTTCTGTTTGAGGAGGCTGAAGAGAGGGCCCCAATCCCATCTAGCTTGTAAGGTTTCTGCTGCAAAATCTGCTGTCAGTTGGATAGGTTTTCCTTTATAGGTTGCCTAGTGTTTCTGTCTCACAGCTCTTAAGATTCTTTCCTTTGTCTTAACTTTGGATAACCTAATGACAATGTGCCTGGGCTAAGATCTTTTTGCGGTGAATTTCCCAGGTGTTATTTGTGCTTCTTGTGTTTGGATGTCTAGGTCTCTCACAAGGCCATGGAAGTTTTCCTTGATTATTCCCCCAAATATGTTTTCCTGGCTTTTGGAATTCACTTCTTCCTCAGGTGCACAAATTAGTCTTAGGTTTCATCGTTTAACAGAATGCCAGACTCCTTGGAGTCTTTACTCATATTTTCTTATTTTTTCTTTGTCTTTATTGGATTGGGTTAAATCAAAGTCCTTGTCTTCTAATTCTGAATTTCTTTCTTCTACTTGTTCAATTCTATTGCTGAGACTTTCCAGAGCATTTCACATTTCTAAAAGTGCATCCAAAGTTTCCTGATTTTTTAATTTTTTTTAATTTTTTTTATTATATTTTAGGTTTTAGGGTACATGTGCACAATGTGCAGGTTTGTTACATATGTATCCATGTGCCATGTTGATTTCCTGCACCCATTAACTCGTCATTTAGCATTAGGTATATCTCCTAATGCTGTCCCTCCCCCCTCCCCCCTGCCCCACAACAGTCCCCGGAGTGTGATGTTCCCCTTCCTGTGTCCATGTGTTCTCATTGTTCAATTCCCACCTATGAGTGAGAACATGCAGTGTTTGGTTTTTTGTCCTTGCAATAGTTTACTGAGAATGATGTTTTCCAGTTTCATCCATGTCCCTACAAAGGACATGAACTCATCATTTTTTATGGCTGCATAGTATTCCATGGTGTATATGTGCCACATTTTCTTAATCCAGTCTATCATTGTTGGACATTTAGGTTGGTTCCAAGTCTTTGCTATTGTGAATAGTGCCGCAATAAACATATGTGTGCATGTGTCTTTATAGCAGCATGATTTATAGTCCTTTGGGTATATACCCAGTAATGGGATGGCTGGGTCAAATGGTATTTCTAGTTCTAGATCCCTGAGGAATCGCCACACTGACTTCCACAATGGTTGAACTAGTTTACAGTCCCACCAACAGTGTAAAAGTGTTCCTATTTCTCCACATCCTCTCCAGCACCTGTTGTTTCCTGATTTTTTAATGATGGCCATTCTAACTGGTGTGAGATGGTATCTCACTGTGGTTTTGATTTGCATTTCTCTGATGGCCAGTGATGATGAGCATTTCTTCATGTGTTTTTTGGCTGCATAAATGTCTTCTTTTGAGAAGTGTCTGTTCATGTCCTTTGACCACTTTTTGATGGGGTTGTTTGTTTTTTTCTTGTAAATTTGTTTGAGTTCGTTGTAGATTCTGGATATTAGCCCTTTGTCAGATGAGTAGGTTGCAAAAATTTTCTCCCATTCTGTAGGTTGCCTGTTCATTCTGATGATAGTTTCTTTTGCTGTGCAGAAGCTCTTTAGTTTAATTAGATCCCATTTGTCAATTTTGGCTTTTGTTGCCATTGCTGTTGGTGTTTTAGACATGAAGTCCTTGCCCACGCCTATGTCCTGAATGGTATTGCCTAGGTTTTCTTGTAGGATTTTAATGGTTTTAGGTCTAACATTTAAGTCTTTAATCCATCTTGAATTAATTTTTGTATAAGGTGTAAGGAAGGGTTTTTTAATTTAAGCTATCGATTTCCTTGAATATTTCTCCCTTCACTTATTGTATCAGTTTTTAGATTTTCTTGCATTGGGCTTCACCTTTCTCTGGCCCCTCCCTGATTAGCTTAATAACTAACCTGAATTCTTTTTCAGATAAATCTGTGATTTCTTCTTTGGATCCACTGGTGATGAACTGGTGTGATTTTTTTGGGGGTGTTGAAGAGTCTTGTTTTGTCAGATTACCAGGGTTTGTTTTCTGGTTCCTTCTCATTTTGGTAGACTCTGTCAGAGGAAAGGTCTAGGGCTGAAGACTGTTGTTCAGACTCTTTTGTCCCATGGGGTGTTCCCTTGACATAGTACTCTCCCCCTTTTCCTATGGGCGTGGCTTCCTGTGAGCCGAAGTGCATTGATTGTTGTCTCTCTTCTGGGTCTAGCCACCCAGCAGGTCTACCTGGCTTTGGGCTGGTACTAGGGGTTGTCTGCATAGAGCCCTGTGATGTGAACCATCTATGGGTCTCTCAGCCATGGATACCAGCACCTGTTCCAGTGGAGGTCGTGAAGGGTGCAGTAGACTCTGTGAGGGTCCTTAGCTTTGGTGGTTTAATGCTCTATTTGTGCTGGTTGGCCTCCTGCCAGGAGGTGGTGCTTTCCAGAAAGCATCAGCTGTAGTAGTGTGGAGAGGGACTGGCAGTGGGCAAGGCCCTAGGACTCCCAAGATTATATGTCCTTTGTCTTCCACTAGCAACTCAAACATTTGTGACAATTTCAATATCAGAAATTTATGTGTAATCGAATTTATTCCGGTAGCTTAAATTCTGGTAGCTTATTTTCTTTTTTTTTTTTGAGACGGAGTCTCGCTCTGTCGCCCAGGCTGGAGTGCAGTGGCGCAATCTCGGCTCACTGCAAGCTCCGCCTCCCGGGTTCACGCCATTCTCCTGCCTCAGCCTCTCCGAGTAGCTGGGACTACAGGCGCCCGCCACCACGCCCGGCTAATTTTTTTTGTATTTTTAGTAGAGACGGGGTTTCACTGTGGTCTCGATCTCCTGACCTCGTGATCCGCCCGCCTCGGCCTCCCAAAGTGCTGGGATTACAAGCGTGAGCCACTGCGCCCGGCCAGCTTATTTTCTTATATGCTTCAATCTTTATAATTTAGTTCTCACATGAGGGAGATCTCATATTGTAAATATTTTCAATCTGCATGTTTATGTATTTATTCCAGTTGTCCTGGCACAAGGTTATCAATGTTGCTGAGGGACCAGCCATTGGCTTTTCACATTTACGACTCCTCTGAAGTTTTTCTTACCTCATTTCTGGTGCTGGGGAATTCTGGTATTTTCTCCTCATCTCCATTGTACATTTTAGGGATTCTTGAAACTTTTGATGCCCAAACATCCACACTTTCCACATAAGTAAAATATTTTACTTAGATATTTTCTAGCAGACATTGAAATCCTCAGTCTCTTTATTTGGAACACCCTCTCCCCAATATTCCATATGGAGTAGTTATGTGTAGAATGTGATTACTTCATTAATACGTCAAAGTATGGATACATTTTGAACACATTTCTGAAGTTGTAATCCCTTTCTTGATGAATAGTACCTGCACATGAACAGAATTGATGTTTTCTCTGGAGCAGTAAGTTAGCACTGGTAGAATCTGTTCTGTAATCCCAGGCCCTTGGGTTCCAGTGTCAATGCTTCCTCCTTAGATCCTCCCTGACCCTGTAAATTTACATCAGTCTCTATTTCTTAATCCAATTTAAATTGATCTTCAATTACTTTGTATGTGGCCAGATATTATTTATGGGTTATATTCTAATTCACATTTTTCTGATGTAATTTCAGAGAGCCTAGAAAATATCACCTAGTGAATATCTACTTCCATGAAGTCAGTGATACATTTTTAGGTCTTAAACTTCAATATGTAAAATATTTGTCTCTGGAATTTGAAAATAATATGTATGCCTTCTTTACTGGATAAAAAGGCTAATCACTTGTTCATCTGATTAGTAATCAAAGTTTCTAAAATTTATTTAATACTTGATGTTACTTTATGTTTTATATAAATGTGTATTTCTATGACAGTTTTAGTGTCACCTAATATTATTTTCAATGTTGTAATTTTTATTAATATGAATCTTTGTGTTATACATTTTAATGTCATTGGTGTTAAAACTGTATGTGCAAATAGCTTGAAATAGCACCTAACACATCATGGATTCTATGTAAATATTCACCACTCTATTTCATCACATTTTAACCAATTCATACCATTCTTCATTTGCTAACATTTTGTTTGTCCTCATTCAAATCTGTGTTGGTGTCCTGTCTACATATTAATGAAAGAGAGGAGGTAGGCCCAGACTTCCATCTTGATTAAATACTAAGACAAATGGCATATTTTCCTAGTTGTATTTATATACAACATTACATTTGTCTCACACTATAAATACGAGTATTAAGTATGGCAAAAAAAAAATCTTAACCTTCCTACAACAGATTTTGGGATATTCACGGATTGTCCACAACTTCCTTCTCCCAACATTATTTTTATTCTTACATCTCAACTTCCATGAAAACCTAGAAGCATGAAATACTACAAATTAGAAACAAATTCCCTGCTATACACAAATTGTAAAAGTAAACCAAGAAGAAATAGAATATATGAGTACTCATACAGCAAGTAAATAGATTAGACTAATGAAAACTCTTCATCAGTCTAGCCCAGGCTCACATAGCTTCACTAGTGAATTCTATTAAACACTTAACGAATAACCAATCCTTCACAAACACTTGCAAAGCAGAGAAGCAGGAAAACATCAATTCATTTTTGAGGCCAGTGTTACCCAGATAACAAATCAGACAAAAGCATCACAAGAAAATAAATGTGCAGACTATTATCCCTCATGAATGAAGATGGAAATCTTCAAAAACTCTAGCAAACTGGATGAAGCAACACATACAAATGTTAGACAAGCCTGGAATGGCGGTGCACACCTGTAGTCCAAGCTACTTAGGAGGCTGAGGTGGCAGGATCACTTGAGCCCAGGAGTTTGAGGTTATAGTGAGCTGTGACTCAGCTCTTCCATTATATCATGAAAGTAGCCAGAGACATTATGTAACACATGTATTGGCTGTGTCCCATTACAACTTTACTTACAAACGCAGACTGTGTCAGACATGGTCCATGCATGGTAGTTTGCCACACCCTGTTTTAGAAAGCTCAGGTTTATGGTGTGATGGAGAATGCCTATGAGATCTCTTGTTTTAAATGGTAGAGTGAACATACATTGGAATTCTATCCTGCTTGACCCAAGCTCTTGATAGCGAAAGGTAGAAAAGATAGATAGTAAATAGATAGATAGATGATAGGCAGGTAGATAGATAGATGATAGATAAAGAAAATACATAGCTGTTCCAGAAAACAGGAATGGATAACTTCATGAACCAAAAGCAGAGTAATATACTTTAGAAAGGAAGCAGTCTGGAAAACCCACAGTTGCAAAGCAAATAGAATTTCCAACTGCCTCTTGTAGCCCCTTCCTGGAAGTAGTCATAGCCCAGGGTGTTTGAATTCTTCCTGTTTTTTGTTTGTTTGTTGTTTGCTTTTCTGTGGGGTTTTTATTGGTGTTCTTTGCTTTTTTTTAAAAAAATTCCCTTTCCCTGCTTTTTTGTCACAGCAGCCTTTGTCATTTCAAACACCGCAAGTGTTCTTTAAAAAAAATTATATCAACCTTTCAATTAAAATGCAAGATGTGTGAAACTTGGCATCTGGAGAGGTGAGATGGACAAAGGAGCCCTTATTGCTGCACGTTTTCATTCTCCAAACTTCACCTTGCTCACAGTAACAGACAATGCACAAAGCCACGTCCTTATGGACTGAAATTCTGAAATCCTTTTATGCCTGGCCTTTCCATCCTTCAACTTCCCCTTTCCCATGCTGTGAATGATTGTATTGGACATTTCTGTTTTAATCTCAGTGACAGGGAACATAGGTAGCTCTAATATAGCTGTGAACCAGATGCTTCTGTTTCTAGCATGTATTTATTTTGTAGCAAACATTTACATCCATGATTTTTCACTGTCTTTTTAAAATAATTAGGCAATATCTCATCTGAGGTAGGATGTTTCTAGTGGTTGTTTTCTGAGGGAGAAAAACTAATCTGTTCTCTTTCCACTGCATTCTAGGAACAGTAAGAGGACCTTGTGTATGAATAATTTGTTTCCACACTACAGAGTGGATACAACATATACAGACATAATTACATAGAAGCTCAACTAAATTTGCAAACATTCCAGAGTTTGGGTTTCCAATAATTCTTTGTGATTCTTTAAAAGGTAAAGTATTTTTTTCCCATAAAACATAGCAACATTTAAAATCACCCATACAATGTGCTGCCCTTTTTGTTTTTGTAGTTTCCTCATTTTCTGCAAAGCCTCGCTGAGGAAATTGACTTTGAATATCCTTTTACACTTTTCTGTTTTAGAAAGCATTGTGGTAAAACACTGAATCATCATGGTCATAAGTTCTGTTCACACTCTTTCTTTCTTGGAATATTTTTTCCCAGTGGCCAATATTTGATTCTGTTGTATTATGACTAAAAGGTAACCATAATACAACAAAATAAATTTGGGAACAAAATAAATTTTGTGAACAAAATTTGAGAACAAAATAAAGACGAGAAGTCTTTGGAATAAGTGATCCCATCACAATGAATCAATTTGCCATTGGAACATATTTTTACAAAGTAACACACATATGTTTCTACTGTAACAGAAAACATGTAAAGAACATTTGTTTTGATTTATATATCAGTCTGCACTGTTTAATTTTTTGTGTCATAAACGCTCTTATTTAAAAAAA
>NW_026652295.1:34982039-34985985 GCF_009828535.3 Hylobates moloch | reverse complement strand
ATTCAGAGACAGGGTCTTGTTCTGTCGCCCAGGCTAGAGTGCAGTGGTGCAATTGTAGCTCACTGCAATTCGAACTCCTGGGCTTCAGTGATCCCCCTGCCTCAGTCTCCCAAGTAGCTGGGACTATAGGCATATGCCACTATGACAGGCTGCTTTGTTTGTTTTGTTTTGTTTTAATTTTTATTAAAAACGAGGTCTCTCTGTGTTGCCCAGGCTGGAGTGCAGTGATGTGATCATAGCTCACTGCAACCTTGAACTCCTGGGCTCCAGTGATTCTCCTGCCTCAGCCTCCCCGGCAGCTGTGACTACAGGCACACATGCCACAACATCCAGTTAATTTTTGTATTTTTCATAGAGACGAGGTCTTGCTATGTTTCCCAGGCTGATTTCGAACTCTTGGCCTCAAGTGATCCTCCTGCTTCAGCCTCCCCAAATGCTGGGATTATAGGCATAAGCCACTGTGCCAGCTATTTTTTTTTCCACAAATGGTAGTTGCTATGGTTCGAATGTGTCCCCCAAAGTTCATGTGTTGGAAACTTAATCTCCAATGCAACAGTGTTGGGAAGTGAGGCCTAATAAGAGGTGATTAGGTCATGAGGGCAGAGTCAGGATAATGCAATTATTGTGGGAATGGGTTCGTTATTTTAAGAATGGGCTTATTATAAAAATGAGTCTGGGGCCGGGCGCAGTGGATCACGCCTGCAATCCCAGCACTTTGGGAGGCCGAGGAGGGCGGATCACAAGGTCAGGAGATCAAGACCATCCTGGCTAACACAGTGAAACCCATCTCTACTAAAAATACAAAAAAAAATTAGCCGGGCATGGTGGCATGTGCCTGTAATCCCAGCTACTCAGGAGGCTGAGGCAGGAGAATTGCTAGAACTCGGGAGGTGGAGGTTGCCATGAGCTGAGATCGCACCACTGCACTCCAGCCTGGGTGACAGAGCGAGACTCCGTCCCAAAAAAGAAAGAAAAAAAGTGAGTCTGGCCCCCTTTTGCTCTCTTGCTCTTGCCCTCTCTGCCCTTCCACTTTCTGCCATGGGATGATGCAGCACAAAGGCCGTCACCAGATGCCACCATCATGCTCTAGGATTTCCCAGCCTCCAGAACTATGAGCCAAATACATGTATTTTCTTTATAAATTACCCAGTCTGTGGTATTCTGTTATAGCAACACAAAATGAATGAAGACAGCAGTATCCTCTATACTATTCTGCACTTTGCATTTTTTCACTTAAGAAATTATCTTGTAGAGTTTTCCAAGTCAGTACTACATAATATTTTATTATATGCATCTACCATAATATATTTAGGTAGTCCCCTGTTGGATAGACGTAGTCCCTTATTGATGGTTATGTATTAGTTATATATGACTGTATAACATATTATCCAGAAGTTCAGTGGCTTAGAAAAACAATAAAAAATTATTTTCTCATACAGTTTTTTGCTGGTCAGAAATTTGAGAAGGATTCATCTGGGCAGTGCTCACTTGGGGTCTTTCATGTGGCTGTAGTTAGATGCAAATTGAGGCTGAAGGTATCTGAAGGCTCAACTGGGACTAGAAGATCTACTTCTTTCTTTTTTTTTTTTGAGACGGAGTCTCACTCTGTCGCCCAGGCTGGAGTGCAGTGGCACAATCTCGGCTCACTGCAAGCTCCGCCTCCCGAGTTCAAGCCATTCTCCTGCCTCAGCCTCCCGAGTAGCTGGGACTACAGGCGCCCACCACCATGCCCGGCTAATTTTTTGTATTTTTAGTAGAGACGGGGTTTCACTGTGTTAGCCAGGATGGTCTCGATCTCCTGACCTGTGATCCGCCCGCCTTGGCCTCCCAAAGTGCTGGGATTACAGGCATGAGCCACCGCGCCCAGCCTTGAAGATCTACTTCTTTCTAAAAAAATTTATTATTACTGTTTTTGGAGATGAGGTCTCAGTATGTTGCTCAGGCTAGTCTCGAACTGGGCTCAAATGATCCTCCCACCTCAGCCTCCTGAGTAGCTGGGACCACAGGTGTGTGCCACCAGGCCTAGCTAATTTTTCAAATTTTTTGTAGCAATAGGAGTCTTACTGTTTTTCTCAGGCTGGTCTCAAACTCCTGGGCTCAAGCAATCCCCTACCTTGGCCTCTCAAAGTTCTGGGATTACAGGCATGAGCCACCGTACTCAGCTCAAGAAAATCTATATCTAGAGTTACTCACTCATACAGCTGGAAAGCTGGTGCTGGCTGTAGGTGGGGGGCCTCAGTTCCTCTCTACATGGATCTCTCTGCAGAGCTGCTTGAGTGTCCTCTGGAAGCTGTCCAGGAAGCTGAGGCAGAAGCTGTGATGCCTTTTATAACCTAGCCTTGGAAGCCACACACATTCGCTTCCACCACATTCTATTGGTTATGGCAACTACAAAGGTTTGCCCAGGTTCAAGCAGAGGGAATTGACCCTAACCTCTCAAAGGAGGATGCTAACATCACATTATAAGAAGAGCATGGGAAATGGGATATATCAGTGCTTCCGTTTTTAGAAAATACAATCTGCCATAGGTTATTTCCAATATTTTGCTATTACCATATGTTAGTAAGTAGCTTTTAAAGACTTTCTATATGTATTGCCAAATCTCCTTTAGAAAGTTGGACTAATTTAGATTCCAACCCCTGGTGATTGAGAAAGTCAATTTCTCCATATTCTTACTAGCACTAAGTTTATCTTTTAATTAAAAATCTCTGCCAATTTGATATGCAAGAAATGGTGTGTCATTGTTTTAAGAAAATTCCTTCTAAGAAAGCATAAGAGCTAAATTTGAGTAGCAGTATCTATATTAGTTTGCTAGTTTAGTTGCTATATTAGTTTCTGCCATAAGAAAATATCACAAACTGGGTCGCTTAAACAACAGAAATTTATTGTCTCATAGTTCTGGAGGCTGCAAGTCTAAGATCAAAGTATCACAGGTTTTTTTTCTCCTGAGGCCTCTTTCCTTGACTTGCAGACGGCCGCCTTCTCACTGCTGCCTTTCCTCTGCACACGCATCCCTGATGTCTCTTCTTTCTCTTTTTTTTTTTCCTTTTTTTCTTTTTTAGACAGAGTTTCACTCTTGTTGCCCAGGCTGGAGTGCAGTGGCACGGTCTCAGCTCACTGCAACCTCCACTTCCTGGGTTCAAGTGATTCTTCTGCCTCAGCCTCCTGAGTAGCTGGGATTACAGGCACCCACAACCACGCCCAGCTAATTTTTGTATTTTTAGTAGAGACAGGGTTTCACCATGTTGGCCAGTCTGGTCACAAACTCCTGACCTCAGGCGATCCTCCCGCCTCAGCCTCCCAAAGTGCTGGGATTACAGGTGTGAGCCACCATGCCCGGCCTGTCTCTTCTTTTACTTATGATACCAGTCATGTTGGATTAAGGCCCTTATGACCTCCTTTAATCTTAATTACCTCTTTAAAGGTCCTATCTCCAAATATAATCACACTGGGGACTAGGGCTTCACCATATAAATTTTGGGGGGACACAGTTCAGTCTACAACAGCACCTTTACTGATTTGCTCAGTAATCTTGGGACAGCCACATATCTCTCTGAGCCTCAGTTTTCTTATCTGTTTAATGGAGATATACCACATTTCCTTTTCCTCTTTCTCAATGGGTTGTCATGACAAATTAGATAGAATCTGTGGAGCTGAGCGTGGTGGCTCATGCCTGTAATCCTAGTACTTTTCAAGGCCGAGGCAGGCAGATTGCTTGAGCTCAGGAATTTGAGAACAGCCTGGGCAACATGGTGCAATCCCATCTCTACAAAAAATTTAAAAAATTTGCTAGGCATGGCTGGGTGTGGTGGCTCACACCTGTAATCCCAGCACTGTGGGAGGCCAAGGTGGGTGGATCACCAGGTCAGGAGATTGAGACCATCCTGGCTAACATGGTGAACCCTGTCTCTACTAAAAAAATACAAAAAAAAAAAAAAAAAAAAAA
>NW_026652295.1:34973390-34981939 GCF_009828535.3 Hylobates moloch | reverse complement strand
GGGCTATGGAGAAACACAAAACAGTGTTAAGTAGACTTGGAGGAACGCATTGCTTTAGTTAACATATTTAGGGAAGGTCTCTTTGGTAAGGTGACAAATGAGCTAACACCTATACAACTGGGGGACACGGCCATGCAGATCTGAAAGAGCATCCCAGTGAGAAGGCACAGAAAGCACCAGCATGCTGGGCAGGGGTATCCCAGTGAAACATCTAATCCTTGCCTGATAACCCTCAGTGAAGCCCACAAACCCATCCATATACTAGAAGCTTCCAGCCAGCTTTCACAATGCCTAACATTTAAAGGGGAATGGGGGCAAGAAAAGCCTGGGCTGCTGCCCCTAAAATGTAGGCAGGGGTGACCATGGGCTACCATCCTCGAGGCTTGGGGTGGAGGCACAAACAAAGCTCTATTTTAGGGCCCGCCTCTACAGACTGCACACTGTCCTGGAGCCCAACGAAGCTGGACGTGAGATCAGGAGAAGCATGGCCTGCTGTCCTCAGGGCTTAGATGTGCACAGACTATGCACCCAGGGCTGAGGGGCAACCAAGGTGCTGGCTACCACAGCAGGGGCTGAGGTATGAGCACCACGGGCATTTCCCACCTGCAGGCCTAGGCTACTGTCACTGAAGGTAGCACTGCCCTCTCCAGGGAAACAAATGAAAATGAAAACAAAATAGACCAAAACTTGTGGGACACTGCAAAAGCAGTACTCAGAGGGAAGTTTACAGATTTAAGTCCCTACACCCAAAAGTAGAAAGGTTTCAAATAAACAATATGACAATGTACCTCTAGAAACTAGAAAAGGAAGAACAAATCAAACTCCTAAATTAGCAGGAGGAAAGAAACAGTAAAGATCAGAGCAGAATTAAATGAAATAGAGACTACATAAAAATACAAAGGATCAATCAAATGGAAAATTGGTTCTTAGAAAAGATAAAACAAATTGATAAACTGCTAGGTAGACTAACCAAGAAGAGAGAAGACCCAAATTAACAAAATTAGAAGTGAAAAAGGAAACATTACAACTGATGCCACCAAAATACAAAAGATCATCAGAGACTATTCTGAACAACTATATGCTAACAAACTAGAAAACCTAGAAGAAATGGATAAACTCCTGGAAACATGCAATCTATCAAGATTGAATCAGGAAGAAATAGAAAACCTGAACAGATCAATAATGAGTAGCGAAATGGAATCCATAATAAAATGTCTCCCAACAAAGAAAAGCTCAGGACCTGATGGATTCACTGACAAATTCTACCAAACATATAAAAAGGAACTAATACCAATCCTCTTCAAGCTATTCTACAAAATTGGGTGGCACATGCCTGTAATACTAGCTACTTGGGAGGCTGAGGCAGGAGAATTGCTTGAGTCTGGGAGTTTGAGATTGCAGTGAGCTATGATTGTGCCATGACATGCCAGCCTGGACAACAGAGCAAGACCCTGTCTCTAAAAAAAAAAAGTAAAAGTGAAAAAAAAATCCCAAAACCAAAGAGGAGGGAATACTCCTTAACTCATTCTGCAAGACCAGCATTACCCTGACACTAAAACCTGACAAGAACAAAACAACAAAAGAAAACTATAGGCCAATATCCTCGATGAACACAGACACAAAACTTCTCAACAAAATACTAGCAAACCAAATTTAACAGAACATCCAAAAGATAATACACCATGATCAAGTGGGATCTAACCCAGGGATGCAAGGATAGTTTAACAGACACAAATCAATCAACGTGATACATTAGATCAACAAAATCGAGGACAAAAACCATATGATCATTTCAATAGACACAGAAAAAGCATTTAATAAAATTCAACATCGCTTCATAATAAGAAGTCTCAACAAACTAGCCATATAAGGAATATACCTCAAAATAATAAAAGCCATCTATGACAAACTCATAGCTAACATGGTACTGAATGGGGAAAAGTTGAAATTCTTTTCTGTAAGAACTGGAACAAGACATGGATGCCCACTCTCACCACTCCTATTCAACATAGTACTAGAAGTCATAGGCAGGGAAATCAAGCAAGAGAAAGAAATAAAAGGCATCCAAATTGGAAAAGAGGATGTCAAATTGTCCCTCTCTGCAGATGACATCTTATATTCACAAAGACCAAAGGATTCCACCCAAAAACTCTTAAGGTTGATAAGCAAATTCAGTAAAGTTGCAGGATACAAAACCATCATACAAAATTCAGTAGTATTTCTATACACCAATAATGAACTAGCCAAGAAAGAAGTCAAGAAGGCAATCCCATTTACAATAGCTGCCATGGAAAAAAATTCCTAGGAATAAATTTAACCAAGGAGGTGGAAAATCTCCAAAGGAAAACCACAAAATACTGATGAAAGAAACTGAAGAGAATACAGGCAAATGGAAACTCATCTTATGCTCATGGATTAGAATAATTAATTTCATTAAAATGACTGTACTGCCCAAAACAATATACAGATTCAATACAATCCCCATCAAAATACCAAAAATCCAAAAATGTCGTTTTTTTTGTTTTTTTTTTTTTGAGATGGAATCTCGCTCTGTTGCCAGGCTGGAGTGCAGTGGCACGATCTCGGCTCACTGCAACCTCCACCCCACAAATTCAAGCAATTCTCCTGCCTCAGCCTCCCAAGTAGCTGGGACTATGAGTGTGCAGCATCACACCCAGCTAATTTTCTTGTATTTTTAGTAGAAATGGGGTTTCACCATGTTGGCCAGGATGGTCTCCATCTCTTGACCTAATGAACCGCCTCGGCGTCCCAAAGTGCTGGGATTACACACGTGAGCCACTGCACCCAGCCCAAAAATGTCATTTTTTACAGAAATAGAAAAAAACAATCCTAAAATTCATGTAGAACCAAAAGAGAGCCTGTATAGCTAAAGCAATCCTAAAAAAGAACAAAGCTAGAGGCTTTGAAGTCACTACCTGACTTCAAAATACAGTACAAGGCTATAGTAATCAAAACAGATGGTATGAGTATAAAAACAGCCCAACAGAGTATACTACAACACCCAGAAATAAATCCACATATTTACAGCCAACTGATACTCAACAAAGGAACCAAGAACTTACACCAGGGAAAGGATACCCTCTTTGATAAATGGTGCTGGGAAAATTAGATATCCATACGCAAACTGGACCTCTATCTCTCATCATATACAAAAATCAACTCAAGATTGATTAAGGACTTAAATGTAAGACCTGAAACTATAAAAATAATAGAAGAAAACATAGGGAAACCAGTTCAGGATATTGGACTAGCCAAATGGGACTGTATTAAATTTAAAAATTTATGCACAGCAAAGTAAATAATCAATAGAGTGATAAGGTAATCTCTTGAATGGGAGAAAATATCTGCAAACTATTCACCTAACAAGGGACTAATATCCAGAATGTACAAAAAAATTTCATTAAAAAATAGGCAAAGGATATGAATAGACATTTATCAAAAGAAGACATACAAATAGCCAAAGGGTATATGAAAAAATGCTCAACATCGCTAAGCATTGGGAAAATGTAAATCAAACCACAATGAGATATCATCTCACCCCAGTTAGAATGCTATTATTAAAAAGACAAAAAATAATAGATGGTGGTAAGAATGAAGAGAAAAAGGAACTCTTATACACTGTTGGTGGGAGTGTAAATTAGTACAGAAACGATGGAAAACAGTATAGAGATTTCTCAATAAACTACTACTATTTTTCAAGGTGAGAAATACATTTTTAAAAATCTCAAAGTACAACTAGAGGAAATGGATAAATTTCTGGAAATATGCAATCTACCAAATGATCCAGCAATTTCACTTCTGGCTGTCTATCCAAAAAAAAAGAAATCAGTATTTCAAAGGGATACCTGCACTCACATGTTAATGTGGCGCTATTCACAATAGCAGAGAGATGGAATCAACCTAAGTGTCCATCAATGGACAGAAGGGTAAAGAAAATGTGGTATATTTACATAATGCAATACTGTTTGGCCATAAAAAAGAATGAAATCATGTCATTTGCAGCAACACGGATGAAACTGAAGGTCATTATGTTAAGTGATATCATTCAGGCCCAGAAAGACAAATCCCACATGTTTTCTTTCGCATGTAGGAGCTAAAAACTTGATCATATGTGCTGGGCGCGGTGGCTCAAGCCTGTAATCCCAGCACTTTGGGAGGCCGAGGCGGGCGGGTTACGAGGTCAGGAGATCTAGACCATCCTGGCTAACACGGTGAAACCCCGTCTCTACTAAAAATACAAAAAATTAGCCGGGCATGTTGGCGGGCGCCTGTAGTCCCAGCTACTTGGGAGGCTGAGGCAGGAGAATGGCGTGAACCCAGGAGGCGGAGCTTGCAGTGAGCCGAGATCACGCCACTGCACTCCAGCCTGGGGGACAGAGAAAGACTCTGTCTCAAAAAAAAAAACAAAAAAAACAAAAAACAAAAAAAAAACTTGGTCATATGAAGATAGAGAACAGAATGATAGATGCCAAAGGGTAGGAAGAGTGTGAGGGTGGGAAGGGGAAATGAAGAAAGGGGGGTGAATGGGTAGGAATTTACAGTTAGTTAGAAGAAATAAGTTCTAATGTTCCATAGCAGACTAGAATGACTATAGTTAGCAACAATGTGTTGTATATTTCAAAGTAGCTAAAAGGACTTGAAATGCTACCAACACATAGAAATGATAAATACACAAGATGATTAGTATTCCAAATAACCTAACTTGGTCATTACACATTCTATGCATGTAAAAAACATTCACATGTAGCCCATAAATATGTAAAACACTATGTATCAATAAAATAAAAAATTTAAAAAAGATAACAACAGGCCGGGCACGGTGGCTCACGCTTGTAATCCCAGCACTTTGGGAGGCTGAGGCGGGTAGATCACGAGGTCAGGAGATTGAGACCACGGTGAAACCCTGTCTCTACTAAAAATACAAAAAAAAAAAAAATTAGCCGGGCGTGGTGGCGGGCGCCTGTAGTCCCAGCTACTTGGAGAGGCTGAGGCAGGAGAATGGCGTGAACCCGGGAGGCGGAGCTTGCAGTGAGCCGAGATTGCGCCACTGCACTCCAGCCTGGGCGACAGAGCGAGACTCCGTCTCAAAAAAAAAAAAAAAAAAAAAAGATAACAACAAGTGTTGATGAAAATGTGAAGAAATTGGAACCCCTATATACTGCTCGTGGGAATGTTCAACGGTGTGGCCACTTTGGAAAACAACCTGGTAGTTCCTCAAGTGGTTAAATAGAGTGGAGTGATATGATCCAAAAATTCTACTTCTAGATACCTACTCAAGAAAAATGAAAACACATGTCCACACAAAAACTTGTTCATGAATCTTTACAGCTGCATTATTCATAATAAAAAGTGGAAACAACCCAAATGTCCATTAACTGATGAATGGATAGATAAAATGTAGTATATCCATACACTGGAATACTGTTCAGCAACAATAAGATTTTGATACATGCTATTAATATAATACTGATGAACCTGCTAAGTGTAAGAAGCCAATAACAAAGGATCATGTATTGTATGATTCCATTTGTATGAAATGTATAGAATATAGAGACAGAAAGTAGATTAGTGGTTGCCTAGGGCTGGGGAATTAACTGGGGGGATTGGGAGGTGATAGGTATTGGGTATGTGGTTTCTTTCTGGAGTAATGAAAATGTTCAAAAATTGATTGTGGTGATGGATGCAAACTCTGTGAATATACTAAAGCCGTGGAATTGCACACTTTCAATGGGTGAATTGTATGGTATATGAATTGTATCTCAATAAAGCTGTTTAAAATGTTCAAAAAAAGACTGTAACATGAAAGATGACCAACATCAAATAGAGAAAAATAATAACTCAGAGGACATGCATACAGTTCAGTAAGCAGAATAAAGCTTCAGGAAAAAAAAACCCTAAATTATCCTCAGAAAGATAAAAAGAAGCATTATTACATCTTTCAAATAGGCATAAATCAGGGTGGAGCCAAGATGGCTGAATAGGAACAGCTCCAGTCTACAGCTCCCAGCCTGAGCGACCCAGAAGACGGGTGATTTCTGCATTTGTTTGAGGTACTGGGTTCATCTCACTAGGGAGTGCCAAACAGTGGGTACAGGACAGTCGGTGCAGCGCACTGTGCACGAGCCGAAGCAGGGTGAGGCATTGCCTCACCCGGGAAGCGCAAGGGGTCAGGGAGTTCCCTTTTCTAGTCAAAGAAAGGGGTAACAGACGGCACCTGGAAAATCGGGTCAGTCCCACCCTAATACTGCGCTTTTCCAACGGGCCTGGAAAACGGCACACCAGGAGATTGTGTCCCGAACCTGGCTCGGAGGGCCCTATGCCCACGGAGTCTCGCTGATTGCTAGCACAGCAGTCTGAGATCAAACTGCAAGGCAGCAGCCAGGCTGGGGGAGGGGCGCCCGCCATTGCCCAGGCTTGCTTAGGTAAACAAAGCAGCCAGGAAGCTCAAACTGGGTGGAGCCCACCACAGCTTAAGGAGGCCTGCCTGCCTCTGTAGGCTCCACCCCTGGGGGCAGGGCACAAACAAACAAAAATTCAGCAGGAACCTCTGAAGACTTAAATGTCCCTGTCTGACTGACAGCTTTGAAGAGAGTAGTGGTTCTCCCAGCACGCAGCTGGAGATCTGAGAACGGACAGACTGCCTCCTAAAGTGGGTCCCTGACCCCCGAGCAGCCTAACTGGGAGGCACCCCCCAGTAGGGACAGACTGACAACTCACTCGGCCAGGTACTCCTCTGAGACAAAACTTCCAGAGGAACTATCAGACAGCTGAATTTGTGGTCTCACGAAAATCTGCTGTTCTGCAGCCACCGCTGCTGACACCCAGCCAAACAGGGTCTGGAGTGGACATCTAGCAAACTCCAACAGACCTGCAGCTGAGGGTCCTGTCTGGTAGAAGGAAAACTAACAAACAGAAAGGACATCCACACCAAAAACCCATCTGTACATCACCATCATCAAAGACCAAAAGTAGATAAAACCACAAAGATGGGGAAAAAACAAAGCACAAAAACTGGAAACTCTAAAAAGCAGAGCACCTCTCCTCCTCCAAAGGAACGCAGTTCCTCACCAGCAACGGAACAAAGCTGGACGGAGAATGACTTTGACAAGTTGAGAGAAGAAGGCTTCAGACGATCAAACTACTCTGAGCTACGGGAGGAAATTCAAAACAATAGCAAAGAAGTTAAAAACTTTGAAAAAAAATTAGAAGAATGGATAACTAGAATAACCAATGGAGAGAAGGGCTTAAAGGAGCTGATGGAGCTGAAAGCCAAGTATCGAGAACTATGCGAAGATTGCAGAAGCCTCGGTAGCCGATGCGATCAACTGGAAGAAAGGGTATCAGTGATGGAAGACAAAATGAATGAAATGAAGCGAGAAGGGAAGTTTAGAGAAAAAAGAATAAAAAGAAACGAACAAAGCCTCCAAGAAATTTGGGACTATGTGAAAAGACCAAACCTACGTCTGACTGGTGTACCTGAAAGTGACGGGGAGAATGGAACCAAGTTGGAAAACACTCTGCAAGATATTATCCAGGAGAACTTCCCTAATCTAGCAAGGCAGGCCAACATTCAGATTCAGGAAATACAGAGAATGCCACAAAGATACTCCTCGAGAAGAGCAACTCCAAGACACATAATTGTCAGATTCACCAAAGTTGAAATGAAGGAAAAAATGTTAAGGGCGGCCAGAGAGAAAGGTCGGGTTACCCACAAAGGGAAGCCCATCAGACTAACAGCTGATCTCTCAGCAGAAACTCTACAAGCCAGAAGAGAGTGGGGGCCGATATTTAACATTCTTAAAGAAAAGAATTTTCAACCCAGAATTTCCTATCCCGCCAAACTAAGCTTCATAAGTGAAGGAGAAATAAAATACTTTACAGACAAGCAAATGCTGAGTGATTTTGTCACCACCAGGCCTGCCCTAAAAGAGCTCCTGAAGGAAGCACTAAACATGGAAAGGAACAACTGGTACCAGCCACTGCAAAAACATGCCAAATTGTAAAGACCATTGAGGCTAGGAAGAAACTGCATCAACTAATGAGCAAAATAACCAACTAACATCATAATGACAGGATCAAATTCACATAAAACAATATTAACTTGAAATGTAAATGGGCTAAATGCTACAATTAAAAGACACAGACTGGCAAACTGGATAAGGAGTCAAGACCCATCAGTGTGCTGTATTCGGGAAACCCATCTCACGTGCAGAGACACACATAGACTCAAAATAAAGGGATAGAGGAAGATCTATCAAGCAAAAAAAGGCAAGGGTTGCAATCCTAGTCTCTGATAAAATAGACTTTAAACCAACAAAGATCAAAAGAGACAAAGAAGGCCATTACATAATGGTAAAGGGATCAATTCAACAAGAACAGCTGACTGTCCTAAATATATATGCACCCAACACAGGGGCACCCAGATTCATAAAGCAAGTCCTGAGTGACCTACAAAGGGACTTAAACTCCCACACAAGAATAATGGGAGATTTTAACACCCCACTGTCAACATTAGACAGATCAACGAG
>NW_026652295.1:34930840-34973224 GCF_009828535.3 Hylobates moloch | reverse complement strand
GGATTACAGGCGTGCACCACCACACCTGGCTAATTTTTGTATTTTTAGTAGAGACAGGGTTTCACCATGTTGGTCAGGCTGGTCTCAAACTCCTGATCTCAAGTGATCTGCCCACCTTGGCCTCCCAAAGTGCTTGGATTACAGGTGTGAGCCACTGCACCCGGTCCCAAACACTTGGGCTTTTGTTCTTCTGAGAAGTAGTGGAAAAAACAATAGCCTCCACCTATTGAATGCCTACATGTGCCAGTGCCAGGTGTTTTCCACGTATTATCTCATTTAATTAACACCATTAACCCTATGAGGTTTTTATCCCCTATGTCAAATGAGAAAACTGAAACTCCCTGAGATTAATTTCCCTGAAGTCACAGAGGTAGAAAGTACCAGAGCTGAGATTTGAATTGCAGGTTTGTTTACAGCCCACCCAGACACTGATGGACAGACACTTTTGAGGTCATATAACCATATCTATTTTCCAGGTGAGGAAGCTGAGGCTCAGAAAAGTGAAACAACTCACCAAGAAAAATAGATGGCTGGGAAATGGTAGGGCCTAACAATGATCTCAGGGCAGTCTACTTCCAGCTTGTATGTGCTCTCCATTAGACTATATGGCACTGCCCATCAAGGTAGGGTCACTGGACTCATTTTATATATGGGGAAACTGAGGAGCAGAAAGAAAAAGCAACGCTCATGGAAGGAGACCTTGCAGGGGAGGGGAAACCCCTGAGTCTGGTGGGCCCTGGCAGAAGGATCCCTAAACAGGACTGAAACAAGATCTATCAACTAGGGGATCCCTGACCCCTGCCAGTCTTCTCCCCAGACATTTTCAGGAGCAAGTAGAATGAAACGAATGTCAGAAGCATCCCTGAAGGAAAACAAAGCCCCAAAGCAAACTTCAACCTTAGAGGTGCGTGCGGACATTTTGCCCCTGCTGGTTATGATATGGCACGTGCTGCTGCTGCTTTTGTAGTACCACTTGCAAGTGCCATCTTGTTATTCCTTCTCTGTCATCTTCCTGAGTTACTGTCCAACTGAGTCCCTGCAGAAGAGGACAGGGCAAAAGGCAATGTGAATTGGATCAACACCTCAATTCACAGTGTCCTGGTGATATAAGCCCTGCTTCTACTCCTATAGAATACTCTGAAGGGCTGAGGGTACTCTGGAATCAGATTGGGTAAGTGGCAGCAGGAGAGAAGAGCAGGGAACTGCCTCTTTTTGCCCAGATGTGGAGGAGTAGCTCATCTGGTCCAAGAGGAAAAGAGGAAATCGTCAGAGGAAAACTGGTAGGATGAGATAAAAGGTAACTAGGGGGCAAAAAAATCAATCTTCCAGAGACATAGTGGCTTAGGTGGAAGAACCCACCAAACCTCCCTCCCTGAAAGCCAGGGCAATATCCGTACTCAGAGGGCCAGGAAATCACCCTGAACTGAAGGCCCCAAATAACCCATAATCCCCCTACAGAATCCTCCTTGCCCACCTCAAGGAGGATGTAGGGGCCCTCCCTCCATCCCCCCAGGGACCCAGAGGAGCTACGCTAGTGTCCAAAGAAGGCAGAGGCAGAGCAAAGCAAGGCAGCGTGCCATCTCCCCTCCCAGCCTTGGGGGGGGCTCCTCAGCTCTCTCTCTCTGTGCCCACATGGAGATCACAGGCATGGTCCGGCAACCTCCAATTCTTTCTCTTTTTTTGAAACCATTCTCTTGTTGGGGGCAAAAAAGATGGCAAGTTTACACTTGTCCTCCAACCCTACACATAATTGGTGGCAGCAAGCAACACTGCTGCAAGGGGAGGGTTTTGCCAGTGGAATGAAGGAGGGAGGGCATCTTAGAGTGACAGGGCTGGGAGGGATCTCAATCATCTGACCCAGCCTTTCTGTGGCCTCCACACTATTCCCATGATCTATGTGCTCCCATCCCAAAGGTCATCTTTGATGCTATGCAAGGTTCTCCAGGCCTCCTCCCCCAGGCTTCCTTGGGGCACTGCCCCCTTTCCACCACTGAGTGAATCCACTACCCTCTTGTTTTCTGAGGAAACTGAGGCCCATTGGCATATGACTTGTTCAAAAGTAATCTTCATCCTAGGATAAGAAGTCTGAGTCTGTTTCCATCCTACTTTTCCACTGAATCCCTAGGAAAGGAAGGGCTCAGCTCTTCTTCCTGGCGGACAGGACCATTGCCAACAAAGCCCTCCCCTTGCCCCAGCTGATGTGGGCAGCCAATATCGAAGGTCTCAGAACTGAATCACCTTTGAGGAGATCTTGGTCATTGCCTCTTCCTCCTGGGTACGCTGAGGGCTCTGTGAGGCTAGTCTGGGTCCTAGCAGCATCTTCCCTGTAGAAAATTGGACCTGGCCTGGTCTCATTCTGAACACAGCCTCACACTCCAAGAAAGTCCTCACAACCTTTCAAGAGGTCTTTCCTCTTTCCCTTACAATGGAAGGAAAGAAGATACAGAGTGGGTGAACAGTCAAGAGGCAGCATCCATGGTTGGAAGACACTGTTCCTTCTGCAGTTTGCCCCTGTTTTAAAAACATCCTTTCTCTTTCCTCTGCTCCCCCTCAGTTGGAGGGATGAAGGGTTAAGAATGGACCAGTCAGGACCACCTCTTGAAGCGGGGTGCAGGTTTGGAGGAGCCTCTTGTACCTGTCTTTATGTCTCTGTGTTTATACACAGAGACATAATTCTGTGGGGTAGCTTTCGCCCCTGTGCTGACCACATGAGAGTGTCTGTATGTGAGTCCATGTCTCTTTGGGTAGGGTGGTTCAGTGGGCTTACCTCCAAGGCCTTAACTGCAAGGGAGTCTGCCCTGGAGCTGGCAGTTTTAGCAGGCGGAGGCTACTTTCTTTTTGGTCCTCAAAGTGGACTCGCATCTAGGAATGGGGACTGAGTCCTGAGGGTGAGGGTGTGGTAGGTGTAGAAGTTGAGAGGGTGTTACTCGGCCTGGTGTCGGAGGCGGTGTGTTCCGAGGTCCTATGTCCCCTGTCAGGCTATGTCGGTGGACACGCCCGAGTGCCGTGTGTCCGTGTGTCCACGTCTGCTCCAGCCTCCCCAACACCTCGCACCCTCTTTGTCTCGGGTGGAGGTGTGCGTTCAAACCTGCGCCGCACGGCCATCCTCGCGTGCGAGCGCGGGGACGCACCCTCGCTCCCCGACTCTTTCCTAGGAGAGCGAGGACGAGTCGGAGCCCGGTGCTGTTTGGTCTGGAGCCGAGCGGAGCTTGCATTGATCCATTGATTGTGCGCGGTCTGCGCCTGACCTCCCTGCTCCCGGGGAAGCCGTCTCCATGGAGACCGGGCCCGCTCCCCCAGCGCCGGATTGTAAATTCCTGCAGGCAGCGGCCCGGCAGCCTGGGGAGGGGGCCACCGCGCCCGGGCGCGCAGGGGGAGCGGCCGCCGCGCCGAGGCCCCATTTGAAAGAAAAAAGGGCACGAAAAAGGAGGTGGTGGAGAAGGAGAAGGAGGAGGAGGAGGAGGAGGAGGAGGAGGAGGAGGAGGAGGAGGAGGGGGAGGAGGAGGAAGAAAGCAAAAAGGAGCGAGCAGAGGAGGAGAAAGAGGAGGAGGAGGAGAAAGGCGAAGAAAAAGAGCCTGAGAGACGGAGAAAGAGCGAGAGAGGAAGAAAGAGAGGCAGAAAGGGCGTGTTTCTGGCGCTGCGTTTCCCCTCCCCTTTCTCAGGTCCTTCGCTCGGGCTCTGCGCGCTCTCCGGCTGCAGCTCTCTCCCGGCGAAGCTGGGAATTGGGTGGGATTACACGGAGCAGCCCCGCCGCCGCCGCTGGCAGAGGCCGGCTTGGAGAGGGCGGGGGTTCCCCTCCGTCAGTCGCCCCTGGCCTCGTCGCACTCTCCGCCTCGCTCTCCCCGACGTCCGGCCAGGAGGAGCCGGTAGCATCGGGAGCCTCGCGCCGAGGGCGCCGCGGTCCGCGCCCCGCGACTGCAGCCCCCGGCCTGGCCCCGGCGGGGCGCCCCCTCCCCTCCCCCTCCTGCGCGCTGGGATCCGGCTGGCTTCCGCCCTCCCCTGGCCGCGGACCGGCCCCGGCGGCTGGGCCGCCAGTAGCTCCAGCCATGGGCTCCGGGCGCGTACCCGGGCTCTGCCTGCTTGTCCTGCTGGTCCACGCCCGCGCCGCCCAGTACAGCAAAGCAGCGCAAGGTAAGGAAGGAGGGGCGCGCGGCCTGGGGGCTGTCCCGGCTGCTGGGCCTCAGGGCCTGGGCGCGATTCCCGAGGGGCAGGGCAGGTGCTGGGGAGCGTGCTGCTGTCAGAACCCGGCTGTGTGCACCCGGACTCCCCGGCCAGGGGCCCGACCGCTGGGCGCTGCGCCCCGAGCGAAAAGCCGGACAAGCTGGGGGCGGCAGAGAGGAGTAAGAAACTCTTCTGGGCGGTGGGCAGAAGAGACCACGCGCCTCAGAATTCTGCCCGACTTCATCCACCCCCAGCATCTTCGAAAGACTTCTTGTCCTCCAAAATCTGAGAGAGAATTTTCTCTTCTCTCAAACATTGCCAGAAACTTACGCTGTGGCCTGGAGAGACTGAGGGAATAATGAAAACTTCTCAGCCGTGCCGTATATTTCTTTCCCTTACCCCCAACCCGCATGCAAAGTTAGATATTTCTAAGTTGATGCCTTATCAGTGGAAAAATGTTGAAGAAAAATAGGATCTTTTATGGAAAAATCAACTCATCTCTCACCGGATGGTAGGGGGCTGAAGAAGAGAAGAAAATTTCTGTGACTGGCTCCCGACAGGAATGTTGCGTTTCTGCCTCTTTGGGGGGAAATCTCTTTCGTCTTGCATGGCTTTCAGTTCTTATCATAATATTTATTTATTAAGGCCTCGGGTTTCCAATTCCATTTAAATCCAGGTCAGAATTGCATTAAAATAACAAAGTAGAATTCCAGGCCGGGGAGCTCTGACAGATCCCTCTAGGAATTAAAGAGAGACAGGGAGGCCTCTCGCCCCCGTCCCTGACCCCCAGCTCATCGCCTAGCAGGTCCCAAGGCTGTGCAGGCAGAGACTAGGCTGATGTACCACAGTTCTCTCGGGACAGTTTCTCCTCCCCCTTGACCTCTTGCTGTACCCCTCCCCCATCGTGTCCTCACCGACAAGAGATTTATACGGACAAAAAGAAAATTCCTCCTGGCAAGGTTTTGCCCAGGAGAGTATGATTCTGCCTATTGTCCCAGGGGCTGCTGAAGCCAGCTGGGGTGAGGAGGTGGCTGGGCCAGAAGGAAAGTTGAACTTGGGAGTTGGGGAAGCCTGAGTGTCCGACACAGGTCGCTGTGTCCCAGAGCCTGAGCGTTTGGCTCTTAAGCTGCTCTGTTGTGTTGGATGGGCTCCTGCTCTGTGAAGAGGAAGGTGCTGTATCAATGCCGCCCACCTCTCCCCAAACACTGCCTTTTCAGCTAACCTCTTCCCCCTCCAACCTGTCCCTTCACGGAACTGAAACACTAGAGATCCTCAGCTGTCAAATACTGGACCCTACCCCCACACCTTCCAACCCCACACTGCCTTTTTTCCAGTCCTGGTTCCAGACAGCCCATCACCATTGCCACCCCCAACCTGGGAGCAGCCCCTCTCCTCACTGCGGATTTGTGTTTTCATAAACAAAGCTGGCTTTTGTAGTGTGTGCTGACTTACTCATAACATGGAATTAGCTAGGGAGTTTAGTCTGAAGGAAGGAACAGACTTCATGAAGTAACCTAGAGACAAGATAAGGGCCTCTTTCAAGTTGGAGCCAGTGTCTGTAGTGGCCTAGTGAGGCTGCGGACCAAAGGAGAAGCAGTGTATTCGAGGGGGGCCCAGGGGCAGATGGAGACCCCTCCAAGGGACAGGTGCCATCAAGCCAAGGCACTCAAGTATGGGAGATCAGCTCATGATTCAGGAACCGGAGTCAGAATCCCTTCATGGTACTCCAGGGCTTCCACTTTCATTGGACTCCCTGCTGGGTACTGAGGAACATGCTGCCAGAGTGGAGGCCCCTGCCCTCAAGGAACTTATAGGAGAGTAGTTTTTGTCCCCAGCTTATCTCATTCACAGGCCACCCTTCCTGTGACTGGACCGCAGTTAGCTTGGTATCTTCCTTCTTTTCTTCTGATCCCTAACCTTGGCCTAGAATGGAAGCCTTTCACTGACCCTTCTCTTCAGGAAATCTACAAACCCCATCTGCCAGAGGTTGCCTAATAGCAGGTTTGCTGGGTTACAGGGATGTCTCTGGACACAAATTTTCAGGCAGATGCTGCAGGAAGAACTAGTACTGACCAGGCAGGGCAACCTTACAGCCTTACCCATAGACAGTCTGTGAGCATCAGGGAGGACTTACCTTCAAACATATCTCCTGGTTATCAGCAGTGCCAGAAAGTGTGCCTTTAATGCCACATGCTTTATATGAAGCACTAGCAGGTTTTTAAAATCAAATACCCTTGGCAAGTATCTTGCACAGAGTTAGTATACCTCTGGGGTTATCTGGGTTTCTGTCCCTTTTCATCAGTGATTCCCACAATGGGAAAACCAAAGTCATGTGGAAGGGGGGAAAGGGGGAGACAAGGAGGGGAGCCCTAAGTGTAAAGGTGAATGTGCGACTGTGCACACGAGAGGTTCGCCACAGTAACCACAGGCAACATAGCTGGATGTCTGTGTTTCTTGTGACGTAGTTGCTAAAGGTAAACTGCTGTTTTAGTGTCTGTGAGAACTGTATGGAAGAGTGGGTGGGTAAGCCTGTGTGACTGGGAAGGGAGGGAGCATGAGGGGACATGGTTTTGAGTGTTTTTCAAGTGCTTGTCTGTATATTTTAAAGTAGACAGACTGGATAGCCAAGATAATTGTTAACTTAAAAGCATTAATTTGCTTTGCTTTTGGTAGGGGGGGTGGGTGTTTGGTGGTGGTGGGGGGGGGACGCGGCAGGGATGTGTGTGCAGCAATGGTTAAAAAGACCTAATCCTCACATAGGGCTCAGGTTACAGCTGAATGAAAAGGTCTCTTGGCCTCCAGGGAAACTTGTCCCCAGGGCTGGCTCCAGGAGAGCCAGCCTGGCCGTTTAGTTTACCTGGTAGTTTTCTCTCCTTGTTAGGGATAGAGTTTTGATAAAGTCATGCATTTAGAATTTCCAAGTAACCCCATCCCTGGGACTGAGAGCGTTCGTGTGGTGGCAGACAGTGTCTCTCTGTCTCAGTGTGTCTCTCCGGGTCTCTGTCTGGGTGTATGTGTCTCTTTCTTTCCCCCACCCTTCTCTTCCTCTTTAATGTGGCTGTTTCCTTTCCTCCCCGCTTCCCTGGGCTCCTGTGGCCAGCTCTTACAGTGAGGGGACTGTTCCTACTAGCCCCTCCCTCCAAAATATGAAATGAAAACCATAACCGTGTCAGCGGGTAAGGGTGGCCCCGTGGACAGCCGGCTATTGCCTGTGCCCCATCCAGGCCACACTGGAGAGAGGGAGAGTCCCCATTCAGAGCCTGATCTTTAGTCAGTTCCCTCTAAGCCCACCCCCATTTTTCCAGAAGGTGGAGAAGAGGGTGGACTGCTTAGAAATTCCTCAGGAATCCCTTTGACCTCTCTTCTCTCATGACATGTCTCAGAGGTGGGGAAAGCCTCGGGGTGGGAGAGTACAGAGACTTTTCCCTGTTTTCAACCCCTTCCTTCTCATCTCTTTGAGTCTCTGCAGGGTGGAATAAGAGAAAGGGGACTAGAAGACACTAAGGCCAGAATTACTGCAGGCAGAGAAAGAAGACAGTCATCAGCAGCCCTCAAATGAGATTGTTTTTTGAAACCTTCAGGAATCTGAGAGCATGAGAACCGGTTTGAGATGTGAGCAGCTGGGACCTGTTGTAAAAGGAGCCGGCCCTGGGTGTGAGTTTGGGAATGTGAAGTGTGCATTCACACACGTGTGAATGTGTGTGCATGACTCAGGGTGTGTGTGTGTGTGTGTGTGAAGTGCTCTGGTGAGAGGAAAAAGGAAGTGGGGCAATGTGCGTTTTGTTTTAGTTGGAGAAGTAAAGAAGTGGAATGGCTTGGTCCAGTGCCTTGAACTGAGGACAGGGGAAGGGAACGAAGGGCTTCAGACCTTTTGAGAAGATGGAGCTGGAAGAGCTTGCTTGCCTGAACCCACTCAGTCCTTTCCCCCAGCTCTGGTCCCCAAATGTCAGGGTGTGGGCCTCCTTTGACATCCCGTATCCCTAGCACATGACCACTTATAAGAAAGAGTCCCTGTCAGGGCTGGAAACTGCAGAGCTGCTCTGAGGCTGGCAGTGCCCGCAAGAGGCCCAGACCTGGGGACAGCTTCTTCAGGCTCAGAAGACTGGAGTCTGGAAACAGAAGGACTGCTGGGCCTTGGGTATAGAAGCGAAACAAAGGCCAACCCAGGGATGCTTGGGGGGTACAGGAGCTAGTCACCTGGGCTAAGAGGGGACAGAGACTCCCCTCCCCCACCAGCCACTTGACATTGGACTGGCTACTCTCCTGTTCCCATGCCCACCCAATGCCAGCCTCAAGTGGCACCAGGGATATAGAGGTATATGGTGCCAGTTGGTTTAGACAAATGCAGAGCCTAAGGATTTGAGCCTCAGAGGAAATCACTGAAATCCCTCTTCTCACTTGTAAAATATCAGTAGGGTTCCCTGCAGCCCTGAGATTCTGCACATCTCACTGAAATCCTTCCTGCTGAAGGCAGAAGGCGCCAGGCCTCCACAGGTTACTCACCCAAATGTCAGGCCCTCTCCTCCCTGGATGCTGGTCTACTTCTGCCTGCCTGAGGCAGGATACTTGGATACTCTTCCTTTCTTCCCCCACCCCAGTTTCCTGGAACCCCAAGTAGCTGATAGTTCTTACTGTGTCCATAAAGTGGGTATTTATCCCTGGAAATAGCCCCTGAAGAACACGTGTGTTTCTGTATGTGTGTATCCAACAAAGTTGGGAAGTGGAGCTGAAATATCCGTGTTATGGGAACTGAATATTCTTGGATCTGGGCCCCAGGATTCCATGTTTCTAGCTCTGAGACTAGCTGTATTCTGCCCTAGCCTAGACATGTCCCCCTGCAGATCAAGCACTGCTTTGTAGTTGCTGTTAGATGCTGGGCTTTGGCTGCACAAATGGGATGATGACCCCTATATAGGGCACAGTGGTCCTTGCCCTTACCTCTGGTTTTCCCTGTGGTTATAACCATAGCCCTAGAGAGCTGTGGGGTTTGGATTTCTGAACCCTACACCAGGGGCTCTTCAGGTCTGGTCACTGGTGGTAACAAGCTGAGGAAAGACCTGGGCAGGGGCTGCAGGGCTGGAGGGAAGATCCAGGATAAGGAAACACATCTAAGGAATCCCTCTGAAAGGGGGGAGTATCAGGATATGTGGGCATTGGGGGGAGGGTGGGGAAGGGGAGTGCTTGAAGGGTAGACCCTGGGGAGCAGGTTTACAGAGAGGACGTTTTTACAAGTTTCTAATTATATTTATTTGGAGTTTTCCTCTGGCGGTTTGAAGCTGTTAACAGCAGGAACCTGTATCCCTGGTGTTTGTTTTTGTTTCTAACCAGCTGCTTGGCCCCAGCATAGTGAATCCAAGGGCAGGCAACACCTGCCCACTGTTGCACCGCCCACCCTTTCCTTATTGCAACTGTGTCTGCACCCACCCTGCCCACTACTCAGCCTTGCTCTCTTCTGCTGCTCCCATGCCCAAAGCCTCAGAGCATCTGCATTCCCACTGCTGATTTCCTCCCTGGATCATCCACATTTCAGCTCCTTCTGCTCCACGGTTATGTACTGGATGCATGCTTCATGCTGAACTAAGTGCTGAGTTGGAGTTGGGGGAGGTACAATAATGACTAAGGCATGGATTCCTCCCTCAAGTGCTTAGAGAAGACAGTGGGTAGTTAGAGAGCACTGGACTGGGAGTTTGAAGACCTGAATCCTGGCTTTACACTAGCTATTTGCTCTTTCCTGAGGTATCCTCACTGGGCTTCAGTTTCCTCATCTATTCAATGAGAGAGGACAGTTTGAAGACCATGTGAACCAACCTGTGTGAAAAAACTGTACACTTAGTGAAATTATACAAATCTGAAATGAGTTTTTTTTTCAATTAGTTTAAAGAGATATTACTAATCACAAAACCAGAACCTACTCATGCCCACTGCCTGCCTCTCTACGCCTCACTCTACAATGTTCTGTTCTTCCCCTACTTCACTACCCATCCTCTAAAAGTCTCTGATTCATGGTTGTTGATTTTGTCCACACTGAAAGGGAGAAAATTCTTGTCCAATTAGGGTTACATTCAAATGATCAGGGAGCTAGATTAGGGATAAGGCAGGACAACAGAGAGAAACTCATCAGGGTTCCCAGTAAGTGACAAGCTTCTGAGGTTCAGACCCCCTTCCCTTCAAATCACCAAACACCAGCAGCTTTTCCTGGCTGTTCAGTTGAGCAGGCTCAGCTTGAGTGAGAGGAGAGGATACTGTTTTTAAAAGGAGAAAGTGCTCTGTCTCCTCCTTGGAATTCTAGGCTACCCTCATCCTTGCATAAGCTTCTTCTAGACTGAGGATGGGCCCAGGCTCTCGCTGAGGTCACAGTGCCTCAGCCAGTCCCAAACTGGAAAGACAGCCTGGTACTCCAGGCTCTGCCAATCTCTCTGGTTGCTATTTTGATCTGGATGTAGAGCAGATATGCACAGATGTGCACAGATATGCACAGCATGTGCACATGCTGTGGGTTAGGATATCATGGCCCAAGGCTGGGCTGGTTTTATTTTGGATGTTACTTGGAGGTGAGAATGAGGGAACTCACCAGGGGCAAGCAGTGGAATGCCTATCTCAGGTGCCCCATCATTGAGTGTTAGTTAGCATGGAGGCTGAGGAACATCTGTTGAAGAGGATGCTCTGAAAAGATCCCTGTAGCAGCCCCATATGATGTCTGAAGACCCTGAGACCCTATGACTCATTGGTCCCAGTCTCTTTTGGCCTCGGCACTCATCATATGGATGCCTTTAAGTGGGTACTACCCCTCTGAGTTTAGTTTCCTCTCTCCCTACTCTCCACTTGAGACTAAACTTCCTGGGACTTCCTCCACCCAGAACAGTTGTGGGATCACGGAGAGTAAAGAAGTGAGAATTTTCTCTGAGGTAACATAGAGCAGAAGGGATGCCACAGATAGAGACCTCATCCACTCACTACTAACGCATCCATGTCTCCATCCACTCGTCTATCTGTTTAACAAATATTTACTAAGTGCCTTCAATGTAGAATTCATCTCTTGTTCACTGCCAAATCCCCAGCACCTAGCACAGTGCTTCGCATGTTGGAGGTGCTCAATAACTATTGAGTGAGTGAGTGAGTGAATGAATGCTGAGCTCTATTCCAGTTGCTGCATGGGTTTCAAAGCTTTAGGAGCCATGGCCTCAAGAAGCTTACTGCTTCAGTAGGAAAATTATACACATGAACTAAAAGTTAAATAATGGTACAAGGTAGCATATGAGGTATCACAAGCCTGGGATTGATCAGGTGACCAGAGAGCCTGACAGTAAGTCTTAGGAGTAAAGAGAAAGAGTAGATCAGAGAAGGCTGGTAGTGCCACAGGGAGTGTCCCAGCAGAGGCACCTGAACTGGGTCCTCAACGACATTCAAGGAGAGGAAAACAGCAGGGTGCTCTACACACACCATATATCCTGGGCTAGCCTGGCTGGGCTGAGGATGTCACAGCCATATGGGTGGGTACATTAGGGCTCTAGGCAGGCTGTTTCTGACTGTCCCACTGGGCCCATCAAATTTGCCCACAATTACCCCCTCCCCTATGGGTGGTAAGGTAATAACTCCTGTGGTAATGGGAAGGTGGGGTGGACTCCACCTAGGGGGTCTGCTTGTCCACAGCCGGCATCCTTGCTCATTTCCATTTGTTACTGTTCCTGAGCTGGGCCTGGGCAAACTTGTGAAGTAGATGAAGTATTTACTCGGGAATCCCACTGCTTCCCTTTTAGGGTACACCTGCCCATCCTCAGAATCTTAGGACTACTTGTATTATAATAATCCACCCTTTCTGGTCTGACCCTCTGACCCTCATATCCCATACCCCATCCTACCCTTCCTACCTACTTTAGGAGAGTTTATGGAGTGCTCTGCTAGGCGCTAAAGCAAATTCAGAAGAAATGTCAGATGGTGCTGGGAAAAGCTGCTGTAGTTACAGACTTGTGCCTTCGTGCCAGGACAGGGCAAGGCAGGGAGGTCTTGGCTTGTCTATGGCATCTGTGCAGCCACCACTCTCCCCCACCTCAACTTTGGTTCCAATGCATGGCCTGAAGTAGGGGTGGGATCTCCCTAGCCTTCAAAAAGAATTGTAGAGGACAGCTTTTGGGTTCCCAACTGGCCTCTCACCCACTTCACCCCCATTCTTTGGGCAGTTCCCAGCACAGGTAGAGTAAGCAGTGGGGATGTGTCTCCCCAAATCCTCTCCACCAACACATGCTCACCTGGTGCTGCATTTCCCCACACCAGGCCTGAAATGGGGCTTTGATAGGGAAAGGGAGTTCAGAAAGAATACAGGGAGAAGGTTGGAGAGAAGGAATAATAGTAGCAAACCTTGGCTAGGCATGGTGACTCACACCTGTAATACCAGCACTTTGGGAGGCTGACATGAGAGGGTCACTCAAATCCAGGAGTTCGAGACCAGCTTGGGCAACATAGCAAGACCCTGCCTCTAAAAAGAATTTTTAAAAATTGGCTGAGCATGACGCCATGCGCATATAGTCCCAGTTACTCAGTAGGCTGAGGTGGGAGGATCACTTGAGCCCAGGATTTCGAGGTTGCAGTGAGCTATGTTCATGCCATTGCATTCCAGCCTGGACAAGCAGAGCAAGACCCTGTCTGTGTTTCAAAAAGAAAGAAAAGAAATAGCAAACCTTTGTTGAGCACTTGCTGTATGCCCACACTGTGGTGTTAAGTACTTGATGGGTATTAACTCAACTGATGCTCCTGGAAGCCCCATGGGAAGGTACTATGATGAATATTATTCCCACATACAGAGGAGGGAACAGGTAAGTTCAGAGGCTGGCCCAGGACCACACAGACACAGGTAGAGCTAGCAATTGAACTGACAATGTTGCTCCAGAACCTCTCTCTTAACTACTCTGTCATGTGGCTGCCCCGGTCTCTTCCCAGCTTGGGCAAATAGTTTATTTGCATTACCTTGGGAAAGGAAGACAGATAGTGGTCGCAGCCTCACCCTGGAGATCCTGATTCAGCTGGTCTAGGGGACACCTGTACATTCACATTTTTTTCAAAAGCCCCCAGGGAATTCCAGTGTGCAGCCCCAGGGTTGAGAACCACTGGTTTAAACCAGTCCACACCCAGTAGCATCAACTGGTTTTCCAGCTAGTAAGCACCTGCATCCTGAGAGAACAGGCTAAGATGAGACTGTGCTGTGAGTATTGAAGGGTCCTTGCAAGGACAAATTCTGGGTGGGCACATATGGTAGGAGGGAGCTCTGGAAGAATGAGTAGTAAAAGGAGGAGATACTGGGTATAATTTGGGGCCCTCTTTCACAGCTTTGTCTTAGGTCTGTTCTGCTTCAAAAGACTCCAACCAAACATTGAAGGGACATCTTCCTCAGCAGGTACCCAGCCAAGTGAGGAAAGCTGAACACGCTTTAAAGTATTAGCAGAGCAATTCAGTGACAGCTGTAAATGAACTGAGGAAAACAGTCCCCTTGGACCAGGAACTCACCAGGAACGGGGCTTACAAGGAAGAGCTTTTGGGAAGAAAAATTTGAGCCAGAATGGAAAGCTGAGCATAGTGTGGCTGGAAGAGAAAAGTGAGGAATGTATCTGCAGTGTGAATAATGAAAATACACAAATGCATAGAAAGGAATAGGATGGTTAGGTATTATAGAGGGAACAGGAAGAGATAACGTCTTCCAGAGCAGAGACTCTTTGCTGGAGAGGGATAAGCATTGTGAGCAGGGTGGTGAGGGAGAGGGGTTAGTTAGATGGTGGGAGAAGTCTGGTTGTAGGAGGAGTCTAAAAAATCTGTGGCCAGGTGTAGTGGCTCACGCCTGTAATCCCAGCACTTGAGGCTAAGGCGGGCAGATCACTTGAGGTCAGGAGTTCGAGACCAGCCTGGCCAATGTGGCAAAACCATGTCTCTATTAAAAATACAAAAATTAGCCAAGTGTGGTGGCACATGCCTGTAATCCCAGATACTCAGGAGGCTGAGGCAGGAGAATAGCTTGAACCTGGGCGGCAGAGGTTGCAGTGAGCCGAGATCACACCACTACTGTACTCCAGCCTGGGTGACAGACCGAGACTTCATCTCAAAAAAAAAAAAAAAAAAAAAAAAAAGAATCTGCTGGGAGGCCTGGGTTTGTGGTGATCAGCATCAAGATCCACTCTGGTACTGGTGAGCACTGAATGGGAGGCAAAGGGAAGAATTGGGAGCCCATATAGTCTGACACAGTCTCTAGTGAAGCACCAGCTGATTCAGAGACAGGTACATACCTCTGATATGGCCAGGGGGGCAGTTCCAGACCAGTATCCATGCTGCTGGACCCAGGGAGTATCTCTTATTCAGAACCCCAGAGCAGTGCTATCCTGTGGTGTGCTAATAGCAGTGCTATTTCTGTGGTGTTGGAAATGTTCCATATCTATGCTTCCCACCATGGTAGCCACTAGCCACATGTGGCTATTGCGCATTTGGCCTGTGGCTAGTGCAACTGAGGAAGTGAATTTTAAATTAAATAACCACATGTGGCTAGTGGCTGTCATACTGTCTAGAGCATCTATTGCCTGACCAGTGATTTAATACCATCTCAAGCTTCCTATTGGGACCCTACTGTTTACCAGATACTTTATTAGCCAATTTACACAAATTATCCCATCAATTACTCTCAGGCTCTCATGAGGAAGTATTATCCCCATTTTAAGGGGGAGGAGATGGAGAAAAAGAAAACCATCCCTAGAGAGGTATAGAGCTGGATTTGAATCTGGGACTGACTGGTTCCAGTGTTTAAGATCGTTCTGTGATAGCACATTTCTTTGTATTGTTTTCTGTTCATCAGGTGGACAAACTGATTCTCCACAGAGCACCTTACCATCTGCGAGGTCCCTCTTGCCCTTACCTATGAACTAGTCTTCCATGCCCTCTCTTTTTCATTCTTTCACTTTGGGATGACTTCCCAGGATGGGCCAGCAGGTAGACACCATGACTATGGAGCCCGAGCAAGGTGGAGAGTAAGTGTAGACAGAGGCTGCCAGCACTTAGAATCAACTGGTATGGTTGGCTCCAGAGGAGTTGAAGGGTAGAATGCAGAGCTGAACAGAAACCTGTGAGATTCGAGGCAGGGTGTTGGGGATTTCAGTTCTCTTCTTAGCCCCAGGAAGTTTCAGAGTATAAAAGCAGAGGACAGATAACTGTCTCAAGCTAGGACTCTGGGTATCTATAAATTGGAGAGAATACTGGTCCATGCATCCATTCACTCAGTAAAAATAATCACTTAAGGATTTGGATTTAAAAAGGCTATAATGGGGGTGGGGGGAGGGGGGAGGGACAGCATTAGGAGATACACCTAATGCTAAAGGACGAGTTAATGGGTGCAGGAAATCAACATGGCACATGGATACATATGTAACAAACCTGCACATTGTCACATTGTGCACATGTACCCTAAAACCCTAAAGTATAATAAAAAAGAAAAAAAAATAAAAAAAATAAATGTATACATTTGAATATTAAAAAAAAAAAAAAAAAGGCTATAATGAGTCCTGAGAATCTGCATTTTAATAAAACCTAGGCAATTCTATGGCCCATAGATCACACTTGGATATCAAATTGTCTTGGTGTCAAATCTCATCTCCTTTCTGTGCTCAGTTGTGGGATCACAGGAGAGTAATGCCTCCCATTCAGTGCTCACTCACTTACAGGCTGCTACTTAAGACACTATTTTGGGTTTCTCAGTTTACAGCTGGAAGTAATCTTTTTCTCCTCTGATCTGCCCTGTAACACAGGTTCTCAACCTTGACTACACATTAGAATAACTGGAAGAGCTTTAGAAAAATACTGATGGCCCAGCACCAGTCCAGACTATGTGACCAGAATCTCTGGGGTTGTGGCTTGGACATCTCCTAGGAGAGTTGACTCTGATGTGCAGGGTGGAGGACCCCCTCACCTTATCTCTCATGTCTTCAGGGCATGTACCACATTCTGCTCCATGTTTTTTGTTTCTCCTTTTGGCTGGGCTGAGTCACCTTTCAGCCTCCACAGCTATCATTATAGTGCCTTTCACAAACAATAAGGCGTTTTCAACTGAATAACACGTTTCTCTATTTCAGTTCAGATTTAAGGGCACCATAATATTGCCTCAGAAGTTGGACTCTTTCGCCCAAAGACTCTTTTCTATGTCCTTTCTTTTTTTTTTTTTTTTTTTTGAGATGGAGTCTCACTGTCACCCAGGCTAGAGTGCATTAGTGCGATCTCAGCTCACTGCAACCTCCGCCTCCCTAGTTCAAGCGATTCTCCTGCCTCAAGCGATTCTCCTGCCTCAGCCTCCTGAGTAGCTGGGATTACAGACACGCATCACCACACCCGGCTAATTTTTGTATTTTTAGTAGAGATGGGGTTTCATCATGTTGGTCAGGCTGGTCTCGAACTCCTGACCTCGTGATCCACCCGCCTTGGCCTCCTAAAGTGCTAGGATTACAGGCATGAGCCACCGCGCCCGGCATCATCTATGTCCTTTCTTAACCATCCTCTTTTTTGCTAGATCATGAGTGGCCTCTTCCTTCAAGTATAGCTCTGTGTATAGCACCTATTGTTAGAGCAAGGGCCAGGAGACAGGAACACTGGGGATTAGGGCCCGAAGGGCTGCACTTATTAGGCTTCAGGTAGCTGGTGCCAACCTCTGCCAGCTCTGGATGTCTCCATTGTTGGCAGCACAGGGGCTGAGGAAAATCATCCAGGATAGAACATTTTTCCTCTAAAGCTTCTTGGCTCCATGGTGGGCAAGTGGAAGCAGGCTGGGTCTCAGGCAGAATCATGAGACAGATGAAGATCCCTCAGATGCCCCATCCCCCTTTCTTCCTCCTTTACCAATGATTGCTGGACCCTGCCACCTTCCCAGAGGCCACTGTTCCCATGCCTTTTCCCTTAACTTTCCCTCTAAGCCTCCTCCGTAAACTCATTCACTTTAAGTTGATTATTCCTAATCAAGTTAAGTATACTACCTACTCTAAGGGTTTTTTGTTTGTTTTCAAATAAAAAAAGGAGTGTTTCAAATGGTGGAGTTTTAGCTGTCACTGTGAATTAAGTATTTTTGAGGGCAGTGGGGGTTCTTTCTGAATTCCCGAAATCAGTGTCTGCCCACTCTGAAATCAGAGAGATGTGAGACAGCACCTGTTTCTGGAGGGGTCACTGCCTCTGTTTTAGAGAAGAGGGGATTCTGCCCTTGGAAGCCCACCTTCAAAACACCCCTTAAGAGGTGCCAACAGAGGTTTTCATGTGCCCCCTCTGCCCCTGCCAGATGTGGATGAGTGTGTGGAGGGGACTGACAACTGCCACATCGATGCTATCTGCCAGAACACCCCGAGGTCATACAAGTGCATCTGCAAGTCTGGCTACACAGGGGATGGCAAACACTGCAAAGGTGAGGCTGGGAGGGCACCTGGAGGAGAGGGACCTGTGGAAGAGGGCAAACCAGTGCCACCGCCCTCAGTTGGCCACTCTCCATCACACCAAGGCTAGAAATTCCACTGGTCAAGTGGTGGGGGCGGGGGGGGGGTGTGAGGGGGGCAACTGCATCTTCCCAGAGAGGGTGCCATTTTCTAACTTGCACAAAGGCACCATGCAGGCTAGCAGAGGCCCTGGTGGGGACAGTTCACAGCCCACAACCTGGCTGGGGTAGGAGCATGAAAATCATAAGACTAAGTCCTGAGGTTCCCTGACATTGGAACCTTTATCTTTAGACCCTTACACCATATCCACAATGGATGGGAACAAAGTGTGCTTCAGAGGAAGTGCATAATGTAAACACATCTTCCCCTCATAATTAAATCAATGCAAATTAAAGTAGCCTTGAGATATTAAATTTATGAGCTTCAGTGTTGGTGAGACTTTAGTGGACAGGGTACACTTGTTAATTCCTAGTTGCATTATAAATTGAAAAGTAATTTTGTAATACCTACCAGGAGTCTTAAAAGGTATTTCCTTTGATCCAGGAATTTTACTCTTGGGGACTTATTCAAAGAAACAAAATAATACGTGGGAGAAGATATTCTTTGATGCATTATCTATGATGGTAAAATAAATGAAAGAAATCTAAATCTCTAACAACAGAGAAAAAAGAATCGAAAAATAATATTCTGCAACCATGTACAATGGTAATTAGAAAGACTGGATGGAGACCTGAAAATGTTTATGACTTAGGTTTAAATGAAAACACAAAAATGCTAAATGGCTTATAGGCTATGAACATAACTATGTAAACACAACCATAAGGCTGAGTCTGGGGGTGGACAGTGGGTTCGCAGGTGGGTTCAGCCGTCTCAGCTTCTCTTTGCCCACAGACGTGGATGAGTGCGAGCGAGAGGATAATGCAGGTTGTGTGCATGACTGTGTCAACATCCCTGGCAATTACCGGTGTACCTGCTATGATGGATTCCACCTGGCACATGATGGACACAACTGTTTGGGTAAGCAAAGGAGTGGGGATTTGGTGGAGGGATGTCTTGTGGAGAAAGAGATCTTTTCAGCATTTCCTATTTCCCAGGGAAGGAGGAGAGAGTGATCAAAAACAGCTACATTCACAAGAGAATAAAGTCATCCTCCCCTTTGAGACTGGCCACTTCGGATGAAAAATCCTGCTGGATGAAAAACATTAGAGGAGAAGCTGCTATGAAATGCTCCTAGGGCAAGGGCCAGGAGATGGGAATAGTGGGTTTAGCCAGTGGTGAGGCATGGTAGGAAGCTGATTTGGCTCCACACAGATATCTTGGTTCTGCTGCTTACTAGCCTTGGGTCTTGGGCAAATCAGCCAATCTCTAGAAATCTCAGCTTTCTCCTCTCTAAAATGGAGGTGGGACCAGGTGTGGTAGCTCACACCTATAATCCCAGCACTTTGGGAGGCCAAGGTAGAGGGACTGCTCGAGCCCAGGAGTTCAAGACAGGCCTGGGCAACATAGTGAGACCATGTCTCTACAAAAAATAATAATAATAATAATTAGTCAGTCGTGATGGTGCATACCTGTAGTCCCAGCTACTTGGGAGCTCTTCCTTGGCTTGAGCCCAGGAAGTCAAGGCTGCAGTTAGCTGTGACTGTGTCACTGCACTCCAGACCAAGCAATCCTATCTCAAAAAATAACAATAAAATAGAATGGGGTGGTAATAACCCACTTGAAGGCTGCTGTGCGGATCACCACAAGACAACATATGAAAAGAGCCCTGTACAATCCTTAGCACATGATAGGAGCTCAGTAATGGGAAGAATGTTTTTTGATGATGATGACAGTGCATCCCTATGCCCCAGGGAGCCTCTGACCCTTACAGGCTTGTTTTCTCCCAGTTCTTCCTGCAATCTCCAGTCTCACCCTCTCCTCACTGATCTCCTTTGTCCCAGGAGCTGGATCAGAGATAAGAGAAGCTCTAAGGAACTGAACTCAACTTTGGTCTCTGTCATTTTGGAAAATTACTGGGACCAAGTCAGACTCTTCCCCAAGTAGAAAATCTGAAGCTCATAGCAGAAAAGGATTTAAAATTTGAACCCAGGGCCTTCTCCCAAATTTCTTCGCCCTGTAGCCACAACAGAAAACAGGCACTAGAAGCATAAAGGACCAGGAAAGGAAGAGAAACAAAAGGAATGATGCCCAGAAAAGCAGGCTGGGCTAGTCCCCACCCACCAATTGACCAAACAGATGAATTCTCTGAAGTCCTATTGGCTGAGAAGAGCCTCCTTACTGCAGAGCTGCCTCCAAACCTAGTCATAACCCATCACTGGACCCAGGCTATAGGTTTCTACACCCAACCCAGGCCTCCAAACCCTGATATCTGCTGGGCCCTTAATCCCAGCCCTGGTCACCTCTCCTACCATTTTAGCTTCCAGGGAAGGGCCTCATATCTGCCCAGTCACCCTTGAGGGCCTCTTATGGAACTCCTTGGGGAAGGGAAGCTGTGGCACTTAGACCAGCACAGTGAGTTGCCTACAGGACATGAACATAAGCTTTTGAGTTCTTTGGCTGCCTTTGACTTTTCTAGGCCCCTGATTCTCACCACATCCCATTTCCCTGTAAGTGTTTTGGGGAGAACCAACCAGAGGCACAAGAGAATGATTAGGTATAGAAAGGGTCAAGGAACAAAGATTACCTAGGGTTAGGGTTCAAAGTCTCAATACTACCTTTGGCTCTTAGGGGAATTTTGAGAAAGTTGTCCATGCTCTGGGCCTTAGCTTCCCCACTGAGAATTGGAGGAAAGAGCTTGGCTAGAGTAGCAAAGCCACAAGGTTAGATAGTAAGGGAGCAGACAGAAGGATGGCATGTAGAATGTGGCAAGAGCAGGAAGACAGGGATGGGGAGAAGTCAAGAGAATAGCAAAAGATAGGGTAGAGACAGGAGCAAAGCACAGGAAAGTACACCTTAGCTCTTCCAACAGGTGTATCTCTCAGGCAGGAGCCAGCTGGATCTGGGCCTCTCTGCCCTGGCCAGAAGGGGAAGAGAAGGTTGCAGGATCTCAGCAGAGAGGATGGGAAGAGAGGGGCAGATGAAGCCCTCAGGAGCCCAGATTCTAGCTGCTCCATTTGAAAACCAATCTACGTGATGCCTCCTGGGCCAAGGCAAACTGAGAAGGGCCATGGACTTGGGAGGGCAGTAGCTAGCATAGAGATGGAGTCAAGGTGTTGAATTGGGGGCCCCAGGGTGAGCTTGGCTCTAGAACCTAGGGGTGGTGATTTGGGGGTGAGAGCCTACTGTTCTCCCTGCCCCCCACCCCCACCATCTAGGGTGTGGCCTGGCAGCTCTCCCCAGATCCCTCCCCGCCAAGTTGTCAGACTTTGTTTTGTTAAACCAAAATAGGAGAAAGGCTAGGGAATATGGCAGCAAGCCCAGGCACAGGGGGAGGGGAGGAAGGACAGGGCAGTGGCCTGTCCACAGAAATGGTCCCTGCTCCACAAGGAGTTGAGGCTCAGCTGCCTTTCCCCACCCTGCCCCTCCAACCTCAGCACCATGGCCATAGCTCTGCCTGCACCCAGAGCCACTTCCCAGGTTCCTACATTCCCTGGCTGCTCGTTGCAACCAGCTGCGACCCCCAGTTACCTGTCCAACCAATGTGACCAATCTCCATCCTTACCTTCATCACTGTTCCTCTTGCTCTGGCTTCTTTCCTGGTGTCCTCTGTCCTCATACCCAGTTTACACAGGTGAGGGAAAGGGAGGCATGGCTTCACCTAGGTGACATCTGAGGTTCAAAGGTCCCCTTTTCCCCCACTTGCTTAGCTTCCCAGCTCTGCCCTCAGGGCAGCCTTTTTACACTTAGTGGAATATTAGCTGACAAGGGTGTGAGGACTTCCTGGCTTAAGGCTGGGCTTAGGGGGTAGTAGTTCTTAAGACTGCCTTTGGTGCTGAAGTCTTGGGATACACCCTGGACCCTGCCTGGACCCCGCCTGGACCCCATGGCCCCACCGACTATCTATCCTGCACAGATGTGGACGAGTGTGCCGAGGGCAACGGCGGCTGTCAGCAGAGCTGCGTCAACATGATGGGCAGCTATGAGTGCCACTGCCGGGAAGGCTTCTTCCTCAGCGACAACCAGCATACCTGTATCCAGCGGCCAGAAGGTCAGCCCATGACCTGGGATGGCCCCATCCCTGCACTCCCCAGGCTTCTCTTCCCAGCTGTCCCTCAACAGCCCCTAAGTCTCACCCTCCGTTCTCAACTCAGCTAGCTCCTCCTCCTCTTGTCCTTCAACTCAATCACACCCTAAAGGATCTAGGAACAGACACCCTGTTAGGGCAAAATCTGGGGAAATTACTTTGAGGTTGGGGTCAATATGGGATTAAGGCTACTATGGAGTATCCTCTGTGTCCAGACCTGAGGTAGATGTTGTCCCTAATTGTAGGTGGCTGAGATTCTCTAAGCTGCTGCCTATCTGAGAGGGCCTCACCATACCTTTTTCCTTGGATTGGCATGGGAGGGTCAGGCAGGAATAATGGGTTTATATTGGCTGTTTCTATGACTCACACCCCCCACTCCCACTAGACTGTGACATCCCTGAGGGCAGGGACTATGTCTAACTCATTGTTGTATCCCCAGCACCTAACATACTGCCCCGCATGTAGTGAGAGTTTAATAAATATTTGTTGAATAAAACTGCATAGTAAATATCTATACCAATTACCCTCCACTCTCATTGTAGATCTGATTGCTACTGATCTTCTTCCCAGTTTGACTGTAAGCTCTTTGAGGGGAGTGATCACACCTTGTATTTTTCTAGGACTTTCCTAAATCCACCCCATCTCCAGCACAGTGCTGGACACTTATTATACACAATTTTTTCATTGTTTGAAAGAGACAGTGATCATTCATTGGGATGAGTATCAATAGCTAGCTAGTAATACATCGTTCAGAACAGCTCTGAGCTCTGCTCACGAGCACCCAGGTCTGTGGGGAAGACAGGAGGCCTGGGACAAGGAGAGTCAGTCCCTTGTTGAATTCAACCTCAGTGGAATTCTCCCAGTTCCCTAGGTCCCCAGTTGCCCCTTGTAGTTCTTCTCTTCTAGACATCCAGGGGTACACAGCATTCACCCCCCTTTCTTCTCTTTTAGAAGGAATGAATTGCATGAACAAGAACCACGGCTGTGCCCACATTTGCCGGGAGACACCCAAGGGGGGTATTGCCTGTGAATGCCGTCCTGGCTTTGAGCTTACCAAGAACCAACGGGACTGTAAATGTGAGATAATTGGGATGGCAGGTGGGGCAGTGGGGTCGGGGGTGAAAACAAAGAGGAGGGGTATAGGGCTTCAGGAGCATGAGGACAGGGCTGGGAGGAAAAGGGAGTATGGGGGAGGCAACTAGGCAAGGGGGCCAGTACCCACATTGTGGAAAACTGTGGACCCAGGGAGGAGCAAGCTGACAGGGCCCTGTCCTCTCTGTGCACAGTGACGTGCAACTATGGTAACGGCGGCTGCCAGCACACGTGCGATGACACAGAGCAGGGTCCCCGGTGCGGCTGCCATATCAAGTTTGTGCTCCATACCGACGGGAAGACATGCATCGGTGGGTGAGGCCAGGGGAGAACTCAGTCCACTTGAGATGGGGGTGGGGGTGGGACCCCTTGGGAACCAGGGAAGCAGAGGAGTGCATGGGGCCCAGGTGCTGGGCACGGAGGGACTGGTGAGGGAGTTAAGACCCAGAAAATGCCAGGTCTAGTAAGGGACAACTCTAAGAGAGACTGAAGGGCTCCCCGGCCCTCTTCCCCTCCCCAACCCAGTGGTTTTACCACCCTGTTCCAGGAGCCTCATCACCCTCTTCATCCCAGGACAAAGTGTTGCCAAACTGGGAATAATTAGCAGAGTTGCTTATTGACCAAGGCTGTAGTTGAGAAGTGAGAAGAGATCTGGGGAAATGCATCTGCTTAGGCCTGACCAGAGGCCCTTAGTTGACTAGTGTGATAAGAGAGGAATTATCAAAGCCCAGTGTCCCCACTCTGCAACAGAGGGTGGGACAGAGTGCTCCTTCCTGGAATAACCATCCCTGAACTGACTGACAGATGGGGTTTCCTGGCTCCAGGTATCTTTTTCCTCTTTATTCTTTCTCTCCTCACTCTCCTCCTGCAACTCCCCTTTCTACTCACCTTACCCTACCCCCCATTTCCTTCTCTCTCCTCCAGATGCCAGTGGTACTCCCTCTCAGCTCCATCAGCAACCCTCTTTCTTCCTCACCAACTCCAGCCTTCCATCTCTTACCTTGATTTGAGGCCCTCTTAATACCCGGATCCCTCTTCCTGAATTCTTAGGCCTTATCTCACATATTTTCAGGTACCCTAGATGAGTTTAATTTCTTAAAGTTAATTCCTAATTCCTTTAGCCTTTAGGTCTTTAGTGCTGAGAAGGATGATGGAACAAGGTTTCCCCTTGGAGAAGTGGGAAATGAAAGAGGTTTGGCTGACAGAAAGGCTGTGTCTTTAGCCAGGCAGGGCATGAGCTTGCTGTGTGGGCATAAGTGTTTATGAGTGACTGTTCATCTGGTGGGCTGCGGCATGCTGAGGATGGGGGTGTGTGAACCCAGTCACTGTGTATGAAGTTATGTATGTCAGAGACATGACATTAACTGAAGAACTAGACTCTCCAGAGACCTGTCCGTTTCACTGCAGGAATAGGAACTGGAGCGCAGATGATGCTTTTACAGGGCTCCCTCAGGCACTTGCTCCAGAGACTTGCACATCCAGTTCTAAAGTCCCTATATAATTAAAATCTCCCCTGCCACGTTTCCCTCTGAATTAACTCTTCAAAGACCCCAGAACATTTTTAGGCTCTTCTCATTGCCTTCTTTGGGCTGGTATGTTTCAGCTCCTTTCATTTTTTACTCATAGGTCTAACTATTTTGCTTTTCAAACCTCCCACCACCTCCTGGACACATTCACACATCCCCAGTCTCTTGAAAGAAATTGTTTGCAGTCCCCAAAGAAAAGATGCATGAGTCAGGGGCCAGGGATATGAAGGTCTGATCCCTCTCTGATTTATTTCTGTTCAAAGTTCCAGACACGGTTGCTTCTGAAAACACCCTTACTGAGCTTGGGCTCTTCTCTAACTCAAGACCTACTTCACCACTGGGCCATGGCCACATGAGGCAGAAAAGAGCAAATGGGGCTATTCTGGGGTTTACAGCTATATTCTTTCCTAGTTCCTCTTCCTCTTCTCCAACAGAACTTATTTTACCTTGTCCTATATCTAATTTTTCTGGCCATCCCTGGTAAGAGGAAACATCATTGCCTGGGGCCATCAGGACATTCAGATTTGGTGGGAAGACTGAGAAGGCAGTATAGTTTAGCAGAAACAGTGGCACCCTTTGGGATTTGGGATTTTGTGGTTAGTAAGACTTGAGGGTGCATCCCAGCTTAGGCTTGAGCATGCTCTGTGGTATTGGGCCCATGGTTGGCTGCCCCTTTCTGAGACTTTCAGTTTTTCAGTCACTTGCGGGGAGCTTGGCATCTTTGGGGATACCACCAGACAGGATAAGGATGAGGAGTGAAGCTGTCATAAGGGTCCCAGGGCTCATCATTTGGGGCTAGTGGTTTGGGCTGGCAGTGGGGAGGAGAGGGTGGGGAGGGGTCCAGGGCCCAGAGGGCCACAGTGGCTTCTGCCCAGCACCTAAACAGCTTTTTTACAATGTCAAACAGGGGAAAGGCGGCTAGAGCAGCACATCCCCACTCAAGCCGTTTCTAATGGTAAATATGTCTGCTATCTCCGCTTGCTCTCACTGGCTTGCTGAGGGAAGGGCTAACCCGCTGGGGCTCCCACTAACTGCATGCCCACTGGGCCCAGCCTGACTGGGCCCCAACTTGCCAGCAGGGCTATCCTGGCAGCCTGGGCAGTGGGCCCATTGGATGACAAGAAACCTGAGTCCCTAAGAGCTGGCCCAGGAGCTTTCATGTTGGTCTCGTCTTTGTTCCTGTCACTCTCCTTCTGCCCTTCCTCTTCTGCTGTCTCCTCCCACACCCACCTTCTAACACCCCACCCCACTCCCAGCCATCTGCTCCCCACCCCCCTCTACCCAGCCAGCCTCATCTTCCCCATCATGCCCACTGTGCCACCTGAGATAGGGGTGCGATAGGGTTAGATGCCATCCCCTCCTTGGGGCTTCTTTCTTGGGTTCTTACCCACACTAGTTCACAGTCCCAGCATCACTCACCATTCTCTCCCACCATAATGGTTAAGAGCATGGCATGTGTGTTCAGGCAGACCTGAGTTTGAATCCTGGCTCTGCTACTTTCTAACTGTATGACCTCAGGCAAGCTACTTTCCTCTCTGATCCTCAGTTTACTTTTCTATAAAATAACAGTCTTCCCTTAGGGTTGTAACGCTTGAGATAGTGCATGTAGAGCATCTACCTGGCAAGTGCCTGGCACAGCATAAGCACAGAGTAACTTGTGGTTTTAATGTTGTGACCTAGAGAGCAAAGGGGTGAGACTATATGGTCCTGCTGCCCCACCCTGCTCTCGAGAATGCCATCCTGCAGAGGTGGGCAACTATGCCCAGCTTTCTGTTCAGCCTGGGATAGACATTGTGCCAGCTCTGCTATTCCATATCCTACATCCTTCAGAAGCTACCTGGCCTTGGCATAAGATCTCTGTGCCCCTCCCCCTGATCCTGGGCTTAGCGGACCTCTTCTTATGCTAAGAGCACTCTTAAGGGGGTGGCTAGGCTTGGAACCTGAACTCAGCATTCCCTACTAGGTTCCTCCCATGGTCTTAGAGAGCCTCAGGAGAGACTAAAGTGGAAATGGCACAGAGGATATCCCACTCCAGGTTGGGCTGTTCCACACATGGGCATTTGAGGGACCAGGGCATGGCCAGGGACCCACGGAGTTAGGCTTCTTTTGGAACCCTGGCCTACCTGTTCTCATTGGTGACAAGAGTTGGGCTTGAGTGTGGGGAATCAGAGACTCATGAAGATGACAGTACATCCAGTACTGGTCTTATTCAATTCCCTTGATTCTGAGAACCATTCTTCTATCTTCCCTAGTGGAGGTCTTGGAATTCTTTCTCTCTAATGGGAGAATTCTAGTCACCCCAAGAGGACAGTCCACACCACCTCCACAGTCTCTGTATCAGGGGCCTTCACTGTTTGAACTAATGGCTTTTCCTTGGACACATCTGACTTTCCCAAGCTACCATTTAAACCTGTTTTTCTCCTGCTCTGAATTCAGAAAATAGGGAGAGTGACCCATCCACACTCCTCCTACTCTGACCTTTTAGTGAAAGGGAAAACTTACCAGTTAAGAGGGAGCAGCATAAGAGACTTAGCCAAAATAAGGATTTAGGTCTTATCTAGCTCTGAGGTTCTCTAACTCTTTCACTAACCTTTTTATACCTTTCCTTCTCCTCTGGATTCTTCTCTTTCTTTTGCTTCTCCCCTCTCCTATACAACATCTCCCCATTAGCAAAGTAAAACAACAAAACAGCCAGCTTATCTCCATCTAGAACTAAAAGGAGGGTTTGGGAGGAGTTGAAGGTAGATTAACCCAGTATGTGCTACCTCCTCTAAGGATGAGCAGTCAGTCGGTCCTGGAAGTGGGATCTTTCTTAAGACAGCTAGGCAGCGGGGAAGGGGAAGATAAATTGATGGGTATCGTTCAGTTGCCTTAGGAATGGCCAGGCTCATTCTTTCCAATCCACTTACAATAAGATTGTCCCACCACAATCCCCACCCACTGACCAAAGACATAGTGGAAAGAGGAAGAAACTCTTATCTGTCCCTTCTGGTTCCCTGGCGGCCAGAACCACCCTCACTTAGCTCCCATCCCTCCCTACTGCCCCCCGCCCCACCTCCTCCACCCCCTCGGCACATTCCTGCCTGACAGCTCTGGCTTGTACCTGCCTCACTGCTGTCCACCTTGTTTCAATCAAGTAGGGGGCAGGGAAGTGGACTGCTTGGCTGTACTTGTGAGGGGATGGGGGTTGGGAGTGATGGGAGGAAAGGGGCCGGGAGCCTCCCTCGGCTTAATGCTCCTTCTAAAGCACAGAGAGGCAGCTGAGGCCTTGCCTCGGGCCTCTGTGGTCTCCACTACCCTCAGAGTTTGGGACTCCTCCAGGCTTGTAACCTCGTTACCATCCCCCCCACCTCCCTCCTAAACAGAGACCTGTGCTGTCAACAACGGGGGCTGTGACAGTAAGTGCCATGATGCAGCGACTGGTGTCCACTGCACCTGCCCTGTGGGCTTCATGCTGCAGCCAGATAGGAAGACGTGCAAAGGTAAGGACTTTGAGAGGACAGAAGCAGAGTGACCTTTGGTAAGGGGCTGAGGTTGGGACCAGAGATAGGGTGCCTATTAGGGAATAACACCTCCTCAACCTCTTTCTTATGAAGAACCCAGGACATAGCTAAGGGTTGTCTCCTATCTGCCTGTTCCATCTCAGTTCAAGGGACAGAGAAGTCCAGCCAGTTCCTTAGTGCCCCCTTCCCCTACCCCACCTTGTTTCCCTACTCTCATTCCTATCCCCCATGGGTCTCTAACCCTCTTAGTTAATGGACATGCGATTCACATTTGCTTCTGGGTCTGGAAGGATATTTGAGCCCTGACTTTGTGTGTGCATGAGGTCACAGGTGTGTTCCATAACCTTCTTACCCCACATTCCTCAGACCTTCCCAGTGGGCTCTGGGGAAATGATGTCTACCCCTCAAAAGGCTGTACTGGTCAAAGGGAGAGTAGGATACTAGTTAGGAGGACTGAAGCTGGAGCCTGGCCACTTGGGTTCAGATCCCAGCCTTGTCTCCTACCAGCTCTGTGATCCTGGACAAGTCACTTAATGTCTCTGTGCTTCAGTTTTCCATAGTGCTCACCTCATACTGTGTTGTGATTAAAAGAGTTATTATATAAAAAGTACTTAGAACAGTGCTTAGCAAATGGAAACACTTTGTGTTAACTGTTATTACAGTATAGTTACCCACATTATGCATTCTGTTTCCCTTCCTTTTAATTAGCCAGGTCTGAGGGAGAATGGGGGGAAAGGGTGGAGGAAAAAGGAAGGGTAGCCATACTGAAAATGATGATTCATTAGGTCTATATCCCCTGGTCACAAGGAGTGGGGACTAGGAGGACTGGGCTCGTTCTTTGTGTCTTTTGGCTCAACAGCTGCGAGAGGAGGGGGGAGGCTAGGGCAGCAGGTCAGCCAGCCAGAGTTGAGAGGTTTCCTGCTGGGAAGAACTGTTGACAGGTATGGTAAGAGTGAAGTGGAAGGCTGCCCTCCCTGCCCCCTCCCCCAACCAGGGGCGAGTAGCCTGGGTCCTGTCTGCCACCAGCTTGGAGAACTTGACCTCAGGAAGGAAGCCATTCACCAGCCCCCCTTTCCCTTACTAGTGCTGAAAGCTGCCTCAGGCCTGAGTCTCTCCAGATCTCTCCCAGTCCAGCCCCCTGCCTGGCCCCCAGCCCTCCCCCATCAGCTACCCAGCCTCACTGGCTCTCCTGGAGGTCCTCCCTGCCTGGCCTCTTTCCCAGCTCCTCCTCCTCCCTAAAGGGCTGCCCGTTTTCAGTGAGTCCCTTTTGACCCTCCACCTCTCCTTGCCCCGCATCCCCCCAACCCCCCCGTCCTGAGGGACAGGAAAGAGATAACCCTACCCACCAGCCTTTCAGGGAATGGCCATCAGCTGGAGACTAAGGGCTAGCCTGTTAGGTCAAATGCCCACCTGCCCCTCCTCTAGGTAATTCCCTGAGGGCCTGTTCCTAGTTTTGGTTCCAATTTGTCCCCTTATAAGAACACTCAATCCCAGAAGAGAGGGTGTTACTAATGGCCACAGATCCCCTGAACAGGGAAGAAACAGAGACAGGAAAGAGAAAGAGAGAGAGAGAGAAAGACAGGACAGAGAAAGAGAAAGACAGAGAGAGAGAGATCAAGAGGCAGGCCCAGGACTCCTTGATTTTTGTATGTCTCTGTCAGTGAGGGAGGGATCTTTCTCCTTGTTTGTTCTCAGCCTTTGATAGTATCTTTTATCCTGTTTTGTCCTCCTTCTTCAGATATAGATGAGTGCCGCTTAAACAATGGAGGCTGTGACCACATTTGCCGCAACACAGTGGGCAGCTTCGAATGCAGTTGCAAGAAAGGCTATAAGCTTCTCATCAATGAGAGGAACTGCCAGGGTGAGCAGACTCAGGCAAAGGTGAAAGCCTTAGGAGAGGTTCTTGTGGGAGAGCTTCAAGGAGGCCAGAGGGCTAAAGTCTTAGAAACTCAATAGATATCACGCAGAGTCTCTATAGGCAGTGTCATCCTGCAAATTAGCAAATGGTACTCCTTCCCCTCAGCGGACTAGCTCCATATCAAAGCACTCAGCTTGGCAAGGACTAAGGGATGGATTTCACCCCAATTCATATCCTTGGCAGAGTGAGCTCTGACCTAAAGGCACCAGATCTTGCAGTTCCTGATTCTAAGGACTCCAAATAGAGGGGGCAGAGAAGATGGATTTGCATTGTTAAATCACTGGTCCTAGAGCTAGGACATGAATAGGGACTCTTCAGTTCAAGGGGGAAAGCCAAGGCCCCTCACTTGGGTCCTTCACCTGAGCAAGGGTCAAGTGCTCCAAGACGGATTCAGTGGCTTGAATCTTTGCTCTTCCAGATATAGACGAGTGTTCCTTTGATCGAACCTGTGACCACATATGTGTCAACACACCAGGAAGCTTCCAGTGTCTCTGCCATCATGGCTACCTGTTGTATGGTGTCACCCACTGTGGGGGTAAGCTAGTAAGCTTGCACGCCCAGCCACCCTGGCCCCCTCACCTCTTCACCCTCCAATTGAACAGGTCCCTGTGTTGGCTTGTGGCTATGGGCAATCCCTGGGTGCACGCACCATGTCTGCATCCACTGTGACAAAACAAGAGGAATTAAGACAGCTTTTGAAGAACTGGGAGACTGGGGAAACGGCATCCTGCCTCCAAAATTCCTATCTCCCATTCCTATAGCTGTCCCTGAACCCCCACTCTCAGCTCCCAAATGACAGTCTCACTGGTTGGAAGGAGTGGAAGGCTTTAAAAAGCTTGTTGGCTTGGCCCCTTCTCAATCATTCCTTTGGGGACAGAGATAATTGGAGGAGGTTTGAGCTCTTCTCAGGCCAGTAGTCATCTTACAGTGCCTAGAATGCCTTTTTAACTTTTTTAAATTGTAAGAATATTTGTTTATTTATTTATTTATTTATTTATTTATTTTTTTGAGATGGAGTCTCGCTCTGTCACCCAGGCTGGAGTGCAGTGGTGCAATCTCGGCCCACTGCAAGCTCCGCCTCCCGGGTTCACGCCATTCTCCTGCCTCAGCCTCTCCGAGTAGCTGGGACTACAGGCGCCCACCACCATGCCCGGCTAATTTTTTGTATTTTTAGTAGAGACGGGGTTTCACCGTGGTCTCAATCTCCTGACCTCGTGATCCGCCCGCCTCGGCCTCCCAAAGTGCTGGGATTACAAGCGTGAGCCACCGCGCCTGGCCAATTGTAAGAATATTTAACATGAGATCTACCCTCTTAAGTTTTTAAGTGTACACTACAGTATTTATGCCTATGTTACCTATAGGCACATTGTTGTACAGTAGATCTCTCGAACTTATTCATTTTGCATAACGCAGGGTACCTGAAAATCTAACCAAAGGCCCTCACTCACTGCCTACTCTCTGGCTCCTCCTCCAACTCCATCGTTGTTTTTCTGTCTCCCTACTCCTTCCCCCAGATGTGGATGAATGCAGCATCAACCGGGGAGGTTGCCGCTTTGGCTGCATCAATACTCCTGGCAGCTACCAGTGTACCTGCCCAGCAGGCCAGGGTCGGCTGCACTGGAATGGCAAAGATTGCACAGGTGGGCAGTGCCCTCTGCTGGCCAAAGATGACACTGCCGTTTCAGAGGGCAGTTGGGGTTCTGGAAAGCATAGAGTATCATGTTGGGGAAAGGTGTGAGGTGGGAAAGGGTGGAGAATGTAGCCATTTTGAGTTAAAGACATGAAATTTGTAGTAAACAATCCCATCGTCAGTCTCCATGGGTACAACAATAGTTATGCAAGTAGCTGATTCCTCCAAATTACCCAATAGAGGGAGAGGGTGGGAAAGGAATGTACTCATTTGCTCAGGCCTCTCTCCCCTTCCTAGAGCCACTGAAGTGTCAGGGCAGTCCTGGGGCCTCGAAAGCCATGCTCAGCTGCAACCGGTCTGGCAAGAAGGACACCTGTGCCCTGACCTGTCCCTCTAGGGCCCGATTTTTGCCAGGTACATGGGAGGAGGGTGCTGGAGAGCTTTGGAGGAGAAAAGAGGAAGGACTGGCTGTTCAGGCAGCTCCTTTGTTCCCCTTGGATTCCTCCAGCCAGCGGGGGTTGGGAAGGCAGGTCAGAACTGTGACAGGCTCCTTCTCTCAGAGTCTGAGAATGGCTTCACGGTGAGCTGTGGGACCCCCAGCCCCAGGGCTGCTCCAGCCCGAGCTGGCCACAATGGGAACAGCACGAACTCCAACCACTGCCATGGTGAGCACCAGCCCAGAAGCCCTGTTCCCACCCTACTCTCTTACATTAATCCCTTATTTTTGTTCTTCATCAATCCCCTGGCCTTCCTTTCTCCTGGATCCTCTTTTTTTGCCCTGTAATTCTCCAGCCCTGCTCCCTCACTCCCTCTGCCCTAACATCTGATCCCCTTGACTTTCATAATCTCACTCCCCTAGCCAAGCCCCTGGCTTATTGCCCAACTTCTCAACATCCCCCACGGCACCCCTGACCTCCATGGGCATCCCACACTGTGCTGAGTTTCTACCATCCCTCTAGAGGCTGCAGTGCTGTCCATTAAACAACGGGCCTCCTTCAAGATCAAGGATGCCAAATGCCGTTTGCACCTGCGAAACAAAGGCAAAACAGAGGAGGCTAGCAGAATCACAGGGCCAGGTTTGGACTGGGGACCCCATTCCAATTGGCTGTCTGGCCATTAAACCCTCCTTACCCCTCAGCTCCTCTGCTTCCAAAAACCCACCAGCACCCTGAACTCTAGGCAGAGCAGAGGAAAAAGCAGCTGTAGGCATAGCACCCAAGGAAGTCCCAGAATATTCCCCTCCACCAACTAATTAGGACCCTAGACTAAAACAGGATTGAGAGATAGTTACAGTCAGAGATCTGGGGAGGTCTGTCTGGGCTGGGAGTGAGAACTTTCCAGAGGATGTCCCTGGGGTTGACAAGGCCTCTCTCCCAGGTGGTGCCCCCTGCTCTGAATGCCAGGTCACCTTCATCCACCTTAAGTGTGACTCCTCTCGGAAGGGCAAGGGCCGACGGGCCCGAACCCCTCCAGGCAAAGAAGTCACAAGGCTCACCCTGGAACTGGAGGCAGAGGTCAGAGCCGAAGAAACCACAGGTGGGACTGGGGACACTGTTGGGAGGAGGACTGGAAGGGGAGGGCAGAGGTGAGGAAACCACAGGTCTCAGCAGCAAAAGGAAGGGATGGAGCCTGTACTAGGGTCAGACCCTGCCTGGTGCCAAGCCTAAAAGCTAGTCCCTCTTACCATGCCCCTCCTAGCTCCCAGCTTTGCTCCCCTGCCCTCCTGCTCACAGCAACTCTTTCTCCTCCTCCCTGATACACACGGCCATCCACCACCAGCCAGCTGTGGGCTGCCCTGCCTCCGACAGCGAATGGAACGGCGGCTGAAAGGATCCCTGAAGATGCTCAGAAAGTCCATTAACCAGGACCGCTTCCTGCTGCGCCTGGCAGGCCTTGATTATGAGCTGGCCCACAAGCCGGGCCTGGTAGCCAGGGAGCGAGCAGAGCCGATGGAGTCCTGTAGGCCCGGGCAGCACCGTGCTGGGACCAAGTGTGGTAAGGGAGCTTACTGGGGAGCAGGGATGTAGGAAAGACCCAGTTTGGGCCTGACTCAGAGCAGGACCCTTTGTGGCCTCAGTTGCATTTCTCAAATTATGAGGCAGCCAGGATGCTCCTGCCCGCTGTCCTCCCTTCCTTGGTCCCAGGCTGAAATCTAGAAGGATGCCAGGTGGGGCCGGCAATCCTCCTGCACACGGCTTTGACCCTCCTATCCCCCCAAGTAGGATTGTGTTTGTTCCCTGACAAATTGTGTTTGTTCCCTCCTATCCCCCCAATCCCCAAGTAGGATTGTGTTTGTTCCCTGACAGAGATTCTCCCTGAATCGGGGGTTGTCGGGGGGAGTGGGAAGGGGAGTCCCAGGCCTGGGTGGTGGGAAATGGGGGGTGGGTGGCTAGCGCGGCCGACTCTCCCTCAGTCAGCTGCCCGCAGGGAACATATTACCACGGCCAGACGGAGCAGTGTGTGCCATGCCCAGCGGGCACCTTCCAGGAGAGAGAAGGGCAGCTCTCCTGCGACCTTTGCCCTGGGAGTGATGCCCACGGGCCTCTTGGAGCCACCAACGTCACCACGTGTGCAGGTGCCAGGGGAACAAACAATACAGAGTGGGGTAGGGTGGGCACTGGGATGCCCATGGGCATGGGATTTCCCAAAGGGCAGGCCCAGGCTCCAGGCCACTCTCTTAGTCAACATCTTGTTTGTATACCTTTGTCCCCTGAGATCGGGTGACCCCATGGGGATGACTCAGGACCATCCCCATCAGAGTTGGGCCCTTGATTCATTGCAGGTCAGTGCCCACCTGGCCAACACTCTGCAGATGGGTTCAGGCCCTGTCAGCCATGCCCACGTGGCACCTACCAACCTGAAGCAGGACGGACCCTATGCTTCCCTTGTGGTGGGGGCCTCACCACCAAGCATGAAGGGGCCATTTCCTTCCAAGACTGTGACACCAAAGGTGAGTAAGCTACTCACCTCCCTGGGGGATGCCCCAACCCCAACTACTCCCAAAAAACTCTCCAGTTTCCCAAAGTGGACACTGACCCACCATTTTCTCCAAACCAGTAATGGGCCCAGCTACTTGACCAACCATATCATCCTGCTTCCAGGACGCACCCTGCTCCTCCACTAGTCCCAAGCTTGGGAACTGAGAAATAATTAACAGTCCCACTTACCCCTCCACTTTGGAGAACTGGTGGCATATTCTCCTCCATATCCCAAATGAGTTTCTACATAGGTTTGGCACTGTGCTCAGCGTCTGAAAGAAAAGGATTGGCACTGTAGCCAACCACTCTGTAAACTCTGTTTTTCCATGGGCTTAAATTCTGGCATGAATGGGAAAGGTTGAGACCCTAGAAAGAACTTTGATGTATCTGATCTCCTGATTCTCCAAGATGAATGTATCCTGTCCATCCCATGCCCCGTAACTCCCACCTGCCTACCATCTTGATTCCTGCCCTTCTCCCTTGCCTACAGTCCAGTGCTCCCCAGGGCACTACTACAATACCAGCATCCATCGCTGCATTCGCTGTGCCATGGGCTCCTATCAGCCCGATTTCCGTCAGAACTTCTGCACCCGCTGTCCAGGAAACACAAGCACAGACTTTGATGGCTCTACCAGTGTGGCCCAATGCAAGAGTACGTGGCAAGCCAGGCTGTGGAAAAGGGAGGAGAAAAGCCTGGGAGCAGTGGACATCTAAAGGAGGGGTGTGAAACCAACAGGGAACAGGACTGGGGGGTGGAGGGGCAGGAAAACTCCACCTTCCACCTCTCCCCAACTCACTCAATCTCAAGGTCAGTTGCTCGGCTGGACCCTGTAACACCCTCTCCCTGAAGACAGGTAATGAGGAAGCAGAGACAGGGTGAAGTGAGAAGAGAAGGTACTAAAAGGGCAGGAAGGAAGATGGACTCAGAGCTTGGAAAATAATGATGAACTAGGATGCAGGCTTCCTATAAATGTCTGACCTCTACTTCAGAACTCTTCAATTCCCCCAGCGCACTTCCCCACTGACTTCCCTTCTCTTTCTTGTTTTATCCACTGGGGTTTGGCTGCAGATCGTCAGTGTGGTGGGGAGCTGGGTGAGTTCACTGGCTATATTGAGTCCCCCAACTACCCGGGCAACTACCCAGCCGGTGTGGAGTGCATCTGGAACATCAACCCCCCACCCAAGCGCAAGATCCTTATCGTGGTACCAGAGATCTTCCTGCCATCTGAGGATGAGTGTGGGGACGTCCTCGTCATGAGAAAGAACTGTGGGTGGCTTGCAGAGCTGGGCCAGGGAAGGGCAGTCCAAATCTGGTTAAGGCGGAGAGACAATGAGAGAGACTGATACAGGAAGAAGTTGGGCAGTGAAGTTAGGGATCTATGAGGGTGAAATAGTAAGAGGCCTTTAGGAAGGGAGAAGCTAACAAAGGAAAACAGCAATAACACGTTTGGTAGAAAACAGAGTTAAGAAAGCTAGCAGTGGGGCCGGGCACGGTGGCTCACACTTGTAATCCCAGCACTTTGGGAGGCCGAGGCGGGCGGATCACGAGGTCAGGAGATCGAGACCACGGTGAAACCCCGTCTCTACTAAAAATACAAAAAAAAAATTAGCCGGGCGTGGTGGCGGGCGCCTGTAGTCCCAGCTACTCGGAGAGGCTGAGGCAGGAGAATGGCGTGAACCCGGGAGGCGGAGCTTGCAGTGAGCCGAGATTGCACCACTGCACTCCAGCCTGGGCGACAGAGCGAGACTCCGTCTCAAAAAAAAAAAAAAGAAAGAAAGAAAGCTAGCAGTGGGGCTAGAACTCCAATGGCATTACATGTATCACTTTCCTATCCCAGCATTTTTGCCATTCCATTCATTTAAATGTCAAATTTATTACACTATGTGAGTGCCAGGTATCAAGGAGGAATTGTGGAATGAACCCAGTGGGCAGTGGGAGAGGGTGTGGGGTAGGGTGTATGTATGCGAAGGGGGAGCCTTTGTCAGAATGATTCTCTCTCTTGCCCCATACCCCCACCACCAGCTCTACAGCCCACGTTCTAGGAGGGCTTAGGTAGCCTGCCCTGCTGCTCTACTGACCTGCTGCTTGCCTTCCCAGCATCCCCATCCTCCATTACCACTTATGAGACCTGCCAGACCTACGAGCGTCCCATTGCCTTCACTGCCCGTTCCAGGAAGCTCTGGATCAACTTCAAGACAAGCGAGGCCAACAGCGCCCGTGGCTTCCAGATCCCCTATGTTACCTATGATGGTAAGCCAAGGAGGTGGGTGAGAAGGGGAGGTATGTAAGTTTTGAGAGGGAACCAGGAGAGCAGGAAGAGCTCCCGCCCCTGAGCCCCTCCCCTTGGTTGACTTTGCAGAGGACTATGAGCAGCTGGTAGAAGACATTGTGCGAGATGGCCGGCTCTATGCCTCTGAAAACCACCAGGAGATTTTAAAGGTGAATAAATATTAACAATAATGATAGCTAACATTTAATGAGCATGTAACAATATGTAGGCAATATGCTAAGTGCTTACATGAATATTCTTATTTGATAGACACGATAGCTCTATGAGGTAGGTGCTTTCTCCATTGCCTCTTTACAGATGGGAAAACTGGGGCATAGAGAGTTAAAGAACCTGCCCCATGGGAAAGCTGGGATTTGAGCCCAAGCCTATCCGACTGCAGCATCACCCACACTATATTACACCTTGGGGAAAACTTGGAAGAGAAAGGGAAAGTGAGGAGAAGAAATGTCCCTACCTCTTCCAAGAGACATAGGGAAAATGAAGTATAGAAAGATACATTTGCATAAGTCCCTTCCTTCCCCTATTCCCTCCCCAGGCCTCATTAAGCAGCAGCAGATCGGCTGGGCGCGGTGGCTCACGCCTGTCATCCCAGCACTTTGGGAGGCCTAGGCGGGTGGATCACATAAGGTCAGGAGTTTGAGACCAGCCTGGCCAACATGGTGAAACCTCGTCTTAATTTTGTAAAAATACAAAATTAGCCGGGTGCGGTGACAGGCGCCTATAATCCCAGCTACTCAGGAGGCTGAGACAGGAGAATCGCTTGCACCCAGGAGGTGCAGGTTGCAGTGAGCCAAGATGGCGCCATCGCACTCTGGCCTGGGTGACAAAAGTGAGACTCTGTCTCAAAAAAACAAACAAAAAAAGCAGCGGCAGATCTAGCACAGCTTTCTCAGAATCAATTTATGTACAGACTTCTTTTCAAGGAAAATAAATACTTCCAACATTGAAGAATGGACTAGATGCCCTGGGTCGGTGAATCCCAATTTGAGAAAATCTTCCTTAAGAAACTATAGTCTGGCTGGGCATGGTGGATCACGCCTGTAATCCCAGCACTTTGGGGAGCTGAGGCGGGTGGATTGCCTGAGGTCAGGAGTTCCGGACAAGCCTGGCCAACGTAGTGAAACCCCGTCTTTACTAAAAATACAAAAAAATAGCTGGGTGTGGTGGCGGGCGCCTGCAATCCCAGCTACTCAGGACCCTGAGGCAGGAGAATTGCTTGGACCAGGGAGGCAGAGGTTGCAGTGAGCTGATATCATGCCATTGCACTCCAGCCTGGGCAACAAGAGTTAGACTCAGTAAAAAAAAAAAAAAAAAAAAAAAAAAAAAGAAACTATAGTCATAGTCACAGAATTATCCTTCATAAATTATCACGGCAAAAAAGTTAGTATTAGCAAAATATTTTTATATTATCATCAAAATAAAAGCCTTGACAACAAAAATCACCTAGAACTTGCAGACTTCAAAGAATATACTTTTAACAATACTTTCCAAACATTTTTAAAGCATCTGAACCCTTATTTCAAATCAAATGTACTGTGGAATTCCAACACATAAAGCAGTGCAGCTGTTCTGATTAAAGTGGGGTAAGAGGCTGAAACCCCTACTTCTTATTTGAAAAATCCACTGACGCCATGGAAGGAGCACCAGCCTAGGAGCCAGAAGATCTGAGTTTTAATGCACAGTGCCTGGCACCTAGTAGGCTCTCCACATACCATGCTGCTGTTGCAGACAGGGTGGTCAGGAAAGGCCTCTAAGGAGAAGAGACCCAAATGAGGTAAAAGGGCTCCCCATTAGAAGATGAGGGAGGAGCATTCCAAGCTAAGGAGCATGGGAGCAATTTAGTGTGTTCAGGAACCTCGAGAAGGCCAGTGTGGCTCAGCAGAGGGAGCGAGAGTGGAGGTGGAAAGCAAGGCACAGATCACATTTAGCCTATGAGTGATAAAAGAAACCAGAGAAGAGTTTCAAACAGGAAAAAGATGAACTAATTAAAAACACAAAAAGTCACTCTGCCTGCTGTGGGGAGAAGAGTCTATGGAGGGACAAAGGTAGAAGCATGGAGACCAGTTAGGAGGCTACTACAGTACTCCAAGTCAGAGACAATGGTGGCTTGGGAAGATGATGAGAGTGGTCAGACCCAGACATATTTTGAAGGTAGAGTCAATAGGATTTGCTATACTTGTAAGCAAGAAAGAGGATTCAAGGATGGCTCCAAGGATTGGGGCCTAAGCAACAGAAGGATGGAGCTGCCATTGACTCAGTTGTGGAATTCCAGAATAAGGGCAAATGGTAGGAATGGGAATCCAGAGTTGCCCTCTGGATATATTCAGTGTAGGATGCCTAGTAGACATCAAGAAGGGCTGCTGAGTCATGGTGTTTCTCTTTCCCACCCCTGACACTGAGGCTGACATTGCTCCCTGCCATCCTTTGCAGGACAAGAAGCTCATCAAGGCCTTCTTTGAGGTGCTAGCCCACCCCCAGAACTACTTCAAGTACACAGAGAAACACAAGGAGATGCTGCCAAAATCCTTCATCAAGCTGCTCCGCTCCAAAGTTTCCAGCTTCCTGAGGCCCTACAAATAGTAATCCTAGGCTCAGAGACCCAATTTTTTTAAGCCCCCAGACTCCTTAGCCCTCAAAGCCGGCAGCCCCCTACCCTCAGACAAGGAACTCTCTCCTCTCTTTTTGGAGGGAAAAAAAAAATATCACTACACAGACCAGGCACTCTCCCTTTCTGTCTTTCTAGTTTCCTTTCCTTGTCTCTCTCTGCCTGCCTCTCTACTGTTTCCCCTTTTCTAACATACTCCCTAGAAAAGCCATTCAGTACTGGCTGTAGTCCCCCTGAGATGTAAAGAAACAGTACAGCCCCTTCCACTGCCCATTTTACCAGCTCACATTCCTGACCCCATCTGCTTGGAAGGGTGCTAGAGGCCCATGAAGGAAGTGGGTCTGGTGGGGAACGGGGAGGGGAAAGAAGGGCTTCTGCCATTATAGGGTTGTGCCTTGCTAGTCAGGAGCCAAAATGTCCCCTGGCTCTGCTCCCTAGGGTGATTCTAACAGCCCAGGGTCCTGCCAAAGAAGCCTTTGATTTACAGGCTTAATGCCAGCACCAGTCCTCTGGGGCACATGGTTTGAGCTCTGGACTTCCCACATGGCCAGCTTTCTTGTCTATACAGATCCTCTCTTTCTTTCCCCACGTCTGCCTGGGGTCTACTCCATAAGGGTTTACAAATGGCCCACAACACTGAGTTAGTGGACACCGGCTAAATGAGGAAGAGCAGCAGGCATTGTCATGTTGAATGCCCCGCTGTAGCTCCCTGAGAGAAAGACTGTAGCTCTGCAGGACAGAAACCAGGTTTTAAAGCATTGCCAAAAAAAACAAAACAGAAAGAAAAAATGTATCATCTAAAGGACTAGACACAGAGCAATTGGAAGTCAACTTCAAACACTAATCCCTTTTCTTACTTGTCTTCCCTGGCCCAGCCATCTCCTCAGCCCCATGTGATGCTCCCTGGGGGAGCCCTACTCCCCTTGCTACATGTTGTCCTTAAAGAAACATGGCTATTGACCTGAAGCCAGCCTAGGCCTTGCCCTACAGTTGTTTTTCCCTTGTAGCCCCAGCTGGCTTGTGGGCTTCACCAAAGAGGACCCCACTCTGCAGCCAGCCTGGAGCCACCTACCTCTGGCCTCAGGCTGCGGGCAGCAAAAGGAATGTGTGTGCACTTGGCGAGCCTCCTGCCCACCCTGTCCACACCTAATAAGTGCAATCGTTTTGAGTCTTTCTATGTTGTCTAGACAGAGGAGTTTTTGTTTTCTGGGTTTGTTTTTTGTTTTTGTTTCTTTTTCCTCTATTAGCAAAACCCTATTTATAGCTGCCCAAGAGAAAAGAGTGTATGTTTGGAGTGGAAGCAAATCGGTTTTGAATCTCATGAACCTTGAGTGCTGGAGCATCTGATCTGTCTCTATGCCACCACTGGCCACCTAGAGCCCTTGGCTGTGGTAATCCAGGGTAATTGCGCAGAGGCATCTGATGTGTAGGAAAATAATTCTGGGGATTTGATGGAGCAGGAAGGAGAGAGACCTATGTTTGCTAAACCAATCCTGCTATCCCTATGCCTCTCCATGGAGTCAGCGTGGACCTCATGATTGTAGAGGCCAATGGAACTGGTCAGTGATTCTCTTCCCCAAGTAGGGAAAACCTCCATCTTTTCCCTGTCTTCATCCTGTTATCCCCTGGTGTACACATGGAAGAGGACCAGGACATACCACCTGGGGATGGGCTGACTCAGGGTCCCGAGGCCAGAAACAAAGCTGTGGGAGCCAAGAATAAGACAGAAGGCATCAGATATTTGCCTGGCTCTGGTCACTTCCCTTTGAAGTTGACTTCAAGCTTAGCTTCCTCAACTACTGTTTTTCAGAAGGAAGAAAGAATCAAATGGAAGAAGAATCAAGTCCATGCCCAAGCCCAAAGCCTGCACACATTCTGCCCTTAATCCAACTGTTGCCTATAAAATTATTTTCTGTTTTCTCACTCTAGTTCCCCCAAAGCTGTAGTCCCAATCAATCAAAGGCTACCAACTGACTCCTCAGGTTCATTTCTTTTTTTTTTTTCTTTTTAACTCTCCTGGTAACTCACAGAACAGCTCAGGTTCATTTCTAGGTGACTGTGCTAGGCTACTGCTCCCCCAGGAGACTCAACACTAAATAAAGGAGTCTGAACCCCTGCCCTCCCATCAGTAGCATTCATCAGCCAAAACGGCCATAGCAGTAGGTAGCCAGTGACACAGCTAGATTCCCTGACAACCATTAGCCAACATCACGGCCCTTGTGGGTACAGTGTCTGGCTACCTTTGTCTTTCTGGGTCAAGGAGGGCCACTGTAAAGATGCAAAATGGCTGCTTCCAAACAAGGGAAATGGTCATTTAGTAGGAGTGTCTCTGTACTTCCCAGGAAGCACCATGAAAACTGTTTTAATCAACTTTGACTATCCTAATTCTCCACCAGAAGCTAGGATAACTTTCTTTTTTTTTTTTTTGAGATGGAGTCTCGCTCTGTCGCCCAGGCTGGAGTGTAATGGTGCTATCTCGGCCTACTGCCACCTTCGCCTCCCAGGCTCAAGCAATTCTGCCTCGGCCTCCCGAGTAGCTGGGATTACAGGCATGCGCCACTGCGCCCAGCTAATTTTTGTATTTTTAGTAGAGATGGGGTTTCACCATGTTGCCCGGGCTGGTGTTGAACTCTTGACCTCAGGTGATCCACCCGCCTCGGCCTCCCAAAGTGCTGGGATTACAGGCATGAGCCACCGCGCCCAGCCTAGGATAACTTTCTGATTCCTCTCTGCCAGCCGTTTTGCATCTCTTGGAAAGCCAAACGGTGACCATGCTTCTTAACTTATGCCTTCAGGATCTGGCTTCTCCTTTCTCCCTTCCTTTCCTGTCACACCATGCATACATACATACAAATACACATCCTCCAACCATTTATTCCATGGCTTAGGAGACCTGCAAATGAGTTCCACAGTATGGAAGGCATAGACCACTAGGCTTCTTAATTGATGTCAAGGCAGATCTTGGTGAGCAGGTAAAAACCTGCTATTGTCCACCAAGTTTAATTTAGGTCCTCCAAGGTGGAGGGGTAAGAACCCAGGCAAAGCTGCTGCTGAATCTATG
>NW_026652295.1:34926878-34930740 GCF_009828535.3 Hylobates moloch | reverse complement strand
GCTCACCGCAACCTCCGCCTCCCAGGTTCAAGCGATTCTCCTGCCTCAGCCTCCCTAGTAGCTGGGATTACAGATATGTGCCACCACGCCTGGCTAATTTTGTATTTTTAGTAGAGATGGGGTTTCTCCATGTTGGTCAGGCTGCTCTTGAACTCCCGACCTCAGGGTGATCTGCCTGCCTCGGCCTCCCAAAGTGCTGGGATTACAGGCGTGAGCCACCACGCCTGGCAGGCCTAGGAAACTATTATTAAGTGCTGGTTAATACACTCACAAGAAAAGAAAGGATTCTAAGGAGCAGCACAGACTCCTGATCATCTGGAATGTTTCCCTGTCACACCTTCCAAATCTCACTACAGGTGTTCACAATACCTCCAGAGTTCCCAGAATCCTATTACGACTAACCTGGACTGAGAAAATGGAGTGAGAGGAAATAGCCCAAATTTCCCTCAATGCTTTTGCACAAATTCTCCATTCCTACCCATCTTAAGACCCACTTCTGGCTGGGCGTGGTGGCTCATGCCTGTAATCCCAGCAGTTTGGGAAGTTGAGGTGGGCAGACCATGAGGTCAGGAGATCGAGACCCTCCTGGACAACACAGTGAAACCCTGTTTCCACAAAAAATACAAAAATTAGCTGGGTGTGGTGGTGCATGCCTGTAATCCCACCTACTCAGGAGGCTGAGGCAGGAGAATCGCTTAAACCTGGGAGGTGGAGGTTGTAGTGAGCTGAGATCGCACCACTGCACCCCAGCCTGGGTGACAGAGTGAGACTCCATCTCAAAAAAAAAAAGAAAAAAAGAAAGAAATAAACTTTTTCCTGGCCTTTCTCCTCTTGGAAATATTTCAGGACCATCATCTCCTAGTGTTCAGATTATAGCCCAACTGCACAGTTACCCCTTGTTGGCAGATACTGAAGTTAGGGACACCCGGCCTACAGCTATCTGCAGCAATGAAAGCACAGGCCCTAGAAAAACATACCATAATGGAAAGAAAGGAAAAACCAGGTCTGAGATTGAAAGGACACAGGAGAAGCATGAAAGCAAGTCCATCATGTGGAAGAAGAGTTAGACTCACTCTGTACTGTTCTGGAAAGCAGAACTCTGATCCAAAAAAATGGAAGGTTTAGGAAGATAGATGCCAATCAAACTTAACAAACCAAAACTCAATGGAATCCAAAAACAGGCTGCCGAGTAGTAATGAGTTCTGTTTGTTATTAGGGAAAACAAGGAAATAATTAAAATAAGGGGTAGAGGATCACCTTTCAAATGATAGAAAGATTCCTGCTCTATGTGGAAAGTTGGCCTAAATTGGTGGTTCTCAAACCAGCTTTATTTTGGAATTACATGGGAACTAAAAAAAAAAAAATGCTAGTAGTAGGTCCAACCCCAGATTTGTAGGCACCAACTTAAGCAATCAATCATAATCATCAAGAATGAGACAAACCAATGTCATGTGCCTTGTTGATGCAAAGCACTAAAAAGGACATAAATAATACCACTTCCATGGCGCTCCTGCCAAAAATATATACCCAGAATCTAATCATGAGGAAATATCAAACAAAGCTAAACTGAAAGACAGTATACACAACTGCCCTGTGCTCTTAAAAACTATCCATGTCATGAAAGGCTAAGAAAGGCTGAGGAACTGTTCCATATTATTAATATGTATGATCCTGGACTGGATTCTCGATCATAAAAAAATTGCTCTAAAGGGCATTTTTGAGACAACTGGTAAAATTTGAACATGGATTCTATATTAGATAATGGTATTGTATCAATATTGAATTTTCCAAATGTAATAAATATATTGTGGCTTTATAAGTGAATGTCCTTGTTCTTAGGAGATTTAGGTCAAAGAACTAACTAATACCAAAATGGAAGTGTTTAGGATTAAAGGGTCATAATGTCCATGACTTAATATCAAATATTTCATCAGTGACAACAATTATTGCATACACACACACACACACACACACACACATAGAAAGAGAAAAAGCAAAGGTAGCAAAATGTTAACACTGGAGTATCAAGAAGAGTGTACCATAGTTCATGGCATTATCCTCAAAACTTTAAGTTAGAAGTTTTTTCTTTTTTTTAAAATAAAAAGTTTTTTAGAAGCTTGCAGGTGATTCTAATGCAACCAGAAAGGTTGATTACATTTGGAGACAACTGGTCTAGATAAAATTCCAAGTCCCTTTCAGTTCTAAGACTGTGAAATCATTTTAAATGTACCAAAAAAATAGATCTGCCCTAATATTAATTTGATTGTTACTCATTTTCATGATACTCAGACTAAGGAAAAATTGTTAAGAGGGGGAAAATGAGCAATTTTCATGGTTCTGCCTTAGCTAAGGATAATTTGCATTTGGCTGGTTTACACCAACTTGTTGAAAAAGGCCCCAAATATAGAAGAAGAACATGAAAGCTCCTAAAAACTACTTCTGCTCCCAAAATAAGCCATCTGAGACTTCTTAATGTGTACAGGTGCCTAACAAAACTTAGCACTCAAAAGTACTCTAACAAAACAATTCCTAGACATAAGCCAGATCTATAAAAATCCACTGAGTCAGGACAAAACCTAGGGAGATCGGATCAGTTTTTTTTGTTTTGTTTTGTTTTTTGTTTTTTGAGATGGAGTCTCCTTTGTCATCCAGGTTGGAATGCAGCGGTGTAACCTTGGCTCACTGCAACTTCCGCCTCTCGGGTTCAAGTGATTCTCCTGCCTCAGCCTCCCGAGTACCTGGGATTACAGACATGCACCACCACGCCTGGCTAATTTTCGTATTTTTAGTAGTCACGGGGTTTCACCATGTTGGCTAGGCTGGTCTTGAACTCCTGACCTCAAGTAATCCGCCTCAGCCTCCCAAAGTGCTGGGATTACAGGTGTGAGTCACCATGCCCGGTCAAAGGAGGTTAGATTTGAATCAGCTCAAGAAGGGTTTGCATTCTCAGCACAACCCAAACAGCTTTACCTCTCTGTTTCTGTCTCTCTCTTCTTCTTCTTCTTATTATTTATTTATTTATTTATTTTTTTGAGACAGGGGCTCATTCTGTTGCCCAGGTGACAGTGATCACTGCTCACTGCAGCCTCAACCTCCTGGGCTCAAACGATCCTCCCACCTCAGCCTCCCGAGAATTTGGGATACAGGCATGTACCACTATCCACTATGCCTGGCTAATTTTTTATTTTTTCTAGAGATGGGATCACATTATGTTGCCCAGGCTGGTCCCAAATTCCTGGGCTCAAGCAATCTTCAGCTCTGGCCTCCCAAATTCTGGGATTACAAATGTGAGCCACTACACTGGCAAGCTTTACTTCTTTTCTTTTTTTTGAGTCTCACTCTGTCGCCCAGGCTGGAGTGCAGTGGCACAATCTCAGCTCACTGCAACCTCTGCCTCCTGGGTTCAAGCGATTCTCCTGCCTCAGCCTCCCGAGTAGCTGGGATTATAGGCACATGCCACCACATCCAGCTAATTTTTGTATTTTTAGTGGAGATGGGGTTTTACCATGTTGGCCAGGCTGGTCTCGAACCCCTGACCTCAGGTAATCCACCAGCCTCAGACTCCCAAAGTGCTGGGATTACGCCTGTAATTCCAGCACCCGGCCTCAGCTTTACTCTTAATGTAGTTTGCATCAATTGGCCTTTCAGGGAAGAGGCAAAGGGAATTATTTCCAAAGAAAGAATTATGTTCTTACTACATTTAAACTAATTTTATTTTATATGTGCAAAATTAAAGGATAGGAAAATGTACTTTCAAGAACCAAAGTCTTACCCTTTATCAAAGCTTTATAAGCTCACTAAACTAATCACTGTTGGGAAAACAATCACTTTAAGTTTCCTCCCCATAAAAGAAAACTCAGAA
>NW_026652295.1:34919596-34926778 GCF_009828535.3 Hylobates moloch | reverse complement strand
CCTCATCTCTACAAAAAAAAAAAAAAAAAAAAAAAAAAAAAATTAGCCTGGCATGGTAGTGCATGCCTGTAGTCTCAGCTACTTGGGAGGCTGAGGTTGGAGGATCATCTGAGCCCAAGAGGCAGAGGATGCAGTGAGCCGAGATTACACCACTGCATCCAGCCTGGGTGACAGAGTGAGGCTCTCTTAAAAAAAAAAAAAAAAAAAAAAAAGAAAGAAAGAGGAAAAAAAGAAAAGTAGAAAAATTTCAAGTAAATAACCTCATGGTACATCTTAAAGAACTAGAAAAGCAAGGACAAACCAAATCTAAAATTAATAGAAGAAAATAAATAATAAAAAATACTAAAGATCAAGCAGAAATAAATGAAATTGAAACAAAAACAACAGAAAAGATCAACAAAACGAAAAGTTTTTTTGAAAAGATAAACAAAATTGACAAACTTTTCCCCAGACTAAGAAAAAAGAGAGAAGACCCAAATAAATTAAATCAGAGACGAAAAAGGAGACACTACAACCAATACTGCAGAAATTCAAAAAATCAGTAGAAACTACCATCAGCAATAAATTGGAAAACCTAGAAGAAAAGGATAAATGCTTAGCTATATACAGCCTACCAAGATCAAACCATGAAGAAATCCAAAACCCGAATAGATAATAACAAGTAATGAGATCAAAGGTATAATAAAGTCTCCCAGCAAAGAAAAGCCCAGGACCCAACAGCTTCACTGCTGAATTTTACCAAACATTTAAAGAAGAACTAATACCTACCCTATTCAAACTATTCCAAAAAATAGAGGAGGAATACTTCCAAAATCATTCTATGAAGCCAGTATGCCCTGATAACAAAATCAGACAAAGACACATCAAAAAGAAAACTTCCTACATGAATGTGTTCTTGGAAAAAAAAAAAGAAAAAGAAAACAAAACTACAGGCTGATCTTCCTGATGAACACTGATGCAAAAAATCCTCAAAAAAATACTAGCAAATGGAATTCAACCACACATTAAAAAGACCATTCATCCTGACCAACAGGGATGTATCCCAGGGATTCAAGGATGATCCAAATATGCAAATCAATCTATAAGATACAACATATCACAGAATGAAGAACAAAAATATATGATCATTTTACCTGATACTGAAAAAGCACTTGATAAAATTCAACATCCCTCATGACAAAAACCTTCAAAAAACTGTATGGAAGGAACATAACGCAACATAGTAAAATGTATATACAACAGACCTGTACCTATTATCATACTCAATGGGGGAAAACTGAAAGCCTTTCCTCTAATATTTGGAACAAGATAAGGGTGCCCACTTTCACCACTATTATTCAACATAGTACTGGAGTCCTAGCTAGAGCAATCAGACAACAGAAAGAATAAAGAGTGTCCAAATTGGAAAGGAAGAAGTCAAATTATCCTTGTTTGCAGATGATATGATCTCTTACATTTGAAAAAATCTAAAGACTCCACCAAAAAACTATTAGAACCAATAAACAAATTCAGTAAAGTTGCAGGATATAAAATCAATACACAAAAATCAGTAGCATTTCAATATGCCAACAGCAAACAACCTGAAAAAGAAATCAAGAGAGTAACCCCATTTACAATTCCTAAGTTTATAGGAATAAACTTAACTAGAGAAGTGAAAGATCTCTATAACAAAAACTATAAAACACTGACGCAAGAAACTGAGGAGGGCTGGACTCATGCCTGTAATCCCAGTACTTTGGGAGGCCAAGGCAGGTGGATCACTTGAGGTCAAGAATTCGAGACCAGCCTGGCCAACATGGTGAAAACCCATCTCTACTAAAAATGCAAAAATTAGCCAGGCGTGGTGGTGGGTGTCTGTATTCTCGGCTACTCCAGAGGCTGAGGCAGGAGAATCGCTTGAACCTGGGAAGTGGAGGATGCAGTGAGCTGAGATTGCACCACTGCACTCCAGCCTGGGTGACAGAGCAAGGCTCTGTCTCAAAAAAAATGGAAGCAAAGAAAGAAGGAAGGAGGGGAGGGGAGGGGAAAGAAATCGAAGTGGACACCAAAAAATGGAAAGATATTCCATGTTCATGGATTAGATAATCAATATTGTCTATACCACCCCAGCAACCTACAGATTCAATGCAATCCCTATTCAAAATACCAATGACTCCAGACTAGGTGACATAGGGAGACTTCATTTCTATAAAAAATTTAAAAATTAGCCAGACATGGTGGTGTGCACTTATAGTCCCAGCTATTCAGAAGGCTGAAGTGGAAGGATCACTTGAGCCCAGGAGGTTGAGGCTGCAGTGAGCCATGACTGTACCACTGCAATTCAGCCTGGGCAACAGAGCAAGACCCTGTCTCAAAACAAAAATAGATACCAATGATATTCTTTGCAGAAATGGGAAATAATCCTAAAATGTATATGGAACCACAAAACAAACAAAAAAACAGAATAGCCAAAGCCAGCTGAGCAAAGAAAACAAAACTGGAGGAATCATGCTACCTGACTTCAAATTATACTGTGGTGCTATAACCAAAACAGCATGGCATAAAAACAGACATATAGACCAATGGAACAAAATAAAGAACTCAGAAACAAATGCATACATCTACATCTACAGCGAACTCATTACTGACAAAGGTACTAAGAACACACATTGGGGAAAGGATGGTCTTTTCAATAAATGGTTCTAGGAAAACTGGATATCCACATGTAGAAGAATGAAACTAGACCCCTATCTCTTGCCATATACGAAAATCAAATCAAAATGGATTAAAGACTCAAATCTAAGACCTCAAACTATGAAACTACTACAAGAAAACATTGGGGAAACTCTCCACAACATTGGTCTGGGCAAAGATTTCTTGAGTAATGCTCCCAAAGTACAAGCAACCATGGCAAAAATGGACAAATAGTATAACATTAAGTTAAAAAGCCTCTGCACAGAAAAAGAAGCAATCACCAAAGTGAAGAGACAACCCACAAAATGGGAGAAAACATTTGCAAACTATTCATCTGGCAAGGGATTAATAACCAGAATAAATAAGGAACTTAACAGGAAAAAAAATCTAATAATTCAATTAAAAATGGGCAAAAGACCTGAATAGACATTTATCAAAAGAAGACATACAAATGACAAACAGGCATATGAAAAAGTGCTCAATATCATGGATCATTAGAGAAATGAAAATCAAAACTACAATGAGGCTGGGTACTGTGGCTCATGCCTGTAATCCTAGCACTTTGGGAAGCTGAGGCAGACAGATATTTGAAACCAGGAGTTCGAGACCAGCCTAGCCATCATGGTGAAATCCTGTCTTTACTAAAAATACAAAAATTAGTCTGTCATGGTCACGAGTTCCTGTAATCCCAGCCACTCGGGAGGGTGAGACATGAGAATTGCTTGAACCCTAGAGGCAGAGGTTGAAGTAAACTGATGTCTTGCCACTGCACTCCAGCCTGGGCAACACAGCAAGACTCTGTTTCAAAAACAAACCAGGCCGGGTGTGGTGGCTCACGCCTGTAATCCCAGCACTTTGGGAGGCCGAAGTGGGTAGATCACAAGGTCAGGAGATCAAGATCATCCTGGCTAACACGGTGAAACCCTGTCTCTACTAAAAAGACAAAAAAAAATTAGCCAGGCGTGGTGGTGGGCACCTGTAGTCCCAGCTACTCAGGAGGCTGAGGCAAGAGAATGGCGTGAACCTGGGAGGTGGAGCTTGCAGTGAGCAGAGATCGCGCCACTGCACTCCACCCTGGGCAACAGAGCGAGACTCCATCTCAAAAAAAAAAACCAAAAAAACAAAAACAAAATAAAACTACAATGAGATGTCATCTTACCCCAGTAAAAATGGCTTTTATCCAAAAGACAGGCAAAAATGAATGGTGGCAAAGATGTAGAGAAAAGGGAACCCCTGGACGCTGTTGGTGGGAATGTAAATTAGTATAACTACTATGGGGAACAGTATGGAAGTTCCTCAAAAAACTAAAGATAGAACTACCATATGATCTAGCAATCCCACTACTGGATATTTATCCAAAGGAAATGAAATCAGTATGCCCAAGAGATATTTGCACTCTCATGTCTACTGCAGCACTATTCATAATAGCCAAGATTTGGAAGCAACCTAAGTCAACAATAATTTATTGTACATTTAAAAATAACTAAAAGAGTAAAATTAGAATGTTTGTAACACAAATAAATGATAAATGCTTGAGGTGATAACCGATTTACCCTGATGTGATTATTATGTATCGTATGCCTGCATGAAAATATCTAATGTATCCCATAAACATATAATCTATCACCCATAAAAATTAAAAAGAAAAATGAAAATAACTTTTAAACTATTACTTATTCAGATAGTGTCAACTTTTTTTAGCACTTGATTAACTTAATGAATTGAATAACTTTTACAGAATTAAATAATAAAACATAAACTATTTTCTGAATTGTATATAGACATGTGGGCAAAAAAAAAATAAAAATAACATAGGCCAGGCACAGTGGCTCACACCCATAATCCCAACATTTTGGGAGGCCGAGGCAGAAGGATCGCTTGAGCTCAGGAGTTCAAGACCAGCCCTGGTAACATAGCGAGACCTCATCTCTACAACAAATACAAAAATTAGCCAGGTGTGGTGACACATGCCTGTAGTCCCAGCTACTTGGGAGGCTGAGGTGGGAGGATCATTTGAGTCTGGGAAGTTGAGGCCTCAGTGAACTATGATCATGCCATGAAACTCCAGACTGGGCAACAGAATAAGACCCTGTTTCACAAAAATAAATAAATAAAATTTTAAAATAAACTATTTTCATTTAATACTCAAAGTTCAAATCACAAAAGTACTGTGGATCAAACATAAGTAACACTAGCAAAGCAGCCAATGGCAGGCAACAGGCAGTTGCAGGCCACCTCTCACCATATAACTTTGAGATGGAGCAACTGATCGAGAGAAAGTCCTCTAACCACAGCCATCTACTTGTCATAGTTTGTAACACTGATCTTCCACACATGTTGTGTATCTTCCATGAACTCATTGTCAATGCTGCTCAGTGAGATAAATTAAGCACTAAGGAATAAAATTTTTCAGTCAGGTTATTTTTACTTTTTAATTAAAAAAAAAAAAAATAGAACTCCTCGGCTCAAGCAATCTTCCATCTCGGCCTCCCAAAGTGCTGGGATTACAGGTATGAGCTACTGTGCCCGGCTGGGTTAAGCTTTAGAAGGCCACAGATGATTGTTATATCTAAGAGCCCCACTGCACCCCGAAACCAATTTTTAATTTCCAGAATAGGCAAATATCAAAAATAGATTAGTGGTTGCTTAGGGATTCCAAATGGGGAGTGACGGCAAATGGATACAGGGTTTCTTTTAGGGGAAACAAAAATGTTCTAAAATTAGATTATTGAAATGGTTATACAACCCTATGAATATATCAAAAAACACTGAGTTACATATTGTAAATGGATGAATTTTATGGTGTGAGATTGTATCTCAATACAGCTTAAAAGAAAAGAGCCAATTTTCCCCTGTTTGGGGTGATATTATCTCAGCTGAAAATGCATGACCTAGGCTACTGGAGGAAGAAGGTTCCACAATCATGCTTCCTCTGCTGGAGTTGCTTAGAGCTAAAAGAACAATAAACTACATGAAATGAGCTTATTATAGTAGGGTGTAGAATTGGAATCAAATATAATTAACAATTATCAACATATCTAATTGTAAACACATAATCATATATGAGATATAAATGGTAAATAGTGTATATAAATGACTAAAATTCTCTAGTGAACTAGTGGGAAGAGAATAGCCTGCCCTTAAAAAAGAGAAATAAGGAAAGTTTTTGGCTAACAGGCTTTACCCTAAGAGAAAACAGTTAAAAAGCAGGTGGTACTCTCTTCCCCATCAATCACCAATCTTCTCTCAGAAGCCTGAAATGTGAGCTCCAGTTTGATTTTTTTCTTTTATTTTCTGGGGGAAGCCTTATTTCTATCTTTGCCATCCAGTTTGATTTTAAAAGACAGTGCTGTCCCACCTCAAGACAGTGCTGACCCCAATGACCCATCCAGTTTCCGATCATTTCACCTCTAATACCCAGGGATAGGTGAGCATGTTAGTCAGCAGCTCCAACATCCAGGCTATCATACAGCTTAATTTTAAAAAAGCAGCAGGTGTGGCCTTCAAGTGGTCTCTAGAACAGCACTGTCCAAAGAACTTTCTGTGATGATGGAGGTGTTCTATGGCTTATAGACTACACTAAGCAATTGAAATGTGGCTACAGCAAATAAAGAACTAATTTTAATTTTAATGAAAATGAACTTTTAATTGTAATTTTCATTTTAATTTAAATAGCTGCATGTGGCAATTTAATACCATATTGGACAAATAATTCTAAAGTAATGATATCTAATAGAAATATAGACTGGGGCTGGGCACGGTGGCTCACGCCTGTAATCCCAACACTTTGGGAGGCTGAAGTGGGCGGATCACTTGAGGTCAGGAGTTCAAGACCAGCCTGGCCAATATAGTGAAACCCCATCTCTACTGAAAATACAAAAAATCAGCCAGGCGTGGTGGTGGGCACCTGTAATCCCAACTGCTCGGGAGGATGAGGTGTGAGAATCAAAAAAAATAATAAAATTAAAATGAAAATAATGTGAGCTGGACTTGGTGGCATGTGCCTATAGTCCCAGCTATCCAAGAGGCTTAGGCGAGAAGATCATTTGAGCCCAGGAGTTAAGAGACCAGCCTAGGGAATGTAGTGAGCCTCTATTGTAAAACAAAACAAAACAAACAAAAGCAACAACGACAACAAAAATATAATTACACAAGAAATTTTAAATTTTCTAATAGCTATATGAAAGCAGTATTTAAAAAGTGAAATTAGCCGGGCACGGTGGCTCATGCCTATAATCCCAGCACTTTGGGAGGCCAAGGCGGGCGGATCACGAGGTCAGGGGATCGAGACTATCCTGGTTCGTACGGTGAAACTGCGTCTCTACTAAAAATACAAAAAAATTAGCTGGGCGTGATGGCAGGCGCCTGTAGTCCCAGCTACTCAGGAGGCCGAGGCAGGAGAATGGAGTGAACCCGGAAGGCGGAGCTTGCAGTGAGCCAAGATTGTGCCACTGCACTCCAGCCTGGGCGACAGAGCAAGACTCCGTCTCAAAAAAATAAAAATAAAAA
>NW_026652295.1:34912961-34919496 GCF_009828535.3 Hylobates moloch | reverse complement strand
TCACTTCTTCCCGGACGGGGCGGCCGGGCAGAGGCGCTCCTCACTTCTTCCCGGACGGGGCGGCCGGGCAGAGGCGCTCCTCACTTCTTCCCGGACGGGGCGGCCGGGCAGAGGCGCTCCTCACTTCTTCCCGGACGGGGCGGCCGGGCAGAGGCGCTCCTCACTTCCCAGACAATGGGTGGCCGGGCAGAGGCGCTCCTCACCTCCCAGACCATGGGTGGCCGGGCAGAGGCGCTCCTCACTTCCCAGACGGGGCGGCCGGGCAGAGGCGCTCCTCACTTCCCAGACAATGGGTGGCCGGGCAGAGGCGCTCCTCACCTCCCAGACGATGGGTGGCCGGGCAGAGACGCTCCCCACCTCCCAGGCGGGGCGGCGGCCGGGCAGGGGCTGCAATCCCAGCACCCTGGTAGGCCAAGGCAGGCGGCTGGGAGGCGGAGGCTGCCGCGAGGCCAGACCACGCTACCGCACTCCAGCCCGGGCAACACCGAGCTCCGTCTGCAGTCCCAGTACCTCCGGAGGCTGAGGCGGGCAGAGCACTGTGCGTCAGGAGCTGGCGACCAGCGTCGCCAAGATGGCGAACGCGTGCCTGCAGCCAGAGGAGAAAAAGCAGGCAGCGGTGGCGCGCGCCGGTAGTCCCAGGCAGTCCGCGGCGCGGGCAGCAGCGAGCTGAGAAGATTGCAGCCCGGGCCACAGAGGGAAAGAAAGAAAGAGAGAAAGAGAGAGAGGGAGGGAGGGAAGGAGGGAAGGAAGGAAGGAGTCTCTCTTTTTTTAATAACAAAAACAGGGATGGGGTCTCACTATGTTTCCCAGGTTGGTCTCAAATTCTGGAGCTCAAGCGATCCTCCTGCTTCAGCCTCCCAAAGTGTTATAATTACAAGCGTGAGCCACCACACCTGGCCATAACAACTGTTTGAGGAAGACACTAGTAGTATTGCCATTTTACTGGTGAGGAAACTGAAGCACAGAGAGATGAAGTAGCTTGCCAAGGTGCAGTAAGCTAGTAAAAGTTAGAGCTTAGTTTTGAACCCAGGCAGGCAGGCCCCAGAGTCTTTGCTCTTGGTTATTGTGCAACTGGGACTTCTTCCTTTTACCCAAGAATGTAACACAAAGTCCTTTGGAAAGACTTTGACTACGTACAGTGAGGTAGGCTCATTAAAAAAAAAAAAATTGGCAAATTCCCTGCAGTACAGGAAAGTTAGATAAGGAGAATGCCTTTACGTCTTTGCCAAATAATATATTAGTTTAGAGAATGTGGGGGACTTCCCTACAGCTCTCACATTGCTTTTTCAGACTTCTAGAAAATTCTCATCTCATGTAGGTGCATGTGTTCATGAATTTTACCTGTGAGAAAATTTAAGCGGTCCCCGTGCCCCCCGCAACCAGTTCAAAATGATAAAAATTAGTTTTGGACCCATAAGCTACATGAACTGCTAGATGCGCTACCAGGGCCAAAGTTTGTACAAGGGAAGTGAATCTAAACAATTGGCGTGAAACCAAAAGCCTGTGTATTTGAAGTTATTTCCAACTCTGTTTTTTTTTTTTAAACAATTGGCTCCCTCATTAGTGATTAACAACCAAAATTTGCATTCTCAAATAATAATTAGTTGGCCCATAAAATGATTTTCAGACAGTATTATCTGGCTGGTTCAAATGATTGTTGATGCTATCTTGAAGCCTAGGATTATGGGATGGGAAATGTTACTTTCCATAATCCTTGGTACTTTAATCTTCACAATCCTTCAATACAGGTATTAGTGCCCTTTTTACTGATGATTTTATACTGGTTAAATGACTGGCCTAGAACTGGGCTGAGGTGGGGTTTTTTTTTTGTTGTTGTTGTTGTTTGTTTGTTTTCTGAGATGAGGTCTCACCCTGTCACTCAGGCTGGAGCACAGTGATGCAATCACAGCTCATTGTAACTTCAGCCTCCTGGGCTCAAGCAATCTTCCCACCTTAGACTACTGAGTAGCTGGGACTACAGGCTCATGACACCATGCCCGGTTAATTTTTGTATTTTTTGTAGAGACGGAGTCTTGCCATGTTTCCCAGGCTGGTCTTGAATTCCTGGGCTTAAGAGATCTGCCCACCTTGGCCTTCCAAAGTGTTGGGATTACAGGCGTAAGCCATCACGCCCAGACAGGACTGAGGTGTTCTGTTTGTGAGGCCTTTAAGGGTCCTATTTTATGCAGAATCGTGGCTACCAAAAAGACGTCTGTGGAAGTATAAGGTGGAAAGTATAAGGAGAAGGTAGTATTCTAGCCAAGTAGCTCTGAAAATACCTATGGGTCCTATATACCTAACAGTAATAGAATAGGCCTATTACTTTTTACCTACAAATGAAAATACTTTAGATGTTGAAATTGGCAGAGATTCCACATTTGTTACTTTTTAATCTATTTCTGTCTCCATAATTGTGTGTTTAAGACTCAGCTGGAGAATAGTTTTCTTGCTAGTCACTCATCAGCAGTCTCTCTTGCGATCTTTAGCAGACCCAGAGCAGAGTTTCAAAAGACTTTTCAAATAAATGATCCAGGGCTTAGTGCTTCATTTTAAGGTTTAAATTTTTCTTTTTTATTTCTTTTATTTTTTCTTTTTGAGACGGAGTTTCACTCTTGTTGCCCAGGCTGGAGTGCAATGCGTGATCTCGGCTCTCTGCAACCTCCACCTGTCGGGTTCAAACGATTCTCCTGCCTCAGCCTCCTGAGTAGCTGGGATTACAGGCATGCGCCACCATGCCCGGCTAATTTTGTATTTTTAGTAGAAACGGGGTTTCTCCGTGTTGGTCAGGCTAGTCTGGAACTCCTGACCTCAGATGATCCGCCCACCTCGGCCTCCCAAAGTGCTGGGATTATAGGCGTGAGCCACCGCGCCTGGCCTAAGTTTTTCTTTTTAAAAGAAGGAGTGTATAAAAAATCAGGTCCAGTACTTTTACTAGATATGTTTTGTCGACCAAATTGATAGAGCTGTCTTTTTAAAAGATGTCTTTTTCCAGGCCAGGTACGGTGGCTGTAATCCCAGCTACTCGGGAGGCTGAGGCAGGAGAATCGCTTGAACCCGGGAGGCGGAGGTTGCAGTGAGCCGAGATCGCGCCGTTGTACTCCACCCCGGGCGACAGAGCAAGACTCTGTCTCAAAAAAAAAAAAAAAAAGATGCCTTTTCCTTATCCATTATGATCTGTTAGACTTGTTATTGTCTTCAGTTGCCAACCATCATTTCCGGTTACCTTTCTCTTTAACATATGTTCTTTTGTAAAATTTATAGTTCATTTACAGAGAAAACTGATGAAAATAGCAGTCCAGGTACCTTAGCATCTTCTCATTCAATCGGCAGATATCTATGAAGACCTGATACTTTTGGGTGAAATTTCACAGTCACTTAAAAATATCTGTGTTTGATGAGAGGAATGCATTATACCAAATTATAAGTTTGGTATAATGCTGCTAGTACTAGCAGAATGATATAAAGAAGCTAAACCCAAGATTTTTTTGGGTGTATGTGTGGGGCGTTCCAACTGTAATCCATAAAACTCATTTCCAGTAACTTCTGTCTTCTGTGTTTTTTATCCTAATATTGGTACTTTCAAATTGGCTTGTTGTGGGGTTTGATTGTCATTCTACTGCACCAATTTGCCCATAAACCTCCGTATCTCTTTAACAGGCAAATCATCATGTAGAAAAACTTTTTTTTTTTCCAAGAGAGGATCTCACTCTGTTGCCCAGGCTGGAGTGCAGTGGTGGGATCATAGCTCAAGCTATCCTCCAACCTCACTCAGTCTTTTGAGTAGCTGGGACTATAGGCATGCACCACCAAGTTTGCCTAATTTTTTTTTTTTTTTTTTTTTTTAATTGAGACAGAGTCTTGCCCTTTTGCCAGGCTGGAGTGCAATGGCGTGATCTTGGCTCACAGGGGCCTCCACCTCCCGGGTTTAAGTGATTCCCCTGCCTCAGCCTCCTGAGTAGCTGGGACTACAGGCACGTGGCATCATGCCTGGCTAATTTTTTTTTTTTTTTCTGTATTTTAGTAGAGACAGGGTTTCACCATGTTGGCCAGGATGGTCTCGATCTCCTGACCTCGTGAGCTACCCGCCTCAGCCTTCCAAAGTCTAGGATTACAGGCATGAGCCACTGTGCCCAGCCCATCTACCTAATTTTTAAATTTTTTATAGAGATGGGGCTTGCTTTGTTGCCCAGGTTGGAATGCAATGGCACGATATTAGCTCATTGTAGCCTTGAAATCTTGGCCTCAAGCAATCTTCCTGCCTTGGCCTCCCAAGGTGCTGGGATTATAGCACTGGCTGAAAAACATTTTCTGATGGATTGAATCAGCTGTGAGTTTGGGCCACAAATCTGGGTCTTTTAAAAAAAATATGAATACAGTCGTCCCTCAGTCTCTATGGGGGATTGATTCTAGGACCCCTCGAAGATACCAAAATTCCAGCTCCAGTCCCTTATATAAAATGGCGTAGTATTTGTGTATAACCTGTGCGCATTCTCTCATATACTTTAAATCACCTCCAGTTTAATTATAATACCTAAATACAGTATAAACACTATGTAAACAGTTATTAAAACATATTTTTTAGGGAATAATGAGACAAAACGCCTGTACATGTTTAATATAGATGCAGCCATCCATTTTTTTTCTGAATATTTTTTTTTCCATGGTTGGTTGAATTCACAGATCTAGAACCCATCAATATCGAGGGCTAACTGTATGACGTAATAACCTAATAACCACCAGGATTGTCTTTCCTATAATTAAAAAAAAAATTGTTGGCTGGGCGTGGTGACTCACGCCTGTAGTCCCAGCACTTTGGGAGGCTGAGGCTGGCAGATCACGAGGTCAAGAGATTGAGACCATCCTGGCCAACATGGTGAAACCCCGTCTCTACTAAAAATACAAAAATTAGCTGGGTGTGGTGGCACATGCCTGCAGTCCCAGCTACTTGGGAGGCTGAGGTAGGAGAATTGCTTGAACCTGGGAGGCGGAGGTTACAGTGAGCTGATATCTCGCCACTGCACTCCAGCCTGGTGACAGAGCAAGACTCCATATCAAAAAAAAAAAAAGGCCGGGTGCGGTGGCTCAAGCCTGTAATCCCAGCACTTTGGGAGGCCGAGGCGGGCGGATCACGAGGTCAGGAGATCGAGACCATCCTGGCTAACGTGGTGAAACCCCGTCTCTACTAAAAATACAAAAAATTAGCCGGGCGTGGTGGCGGGCACCTGTAGTCCCAGCTACGCGGGAGGCTGAGGCAGGAGAATGGCGTGAACCCAGGAGGCGGAGCTTGCAGTGAGCCGAGATCGTGCCACTGCACTCCAGCCTGGGCGACAGAGCAAGACTCCGTCTCAAAAAAAAAAAAAAAAAAGTTTTGCACTTCCTATTGCTCAAGGTGACATCTGATTCTGATTTTCTTTTCTTTTCTTTTTCTATTTCTTTTCTTTTTTTTTCTTTCGACACTCTTGCTCTGTCACCCAAGCTGGATTGGAGTGGCACGAGCGTGGCTCACTGCAACCTTCGCTTCTCAGGTTCAAGCGATTCTTCTGCCTCCGCCTCCTGAGTAGCTGGGATTACAGGTGTGTGCCGCCATGCTCAGCTAATTTTTGTATTTTTAGTAGAGACAGGGTTTCGCTATGTTGGCCAGGCTGGTCTTGAGTGATCTGCCTGCTTCAGCCTCCCAAAGTTCTGGGATTATAGGCGTGAGCCAGTGTACCCAGTCAACGTCTGATTTTCTATTGGTGATGACATAATGAGGTTATTGGAGTCATCACATGATGAATCTGGCTGGCATTAGGTTTCCTCATTACCAGGAACTGGGCCTTGTGAGATTTTGACCCTTACCACATCATGCTCACCACTCTTCCTCTGATCCAGCCTGATGGAGTCTGTGCGTTGACTTTTGTCCTCAGTGGGGCCAGCCGCCTGATTCTTGCTTTTTCAGGTTGCCCTGCAGCCGTGATCAAACTTCAATGCAAAGTCCAGCCCATACTGTAGTATTTGAAGTCAGTAACTCCGTAGCTCAGAGGTATTGCTACTGACAGTATTGTGGGTGAGTGTGTATGTGTGTATTTGGGATGGGTGGGATGGTTTCACTTCTTGAGCACTTAATACTTTGCTCTGTCTGTGCCAAGGGCTTTACATACATGTATTTGCTGAGTTTACCTTCACAACATGCCTGCAAGATAATTATTGTTATTTCCATTTTACAGATGAAGAAGCAAAAGTTAAGAGAGCTTAACTAACTGCTTTTTGTCATTGTTTTGCTTGTGATTAACACTGTTTTCACCTCTTTGGTCTTTGGTTTCATGTGGCCGTCAGAGTTTGAGTAGAGCAAAATCTTGTCTCTCCCTCTTTCATTGATTTTTATTTTAGCCTTTAGTTTGATGTGTAACTACCTGAAAGAAATCCTTAAGTTTGAGTTAAGCTTTGAGTCTGTTGTTGTAGGATTTTAGCTTGGTTAAGGTCTGTCTAGATCCCTGGGGAGTGGAAAGTATCCATTTCTCTTAGTTTTATCCTCTAGTCTCTGTGCTTGAACTCT
>NW_026652295.1:34701140-34912951 GCF_009828535.3 Hylobates moloch | reverse complement strand
CATGTTCTCACTCATAAGTGGGAGTTGAACAATGAGAACACATGGACACAGGGAGGGGAACATCACACACTGGGGCCTGTCATGGGGTGGGAGCCTAGGGGAGGAATAGCGTTAGGAGAATACCTATGTAGATGATGGGTTGATGGGTGCAGCAAAGCACCATGGCATGTGTGTAACTATGTAACAAACCTGCATGCTCTGCCCATGTATCACAGAACTTAAAGTACAACAAAGAAAACTTTACATAAATGCATAAAGTCTAGAACAGCTAATATATTATAATGAAATGTCAACTATAATCCCAGCTCAAAGAGAACACCGTAAAATTATGAAGAGCTCTCCACAAATCTCTAAATTATGTCCTCATAAGATTACATTTCTATTTCTTCTTGAATAATTTCCTCATTTTAGCTATGATTTAGTGACAGTAAGATGGTAATTATGAGGAGAAAATTCTCCTAACACTCCATTGAGAAAATTCTGCCTCATTTCACCACGCACCTGAGTCTTAAGCAGTCCCTTCTAATGTAGCTGAATAATAGATCCTCACCTGGCTGAGTCTATGAATTGAATCCACGTATGTGAAATAAGACCCCCAAGGAGAGGTAATAAGCTGGGAATGCCATCAGCTCATCTTTCTTCAGGCCTTTATTTGTCATTGTCACTTGTAGAAGCAGGACAGCCCTGGCATTGGGATTGGCAGAAACAGAGAGTACCAAAGGGAAAACTGAACTTCCCTAATTTTTGGGAAACAGCAGATTGGAAACAGATGGGCTCCAGCGTTTTCCTTGTGTGAGGTCATTGTCCCAGGTAGCCTTACTCAGAACCACACTTCTTGTCAGCAAAACAGAAGTCAAACGATATTTCTACCTTCCAAGAGAATAGAACATAATGTCAGATTTTCTCATGGATTCCCACAAGTTCAAGAAACTTTCATGGCCTTACTTAAATGCTTAAGCATTTCAACTAAAAAATTATTTGTCTTTCAAATACACAGGAATCTGGAAAAATTTTAACCAGAAAAAATTGGAATTCTAAAGTAAAAAATGCATAAGGCCATAAAAATTTTTTACAGCTTTTAATTTAGATGTCAACTGGGGAAAAATAAACATTCTCTGAAGTTTGCTTTTATACCATTAAAGATTTACTTTTTATTAACAGCAATACAGGGCGACTTATTCAGGTTGAACCTTGAAGGTAAACGTTAACTTAATTTTATTTATTTATTTATTTTTTAATTTTTTTTTTTTTTTTTGAGACAGAATCTCGCTCTGCTGCCCAGGCTGGAGTGCAGTGGCGCAATCTCGGCTCACCGCAAGCTCCGCCTCCCGGGTTCACGCCATTCTCCTGCCTCAGCCTCTCTGAGTAGCTGGGACTACAGGCGCCCGCCACCACGCCCGGCTAATTTTTTTTGTATTTTTAGTAGAGACGGGGTTTCACCGTGGTCTCGATCTCCTGACCTCGTGATCCGCCCGCCTCGGCCTCCCAAAGTGCTGGGATTACAAGCGTGAGCCACCGCGCCCGGCCAACTTTAACTTAATTTTTAGTGTTGGCTAATTTTTAAGCATTTCTCAGTCACCTACCATGATTTCATCTCAGAAACCAAAATCTCAATTTCATTTAGACCTTTGAAATATCAAAACAGAAGTTTAAATGCTTCAAAATAATATTCATGTAGAGACTTACATATGTGGACCAGGAATCTCCATGTATTACAAAGTATATGAGAACATAACAAATGTTGATACACACATTTAATTCTGCAATAAAAACTTACAACAAGTAAAACTGTAACAAATCAAGAAAATTTTGTAGGTTACACATTTTATGTCTAAAAATATAGGTATTAAACACTCAAGGATGGATAAAAGAAATCACAAGAGAAAATAGAAAATATCTAGAGACAAATTAAAAATTGAAATACCAAAAATTAAGAGATACATCAAAAACAGTACCATAAGGGAAAAATTTATAGCTATAAATGACTATAAAAAATAAGATACCAAATCAACAACTTTACTCCTAAGGAACTAAAAACAGGGAAAATGAGGGACTATTAAAGAGGGACAACTAAAAGCTAGCAAAATTTAAAAAATGATAAAGATAGCAGTGGAAATAAGTGAAATAGACAATAGAAAAACAATATCAAAAATCAACAAAGCCGAGTTTGTTCTCTGAAAAAGATCAAAACTGAGAAAATTTTATCCAGATTAAGAAAAAAAGGGAATACTTAAATTATTAAACTCAAAAATAAAATGAGTACATTACTGACAAATTTTTGGAGTAAAAAAGGGATGTAGGAGAGTACCATAAGGAACTATACACTAAAAAATTGAATAGCCTAGATAAAATAAACAAATTCCTAGAAACAAAAACCTACTAAGACTGAATCAGAAAAGTTGAATAAACCTATTCAACAAGGAGATTCAGCAGGAAGATTGCGTCAGTAATCAAAAACCCAGCAACAAAGAAAAGCCTGGACCAGATGGCTTCACTGTTGACTTCTACCCAATGTTTAAAGCAGAATTAACACCACTTTTTCTCAAACTTTTTCAAAACGTTGAAGAGGAGGTAATGTTTTCTAACTTATTCTAGGAGGCCAGTATTACCCTGACACCAAGCCAGACAAAGGCATCATAAGAAAACTACAAACAAACATCCCTTATAAATGCTGATGCAAAAATCCTCAACAAAATAGAGCAACTCAAACTTAGCAGTACATTAAAAGGATTATACACTATGAATGAGTATAATTGACTCCTGAAATAAAAGTATGTTCCAACACATGAAAATCAGCGTAATATCACATTAACATAAAGAAGGAAAAAACCCTCATGTGATCATCTTAATCAAAGAAAAAGCATTTGTCAAAATGTAACCCACATTCATGATAAAATATACTTCATAAACTATAAAAAGAAAGAAAACACCTTAACATAATGTTATACAAAAAACAAAAACAAAAAAAACACACAGCTAACATGGTGAAAGACCAAAAGCTTTTACCCTAAGAGTGAAAACAAGGATGCCTGCTTTTACTACTTTTATTTAATACAGTACTGAATGTTCTAGTTAGTTAAAACAATAAGGTGAGTAAAATAAAAGTTATTCCAATTTTTTAAAAAGTAAAATTATCTGTTTGCAGATGACATAAACTTGTATATTAAAAATCTTTTAGTTTCTGTGAAATAAACCATCGGATGCAATAATTAAAATTCAGCAAAGCTGCAGGATACAAAATCAATACACAAAAATCTGTTGTATTTCTACAATAACAATAAACTATCTGAAAAAGAAGTCAAGACAACAGTATCATGTATGATAGCATCAAAAGAATAAAATACTTAGAAACCCACTTAACCAAGGAAATGAAAAACCTGTACAGCAAAAACTATAAACATGGCATGAAAGTATTAAAGATGACACAAATAAATGAAAAGACATCATGTGTTTATGGACTGGAAGACAAAATCTTGTCAAGGTGCCATTGTTATTGATAGTCATCTACAGATTCAATAAAATCAGTATAAAAATTCCAATATTTTCAAAAATAGAAAAACCTATTCTAAAATTCAGATGAAATCTCAAAAAACCCCAAGTACCCAAATCAATCAATCTTAAAAACTAACAAAGTTAGAGGACTAACACCTCCTGGTTTCAAACTTCAGTACCCAAAACAATGATGTACCAGCATAGTGACAGACACAAAGACCAATGCAATAGAAATAAGGAACCAAAAAAATATGGTCATGATTTTTAACAAGGGAGTCAACACTATTCAAAGGGAAAAGGAGGGTATATTTTAAATGGTGTTAAAAATGGATATTTACATCTATTTATCTATCTATCTATCTATCTATCTATCTATATGTATATATATTCCAAATTAGCTTTTTGCCCGTCATGTATGTTGCAGATCTATTTCCCCAGTCTGTTGACTTTTGACTTTGAGGCATTTTTCTCTCATACAAAGTTTTAATTTTTATGGAGTCAAATACATCAGTCTTCTGTTCAGTGACTTCTTCATGGGTATGGTGTTTCAGTTTAGGATGATAAAGAAGTCGTAGATATGGATAAATTAGATAAATTCGATGGTTGGACAACACTAAATATACTGGATGCCACAGAACTGTACATTTAAACATGGTTAAAATGTTTTAACTTTTATGTTATATATATATTACCACCAAAAAAGGGCCAGGCTTACATGTTTATATGTTAGAGGTTTGGAGTACCTCTAACATTTATTCCCTTCCAGGGGAATAATTTATAAGCACCCACACAAGAAAAGTAGATACTGACTTCACAAATCTCCTTACAAGTCCCACAGCAGGGGCAGTCTGGGAAAGCAGAGGTGGAAAAAGTCACATAAACTTGAGGTCAATGTGAGACCTCCCACCCCCCACTCTGGAATCAGATGGAGGAAGGCATGCATGCAGGCTGAGCTGGAGAGATGAGCTGGGGTGGGCAGAACGGTCCTCCCATGACCCTAGACCTGAAGTGCTCCCACATGCTCTCAGGCATGTATCAAACCAAGAAAGCAGGCTAGGAGGGTAACACAGCTACCTGTATACAGGGAGCGATGAAATATCTGAGCTGCACAAGTGGATGGATTCCTAGATCACTTCTTCCAGTTATAAGTGGTGTTTGCCTGCTGGTGGGTTGATGGATGTCAACAGCTACATTTCCCAGGAATGAGGCCTTAACTCAGGCAATGAATCTTACCCACCACTGAGACCATCACGGCCAGGGGTGGGCTACTAGGAGGGCAGGGATGAACCACTGCTAGAGATCCCGACTCCAGAATTCTGCACTCAGCCCTGGGGCCATGCCACCTTTTCTCCATCTCCCCAGGGAGATCAGGCCCTGGTCTGGGGATGGACCCCTGGGTGCCCGTAGTAAAGGGGTTCATTTAGGCCTTCCTTCTACAAACATCAATTAAGTACCTGCTGTGTACTGGGCACCAGGTGAGGCATTGAGTTTATATCCATTTTTCATACAGTTAAAGTCCTGAAAAGTGGCAGGTCATTGAAAATGACATATGTCAAACTGAACTTCTCACAAAGAATTTTTTTTTTTTTGAGGTGGAGTTTTGCTGTCACCCAGGCTGGAGTGCAGTGATGTGATCTCAGCTCACTGCAACCTCTGCCTCCTGAGTTCAAGTGATTCTCCTGCCTCAGCCTCCCGATAGCTGGGACTACAGGCACCCCCCACCACACCAGCTAATTTTTGTATTTTTAGCAGAGACGGGGTTTCACTGTGTTGGTCAGGCTGGTCTCAACCTCAGGTGATCTGCCTGCCTTGGCCTCCCAAAGTGTTAGGGTTACAGGTGTGAGCCACTGCACCTGGCAACAAAGAATTTTAAAAAGCAGGAGATACATTCTCATGGTTTGAAAAAGTGGCCAGACATGATTACATTACAGTTAAAGAATTGACAATAGATAAAGACAATAGATAAAGAATTTATGAAAAATGAGTATAATAAAAAGTTCATTAATGAAACAAATGATACAAGTCACTGTCTTGGTCCAGTTGAGCCATTTACAGCATTAACCCATGAGCATGAGCTCTGGTCTTCCTCTTCTCTATTAGGTGGATTCTTGCCTAGGAAGGCTTTTTCCCTCATAGGAAAGTTCCAGATCTAGCACTTGATTTAATCCTGTTGGCTCTGCTGGGTCTTGGGCTCTTACTGCAGGAAGCCTGGGCTGATGCTGGAGACCCATCCTCTTTGTCACAGAGGATCCTAGGGCCCCAGTCTTCCTTGGCTTCCTCCTCTGGTCCCACAATGTTAGTGATCCACATTTTCTACTCAAATGTTCTCACAAAAGGTTTGTAGAGACACACAGAAAACACAGACCTTTACAGAGCAAAGGCCTGTACCGCAGAAATGTCCAGATCTGGTGGTAAATGCGAGGGCGGTGTGGGCTCAGAGGGAGCCTGTTGAATGCCAGTGTCAGGGCCCTGCATTGCTGGCGTGCTCCCTCAGTGAGACCTCTGTCCTCAGAGGACCTCAGTGGGAACTAAGCCACCAATGGGACAGCCCCAGAACTTGAGTGAGGAATTTAAAGCAGGTTGTTCTGAAACCAGGATATGCAACTCAGAAGTATTTTAATCCTGATCTTGATTTTTTAAAGTCCCAAAACCTTGTGAGTTAATTGCTCATATACCGGGGATGGGGAGTGATGGTGAATAAACAAAGGGGAATAGGACCCTGGCTTGGAAAGTTTGCACAGAAGTAGGGGAAACAGATGGAGCTGATGAGCAAACCATTGCTGTCCCCAGGGAGAGAAGACGTGAGAAGTGTGCCCATTGGGGACAGTGCTGGACAAAGTGGTGCTGGTGAATTCGGCTTGAGAGTCACCAGGGAGAGTTTCCCTCTGGAGAATCACAGGCTTCTGCTCTCTTTTTCCAACTTCCCTTTTGGAGGGCTGAGGTCTAGAAGCACAGCGGGGCTGTGGGCCTTCCGATCCTTGAGGGGGTCAGGGAGACTGCAGGGGAAATGGGATTCTGGGCTGTGGACTTCTCTCCACGGAAAGGCCTGCAGTTTAAAACCATGTCCACTAGGTGGTGCAAAAGCCTCTTTTTGTGTTAGTGTGGGGCCGGGCGGTGGCTGACTGCATGTTCTATGGACAGCAAGCCTGCCTTCTCTCACGGGGAGGTGTGTACTCTCCAGCTCAGGCATGCTCTGTAAGTAGACATCCAGGCCCTGCTTGAACACCTCCAGTGACGGGGAACTCACAACTCCAGGGGGCAGAGTAAGTAGCAGGGGTGGGGTGGAATTGAGGGGCACCAAAAAGCCAACTCTCCATTGATAGCGTCAGCCTCCTTCCTAACCCACAGGCCACTGGTTTCTGCAATTCCTATTTTCCCAGTCTCTTTATTGGGAATAACTTCTTATCTCCTCTTCTTATGATCACTTTATCCTTGAGTAGTTTGTCAGCAGGGGCCTAGATGAGGCCTCTTACAGATCTGGGACATCTGCTAGGGGCGTGTCAAAGCCTCTCTACCCTCACCCTACCCATGTAGACCTGATTAGGAATCAAAAAGACTGGCCGGGCATGGTGGCTTACACCTGCAATCCCAGCACTTTGGGAGGCCGAGGCAGGCAGATTACGAGGTCAAGAGATCGAGACCATCCTGGCCAACATGGTAAAACTCTATCTCTACTAAAAATAAAAAAATTAGCTGGGCGTGGTGGCACATGCCTGTAGTCCCAGCTACTTGGGAGGCTGAGGCAGGAGAATCACTTGAACCCGGGAGGTGGAGGCAGTGAGCTGAGATTGCGCCACTGCACTCCAGCCTGGCATCAGAGTGAGACTCTGTCTCAAAAGAAAAATAAAAGGACCGAGGCTTCCTTAATTTTCTATTAGCTTTAGTTACACCACCCTTCTAGGCCTCACTTTCCACTTTTGTAAAATGAAAGACAACATCCTTTGCCCTGCTTAGCACATGGAGTTGTTGAAAATTTCAAATGAAGTAATGCATTCGTTTATTTAACATTCATTGAGTACCTACTGTAGGTTAAGCACTGTCTAGAAACAGGAATATCGTGGTGACCAGAACAGATAAACAAATCAATACAGAATATAATGGCAGGTGGTGTTATGTGCTATGAAGGAAAATAAAATAGAATCAAGTGAGAGGGGCCAAATTTAAATTGAGCTGTCAGAGATGTAAAAAACATGTGTAAGCAGGAACAAATCATCTTTACCTGTGTCACTTTCTCCCCTGTAGTAGTCTGTCCCCTTTCTTTCTTTTTTCTTTTCTTTTTCTTCTTCTTTTTCTTTTTTTTTGAGACTGAGTTTCGCTCTTGTTGCCCAGGCTGGAGTGCAATGGCGCAATCTCGGCTCACTGCAACCTCCACCTCCTAGGTTCAAGTGGTTCTCCTGCCTCAGCCCCCTGAGTAGCTGGGATTACAGGCATGAACCACCACACCTGGCTAATTTTTGTATTTTTAGTAGAGACAGGTTTCTCCATGTTGGTCAGGCTGGTCTTGAACTCTCAACCTCAGGTGATCTGCCCACCTCAGCCTCCCAAAGTGCTGGGATTATAGGTGTGAGCCACTGCGCCCGGCCTGTCCGTCCTGGGCGCAGTGGCCCAGGTCAAGTCTATTTAACCTGCAGGTCACACCATGAAAGATGGACACTGTTGTTAGTTTGTTGTGTGCAATCCAATGCAATCTTATTGGACATGAATAATGTAGACAGGCTGGGAGGAGAAGATCATCTTGGCCTAAAGCTGCCCCTCTCCCATCCTCATCCTTTGCGGGAGCCATCAGCTAAGACCACTGAGATCATAAAGTCTCCTGAATAGACCTCAGCTCTCCAGATCTGGCCTAACTAAACATCCCAACTCAAGGCAGCACAGTGTATTGTTGAAAGTGCCCTGGCTGGAAAGCCCCAGAGTTCTAAATATGGCTCTTAAAATTCCAGCAATTCTGAGCAGGAAGAGATTTCCCCTCAGTCACATGATCATATGCTCCAGCCAGTGACAAGCTCAGGTTCTCCACCTGTGGTGTGGGGTGGGGAGTACATACCAGATTCTCAGGGGACAGCTGATTGTGGGTGGCTGAACGTGGCGTGCAAATCTCTAGAGAGCTTCTAAAGCACCAACAAAGGCACTTTCTTCTCCACCACCCCCACGAGTGTCAGTGAGCTGACCCAGTTTTAGGGTTTGGGGGATGGGGAAACTGAACATCAGGGGGACCTTGAGATCTGGGATTCTGGGCTTTCAGCCAGGGACCCTTCCAACCTTACGAACAGAATATGCCAACTCTAGCCCTCTGCAAACTCTAAAATGATTTGCAATAAGAACATTATTCTTTCCTGACTGACCAGTGAGTAATTTACCAAGATGGGTCTTGATTGGCCACCAAAAGAAAAAAGGGCCTTTGACAAAGCAGGAGACCTGAACTAGAGCCAGCAGTAGAAGGCCCCCAGTGAAATGACAGAAGCAAAAGCTTGGCAGCTCAACCACATCTTTATTTTGAGCAAGATGAAGTGCCTTTCTGACAATACAAATTAATTCACCCAGCTTTTAAGTGAGGAAGACATGTCCAGATCAAAGTTCAGCTTCCCTTCTAAGGAGGCCAGCCCTACGTCATCTGCAGCTACTGCATCAGTTAGAGTCATGCTGGCCATAGCATCTCAACTGAAATCTCAGTGGCTTGATGTGATAGACATTCATTTTCTTGGCCACATAAAGCTTGGTTCATGGGTGGGGAGGGATCTTCCCCATGAAGTCATCTGGGGACCCAGGCTGATGGAGGTTGTACTGTCTCCTTCATGTGGCTTCTGTGTGGGGGATTGACACCCAGCCAGCAGGTAGGGAAGAGAAAGCATGAAGGATTGGGGAGGTGTTTTTTTGTTGGTTTTTGTTTTTGTTTTTGAGACAGAATCTCACTCTGTCACTTGGGCTGGAGCGTAGTGGCACAATTTTGGCTCACTGCAACCTCCACCTACCAGGTTCAAGTGATTCTCATGCCTCAGCCTCCCGAGTAGCTGGGATTACAGGCGTGTGCCACCAAACCTGGCTAATTTTTTATATTTTTAGTAGAGACAGGGTTTTGCCATGTTGGCCAGGCTGGTCTCGACTTCTGACCTCAGGTGATCTGCCTGCCTTGACCTCCCAAAGTGCTGGGATTACAGGCGTGAGCCAGCGCATTCGGCTGGGGAGGTGTTCTTATGGGAGACGCCCATCATTTCTGCCCATATTCGTTGTCAGAACTCAGGCTTGTGATATTCCACCTACGTTCCTTGCTCCTTTTGAGTGACTTTTCCCCTTATCTATACCATTCTCCACCCTTCTTCATCCTGCTCTGTGGCCAGGAGACTGTCCTGTATGGATTGCCCCAATGGGCTTCCTGTCCTCTGGCTCCTGGTTGGTTTTAGTCAAGGAACTCTCTGGTTGGAGATTGCCAAGGTGTTTTATTTCTCTAGTCCCTCCCTGCTGGCTCCCATAGGTTGGCTGTGTTCTCCTACTTAAGGCCGCAGCTCCTGTGCACTGCCCTCTTTGTGCAGCCATATTCTTTCCAAGCTGTGTCACTGCTCCTTCCCCTGGACCTTTTAGGCTTTCGGTTGAAATCTGTTCAACTGACATTCAGCAGCCCTCTCAGTGGCAAATGGTGTCTTGATTTTCCTGAGATACCTGGCTCCCTACATGTAGATTCAAACATAGGTTTCTCCTTGTGGATCCAAAAAAAAGAGATAATTTGTAATGCACTGTCTGCCATATATCTTCTCCCAACTTCCCATCAAAACTCCATGCTGGCTTCCAATCCTTTACAGCTGCTTCTCTGCATTATGGCATAGAACTTTGATGAATTAACCTGTGATGATGTTTTCACGGATGGTGATGGGGTCCCTCAAATTTCCCTCCATAGTGTATCTCTACTTGATACACACATCTTCACAGGACAATGCCTTAATCCTTAGGAGAGACTGGCAGTGAAGTAATGCAGGTATCAGCCCAGCATTCCATCCACTGTCCTCCTGGTAATAACTTCGTCTCGGGGAGCAACTCTTTTCCTACTCCATCACAGTGTCCTGCCCCCAGCAGTTGAGGGGGGACCCTGTAGCCCAGGCTGGGCCATTAAAAGAAGCCCATTTCCATGGCCACAGCAACTGGTCCAGATGGTGCATGATCCAGGATAGGCCAATCAGGGTCCTCCCTGGGATTTCTCTTTCTGTGTCTGGCTGGGAAGTTACCCCAAGCTAGTGGTAGCTGTGTCTTCTGCCATGAGGGGACACCAGAGGGGCAGAAAGGTGAGGTGAAGTCCCTGGAGGGTCTGGTCTCCACTTCTAATCTTGGGGCTCTTGGAACTGTCATGATCCCTGCAGATCTTTCTTCAATTCTTTTAAAAAAATTGATATATTATAGTTGTATATATGTTTGGGATACATGTGTTTGTTTGTGTGTGTGTGTGTGTGTTTTTTTTTTTTTTTTGAGACAGAGTTTCACTCTTTTACCCAGGCTGGAGTGCAATGGTGCCATCATTGCTCATTGCAACCTCTGCCTCCTGGGTTCAAGCCATTCTCCAGCTTCAGCCTCCCAAGTAGCTGGGACCACAGGTGTGCACCACTCCACCTGGCTAATTTTTGTAATGAGATGGGGTTTCACTATGTTGCCTAGGCTGGTCTCAAACTCCTGAGCTCAAAGCAATCCACCTGCCTTGGCTTCCCAAGGAGAAGGGATTACAGGTGTGAGCCACTGCGCCCAGCCCACATGTGAAATTTTGATAGCTGTAATTGCTTCAATTCTTTGACAATCCCAATAGCTTTCGAATACATCTCCTTTTCACTTATGTTGGTTTGAGTTGTGGTTTCTGTCTTGCACAATTATGAAAGGTCTATTTCTTGAGGAGGTACAATTTTTAGTCAAGGGATTGTTTGATACTCTTTAAGTTCACCACCAGGCCTACCACTTGTCTCTGTTGTAGGAGGAGAGTTCCTGTAACGAGAGGTTTTTAAGATGTCCTTTGTTCTGGGATGAATCAGAGGGAATGACTGCCTTGGAGCTCAGGATATTAAACTGAGTGGTGTCGAATATTCCCAGGATCAATCGACAATGCCATGTGTACCATCTCCTCCTGCAGGGATTAAAGGCCTGACATTTGGATATGATTCTAGTTTTCTCTCAAATCCATACTTTAAGAGCTTATGGGCTGGGTGCGGTGGCTCACACCTGTAATCCCAGCACTTTGGGAAGCCAAGGTGGGCGGATAAGTTGAGGCCAGGAGTTTGAGACCAGCCTGGCCAACATGGTGAAACCCTGTCTCTACCAAAAAATACAAAAGTTAACCAGGTGCAATGGCGCACACCTGTAATCCCAGATACTTGGGAGGCTGAGGCAGGAGAATCACTTGAACCTGAGAGGCGGAGGTTGGAGTGAGCCAAGATCATGCCACCGCACTCCAGCCTGGATGACAGAGTGAGACTCTGTCTCAAAAAAAAAAAAAAAAAAATCTATGAACATCAGTGTTATATACCACACTAATCCAATAAAATGAAAGACAAAACCCACATAATCATCTCAATAGATACAGAAAAAGCATTTGACAAAATCCAAGTGTCTTATCATAAAAATATTCAACAAACCAAGACTAGAAGAGAACTTCCTCAACCTGATCAAGACCATCTGTGAAAACCCCACAGCTACCAACCTACTTAGTGGTGAACGACTAGATGCTTTTCTCCTAATATTGCAAGGTTCTAGTCAGATCAGTGAGGCAAGAAAAAGAAATAAAAAGCATCTAGGTTGGAAAGGAAGAAGTAAAACTATCTCTGTTCATAGATAACATGATACTGTGTATAAAAATTCTAAGGAATAAAAAAAACTGTGAGAACTAATTAATGAGTTCAGTAAGTTTGCAGAATACAAGATTAACCTACAAAAGTCAATTGTATTTCTATGACAATGAACAACCTGAAAATGAAATTCAGAATAATTCTATTTCCAATACCATCAAAAGAATAAAACACAAATAAACTTACAGCACAAGACATATACTCTGAAAACTACAAAGCATTGTTGAAAGAAATTAAAGTAAATCTAAATAAATGGACAGATATAACATGTTGCTGGATTGTTAAGATGGCAATACTCTCTAAATTGGTTTACATATTCAATGCAATCCCTATCAAAATTCCAACTGTTTTTTTTTTTTTTTTTTTTTTTTTTTCAGAAATGGACAAGCTGATCTTCATATTCATATGGAGTTTCCAGTGACCCCAAATAGCCAAAACAGTCTTGGAAAGAAAAACAAAGTTGGAGGACCCACATTTCCTGATTTTGAAACTTGCTACAAAGCTATAGTACTCAAAACAGATTGGTACTGGCATAAGGATATAGATTAAGAACAGTTTTTTCAACAAATAGTGTTGGGACAATGAGTGTCCACATGCAAAAGAATAAAGTTGTCCCCTTACTTTACACTTTCTCCAAAAATTAACTCAAAATATGTCAAAGACATAAACGTAAGAGCTAAAACTGTAAAACTCCTAGAATAAAACATAGGAGTAAAGCTTTATGACCTTGGATTAGATTAGGCCATTGCATCTTAAATATAACACCAAAAGAATAAGTAATAAAACAAAAAAAGAGATAAATTGAACTCCATCAAAATTAAAAGCCTTTGTGCTTCATAGGACACCATCAAGAAAGTAAAAAAAAAAAAAAAAAACCCCACAGGATGGGAGAAAATATCTCCAAATTATATATCTGATAAAAGAATTGTATCCAGGATTGATAAAGAGTTCATACAACTCAATAATAAAAAGACAAATAACCCCAAATTGGGCAAAGGACATGAATAGAGATTTTTCCCAAGAAGATATACAACCAATAAGCACACGAAGAAATGCTAACATCATTGTATTAGTCCGTTTTCACACTGCTGGTGAAGACATACCCGAGACTGGTAATTTATAAAGAAAAGAGGTTTAATTGACTCACAATTCCACATGGCTGGGGAGGCCTCACAATCATGGCGGAAGACAAGGAGGAACAAGTCACATCCTACATGGTGGCAGGGGAGAGAGAGCTTGTGCAGGGAAATTCCTCTTTATAAAATTATGGGGTCTTGTGAGACTTATTCATAATCATGAGAATAGCACGGGAGAGACCTGTCCCCATGATTCAATTACCTCCCACTGGGTCCCTCCCACAACATGTGGGAATTGTGGGAGCTACAATTCAAGATGAGAATTGGCGGGGGTTGGGGGGGACACAGCCAAACCACAACAATGATTAATCCTTAGGGAAATGAAGAAAAAACTACCATGAGATACTACTTCTTGCTCACTAGGATTGTTAGGGAAACAGAAGCATAGGAGAGCCATGGTGACATCATTGTAAAGTCAACTCCATCTTAAAACTATCAAGGCACGTTCCTTGCCAGTCATGACTCATGGTCCTAAGATGTTTACAGTTGAGGAAACACCTTAAAAATACCTGCAAGGACACACTCCTACAATAACAAAAAGTCCAGATGTCCCACTATCCTTAACAAGATATGCTTTTAAGATGACTATAGTCATGCTTTGTTGTACTTATACACTAAAATGCCAAAGACACTTTCTTTAAATCAACAAAATACTAAATTTTATCATGCTGTCAGCCCACCCACACATAGACATAATTTATCTTAGCTTTTACATAGATGAGACTCCTATATGAGAAGAGTTTAAGACAGAGATGGCGTGTTCCTCCTCTTGCTTTCTGAGGATGTCCTATTCTGTGACTGAGTAGCTTTCAATAAACTATCCTCTGTCTGCACTTTGTAACTTGCCTTGAATGCCTTCCTGTGCAAGATCCAACAATCCTCTCTTGGAGTCTGGATTGGGACTCTTTTTCTGGCAACAGCAGAGCTATAATTTAAAAAAAAAGATGGACATTAACAAGTGTTGGAGAGGATGTGGAGAAGTTAGAACCCTCATACATTACTGGTGAGAACATAAAATGATGCAGCTGCTGCGGAAAACAGCTTAACAATTTCTCAAAAAGCTAAAATAGAGTTACTGTATGACCCAGCAATCCTGCTTCTAAGTATATACCCGAGAGAATTAAAAACATATGTCCACACAAAAACGGGTACACAAATGTTCAGAGTAGCATTATTTGTAGTTGCCAAAATGAAAAACAACCCAAATGTCCATTAACTGCTGAATGGATAAACAAAATGTGATCTAGCCACACAATGGAACATTATGCAGTCATGAAAAAGGGATAAAGTTCTAATACATGCTGTAACACGGGTGAACCTTGAAGAAATAGTGTTGAGTGTAAGGAGCCAGGCACAGCATATGATTGTATGGTTCTGTTTATATGAAATGTCCAGAGAGGCAAATCCACCCAGCCAGGTGGGAGATTAATGGTTCACTGGGGTTGGGGGTGAGAGGGCCTGGGAAGGGACTGGTAATGGGTATGGGATTTCTTTCCAGGGGTATGAAAATGCTCTGGAAGTGGGCAGTGGTGGTGATTAATGCACATCTCTGCAAATATATTAAAACTCATGGAATTGTACACTTTTAAAGAGTGAATTTTAGCCAGTCATGGTAGCTCACACCTGTAATCCCAGCACTTTGGGAGGCCGAGGCAGGTGGATTGCTAGAGGCCAGGAGTACGAGACCAGCCTGACCAACATGGCAAAACCCCGTCTCTCTTAAAATCACAAAAATTAGTTGGGTGTGGTGGCACGTGTCTGTAATCCCAGCTACATCAGGAGGCTGAGGCACAGAATTGCTTGAACACAAGAGGCGGAGGTTTCAGGGAGCCAAGATCGTGCCACTGCACTTCAGCCTGGGTGACAGAGTGAAAAAAAGAGAGTGAACTTTGTGGCCTGTGAATGAGATCCCAATAGAGTTATTAAAAAAAAATTTATGAGCAAACAGAGGCTCTGCATAGAGTGGCAGCTTCCCCAAAGAGGGCAGCAAATCAGGGGCACTTTCTTAGGACTGGCAAAGTGGGATGTAGCATGAGGATTAAGAACCCAGGCTTTGAACCTGAAGGTTGTGGGTCTGAATCCTGCTTCCACGTCTTATGAGCTGTGGAATGTTGGAAAATGGACTCAATCTCTCTGAACCTCTCAACTGTAAAATGAGAATAACTCCTACTTTGTGAGGTTCTTATGAGGGTTAACTTCTTGGTAGCTTCGAATATTCAGTAAATGATAGGTAGTTTTATCATTTTTTTCCTCTGGAAACAAGAAGGAAAGAATTCTCTGGAAGGCGACTTTGACCTTGGACTGAAGGTGGAAAGAACAGGCCCATTTTAAATAAGTACAAAAAGATTTCAGGTTCTAGCTTGGGCTAGAGGGATATGGAAGACCCTCTCCAGGCATGGTGGGTGGTCAGTAGGGGTTCAGGGAGGGTGACTGGAGGCAGAAAAAGTACAGACACTCATTCTCCCACTAGGCTGCCAGGTCTGTAGGTTAGAACTGGATGTTCTGGTATTCAAGTTTTGTGCCAGGAGAAAAATGAGATAAGTTATTACCATCACGTTTTGTTACCACTTTTCCCCTCACTCTCGGAAAGGAGCTGGGAGCTCCTCTGCAGTCTCACATCAGATATCAAGTGTGAGCCCAGATCAGCCCAGGCTGTCGTCGGCTGAGCTGGTGAATCTGCGTTGAAATGAACAACAGCAGCTGGCCTGCTAGGCCCGGCATCTCAGTGGGGCTGGCTGTTTTCTTCTCATCAATATTTGATTCTTGTGGAATAACAGATGATGTTTATTTCATTCTTTGTGCCTCTGCTTAGTTTTCACATTGTCTAAAGGGATGAGATATCTAACTAAAGTGCTATTAGGAAAACCGTAATAAGCATGATTCATGCCCATGTTGCCCTTTGTCTAGACTTTTCTTTCTCTTATCTTGCATGGCTGCCTCGGTCAAGATAAAGCATATTTGTGAGCTGTATCAGTCACGGTTCAGCTGGAGGAAACCACAGCAGCTAATTTTAGTGGGAAAGGCATCAGGGGTTTACAAAGTCATTGGAAGGGTGGAGGAGTGGGTTCCTGGTGGGGCTCCAGGGATGAGCCGGAACCTCAACACCGCAGCAGTGATGCAGAAGGCGGAAACCACGCTGCGCATGGAGTGTCAGCATGCGAGCCTTGCTGGAATGCGCAGCTTCTCCTTGACCTTGCTTGTTCAGCAGCACAGGATCCACAGGAAAATGCCCTCACCTCACTTCCTCCTCCCAGCCTTGGCCAGAGCATCGAATTGTCAGATCCTAATTCACATCAGAAACTCCAGCTGCTAAGGGGCCAGGGGAGTTTACTTTTCAGCTTTCCCACCTCTGAAGGAGAAAAAGGGCCTTTGATGGTGTGGTCCAGGCCAACCCACCAGGACCTTACATCAAGATTTTAACATGTAATTTGGTTCAGTACTTACGTGAGATAACTGACAATCCTTTCATTTTTGTCTGTATAAAAATTGTATTTGTGGTGTAAAGTGAATTCCTCCTGTCTGTGGCGTCTACAAGTTGACCTCTGAAGTCCTGTCTGTGAACACGGGTGCCCTCAAAAGCTAGAGAAGTGGCTTCCTGTGGATCAGTCCTGGAATTGGCTCCTGGCATGTGGCATTTGGTGGGTGCTGACATCAACAGTCTCCTTTTCCCCATGAGGTGAGAAGGGTCTGTGTGCCATAGGAAAACAGAGCTTCCACGTATTCTCTTGGTCATAATGAGCACTTCCAGGAGGAAACAATAGAACTTGTAAGTGGATTTTTTTTTCCCAATAAAGAATCTGCTGCTTAGGAACAAACTCAGACGCCAAGAAGCATTTGAGAAGATGTTTAACTTCACTGTGAAAGAAAGGCAAATTAGGTCCAGCACAGTGGCTCACACCTGTAATCCCAGCACTTTAGGAGGCCAAGGCAGGAGGATCGCTTGAGCCCAGGTGTTGGAGACCAGCCTGGGTAACATAGCAAGACCCTGCGTCTACCAAAATAATAAGAAGAAGAAGAAGAAAGAAAGAGAGAAAGAAAAAAAGAAAGAAAGAAAGAAAGAAAGAGAGAAATAAAGAAAGGAAAGAAAGAAAGAAAGAAAGAAAGAAAGAAAGAAAGAAAGAAAGAAAGAAAAGAAAGAAAAGAAAGGAAAGAAAGAGAGAAAGAAAGAAAGAGAGAGAAAGAAAGAAAGAAAGAAAGAAAGAAAGAAAGAAAGAAAGAAAGAGAAAGAAAGAGAGAGGGAGGGAGGGAGGGAGGCAAATTAAGACAAGAGTGGCTCATCTGATGGACAGCAATGAACAGGCTCCACAGTGTCCACAGTGAGCGTGAGGGTGAAGAAGCAGCCACACTCATTGACACAGCTGACGGTGGAAAGAGGCACACACTTTTGGAAGGCAATTCGGCAGGGCCTACCCAGGTTGTAAGTGTGTCTCCCTTGTGACCCAGACATTCTGTTTCTGAGAATACACCTTTCACAAAACTTCTCACATACGTGCAGACATATACTTATAGAGATGTTCTCTAGAGCACTGGTTGTTCTTACAAAGCATGGGGAAAATCCAAAGGTCTAGCAATGGGGTTTGGGTAAGTAAATACAGTGGAATACCCTGTAGCTCACATAAAGAGATCTGCAAGAACTGATGGGGAAGGACGCGTGATGCCCCTGCAGGTGCAAGGCTGGGGCTCCTGGGCCATCTGCCAAGTGGTGATGCTACCCTGTCTGTGAACATGTGGAGCTGGTAAAATGAATGATGATTCAGAGAACACGACACAGCAAGGCATAGTTGCTTTTGTTATATAAAATAATTTCTATAAATTATTTCGAGGAATTAGACTAAAAGTATGGGATATTCTCTAGTCTGTATATCGTCCATATGTCATGAGAATTTTACTTACCTCTCAAGTGCCCTGAGTGAGAAAAAAAAATGGACTTGGATGTGTTGTCAACCGTCTTGGGATCACAAAAGAGAGAAGCATTGCCTTGGGGAGAGAGGCAATGAGTGACCTTGCTGGGGACAAGCTGATTTGGGTTCACCTCCTTATCCCCTTACCCTATCCCTGTCTGCCTAAGTTGCAGTGGGAGTAGGGGCTGCAAGTTCCACTCCAACTTTGCAAGGTTTCAAAGAGAAAAGTCATCAGTGGAAGGCTGAGAAGTTCATGTGGGTGAAATGCAATTATTCCGAATGTCCCCTTGTGTGGCAACCCCCCTTCCTGAGAAGTTGATGGTCTCTTGGAGTTCTGAACCCTTTCCCTTACTAAGTTTTAAAAAAGAAATTATTTGGGGCTTGGAAGAGAGAAGGGAGTCTCCCCCACTCTGTGGCCAAAAGTTCCCTTAGGATAATGTTTTTTGGGAACTGCCACCACCACTGGAACAAAACACAACACCACTAACAACAAAGAGGCCAGGCCAGTAGCTCGCGCCTGTAATCCCAGCACTTTGGGAAGCTGAGGCGAGATGAGTGGATTACTTGAGCTCAGGAGTTCAAAACCAGCCTGGGCAACATGGCAAAACCTATCTCTACCAAAAATTTAAAAAATTAGTGGCCGGGCACAGTGGCTTACGCCTCCCAGCACTTTGGGAGGCTGAGGCAGGCGGATCACAAGGTCAGGAGACTGATACCATCAGGGCCAACAGGGTGAAACCCTGTCTCTACTAAAATACAAAAAATTAGCTGGGCATGGTGGTGCGCGCCTGTAGTCCCAGCTACTTGGGAGGCTGAGGCAGGAGGGTCGCTTGAACCCAGGAGGTGGAGGTTGCAATGAGCCGAGATCGCGCCACTGCACTCCAGCCTGGGCGACAGAGCAAGGCTCCGTCTCAAAAAAAAAAAAATTGTCTTGGCGTGGTGGTATGCCTGTAGTCCCAGCTACTCGAGAGGTTGAGGTGAGGGGAGGCTGAGGCTGCATGAGGTGTGAACATGCCACTGCACTCCAGCCTGGGCAACAGAGTGAGATCCTGTATCAAAAAAAAAGAGGAATAGTAATAATATGATGCTATGTGCATAGAAAAAATGCCTTGGAAGAGCTTTTTCTAAGCAGTGGCTAGTCCTAGGCAGGAAAGTGGCAAACAACAACAATAGTAACAAAACCCTCAGTGGCCATCGCTCAAGTGTGGCGTCTCTGGTGTTGTAAATGCGACACAGCCATGTACTAATTGTTGCAGTACAACAGCCTGGCTCCCAGCAAACCGTTTCAACAGGCTCTCTGCTCTTGTTTTGATAAGACCAAAGTCTGTCTTGGACAGCCCATTTTCTGGTTAATGGGGTGTTCTTATCAACTGAGAGGACAGTCACCTGCTAATGCAAGGGCCCGGCCCTTCCCTGAAATATAGCTCCTTCCCTGAAATACAGCCCCTTCCAGCTTGGGCCTAGTGCCTGAGATCCCGCCATCTGATCATATTTCCTGGGAATTGCAGTTGATTGGGCTCAGAGGGCCTGGCCCTCAAGTTTCACCTTGTGGGCAACCTCTGTGAGTGGAAACCTGGTCTCACCTTGGACTTGAAAGTCAGAGCTAACTAAGAACAAAAGTCACCAAGGGCAGGAAAAAGGGTGAGGACGTGCTTTAGGGGTCAGCCTCGGCACTGGTTTTACATTTTTTACTTCAAGATTAATTATTTTACATCATTTTATTTGCTTATTTTTTAGGGCCACAAAGGGAACACTTTGAGAGTGACAGGATGGAAGATCTTCAGGCTCTGCCACCTGCCTGGCACCCACCCCTTCTGTGGGACAGTCAGGATGATCAAAGCCAGTGCTCCTGAGGGCCCCTGCCCTCCAGCAGGAAGGGGGACACTCCGGTTGACAGGCAGCTCAACCGGGAGCCTGAGTGAGCCGGGTGGGGGCTTCACGACCTGGAGACCCAGTCAGCTGAGTGGCTGGGTGTGAGAGACAGTGTGTTATTTTCCTAGGGTGCTGTAACAAATTACCACAAACTTGGGGATTTAAAACAATGGGCATTAATTGTCTCACAGGAGGTCCACAATCAGGCAGAGATTGATTCCCTCTGGGCATTCTGAGGGGGAGTCCCTTCGCTGCGTCTCTCTCTCTCCCAGCTCCTAGCCTCTGGGGGTGGCGGGCAGACCTTGGCATGCCTTGGTTTGTGGCTGCATCACTCCCATCTCTGCCCCCATCTTCATGTGGCCGTCTTCCCCCTGTGAATCTCAGGTCTCCTCCTGCTCCTTCAGGACCAACTCTCACTGGATTTACGCCCCCTCCAAATCCCGGATGATCTCATCTTGAAATCCTTAATTATGTCTGTGAAGACCCTTTTTTTCTAATCAGGTCACATTCACAGGTTCTGAGCGTTAGGACACGGACGTATCCTGTCGGGAGCCATTCTTCTGGCCATGACCGAGAGGGACCCAACACAGCTGAGGCCAGTTACTGCTCTCCTTCCCTCAAGCTACGGCGATTAATTAGTCATGGCTGTGGCGTGATGGCAGCAAACCTCTCCTTGCCTAACCATTCACATAAGCTCGTATCTGTAAAAGAGGTCCCAGCTCCTGAGGCCTCAATTACATCCTTTTGATGCACGGCAGGCGAGCCTAATATTGGGACTTAGCCCAGGAAGATTCTTGGCTCTGCCCCAAAAACAATCCAAGTTCAAGCTGGTGGTGTTAAAACAGCAAATTTTATTGAAGTGACAGTGTACGGCAGCAGCAAAGGTCCTGCTCCCTGCAGAGCAGGGCTACCCCATAGGCAGTGTGCCCAGAGCAGCAGCTCAGAGGCAGGGCTGCACTCATATTTATACCCACTTGCATTATATGCAAATTAAGGAGCAGATTATGTAGAAATTTCTAGAAAAAGAGTGGTAACTTCCAGGTCACCAGGTAGTTGTCATGGAAAGGGGCGGTAACTTCTGGTGTTGCCATGGCAATGGTAAATCGACATGCCGCACTGATGGGCGTGCCTTAGCGTGTCTTATGGAAAGCTGCTTCGCCCTGTCCTGGTTTTACCCAGTCCTCAGTTTGGCCTGGTGTCCAAGCCCCGCCTCGGCAGTTGAATCCTGACTCCTAGGACTCAGCTTACTCTCAGCCACTTCACACCTGGCTGGAGGGTAGTTATAATGGGGCCCATCTGCAGAAGAAACTGTGGTGCTCAATGGAAAGAGAGGTAGGGGCACTTGGGGCAGATAGTTAGCTCCTTCTGGAATTCTCTCTCCTCCTCTCTGCTCATAGTCATTCCCAGGCCTGTGCTGGTGGGGAAATCCCTCCACATTCCCCAAGCGTCAGGGCTTGAACTGGATTTGCTCAGTGTCCAGAGAGCTGGAGCCACAGCTTCACTGTGACAGAGGAGGCCTGGCCGTGCAGCTGGAGTTTCTCTGTGTTACTGAAAGGGCCCAATGTGTGAAACCCAGCGTGGATGGGAAGGGATCCTTTCATGGGGAAGAGTGACCTGGAAACTGTCACTGTGGCAGGTACTCCTGGAATCAAATGCCCTTTGACAAAAAGGGCCTGTTTCTATAATTTACCTGGTGGGGGACCAAGCCAGAGAAACCCTGGTAACTAATTTTCTTTTTTTCTTTCAGACCGAATCTTGCTCTGTCACCCAGGCTGGAGTGCAGTGGCACCATCTCGGCTCACTGCAACCTCCGCCTCCAGTGATTCTCCTGCTTCAGCCTCCCAGGTAGCTGGGATTACAGGTGCCTGCCACCATGCCCGGCTTATTTTTTTTTTTGGTATTTTTAATAGAGACAGGGTTTCACCATGTTGGCCAGGCTGGTCTCGAACTCCTGACCTCAGGTGATCTGCCCACCCCAGACTCCCAAAGTGCTGGGATTACAGGCGTGAGCCACTGAACCTGGCCTGTGTAAGAATTTTTTTGGAATATACATGTAGTAGTGGAATTGCTGGGTCCTGGGAATACATACACCAGTTTTGACTAACAGTGCCTGATTGCTTTCCAGAATAGCTGCACCAGTCCATATACCCTCCCACTGTAGCAGTGCATGGAAGTTCCTATGCCCTTGTGAATGTTCTGGCCAACACAGGAAATCTGGTTTAAAAACAACAACATGCCGGGCACAGTGGCTCACACCTGTAATCCCAGCACTTTGGGAGGCCAAGGTGAGCAGATCACAAGGTCCAGAGTTTGAGACAAGCCTGACCAACATAGTGAAACCCCATCTCTTCTAAAAATACAAAAAGTTAGCTGGGCGTGGTGGCGGGCGCCTGTAGTCTCAGCTACTCAGGAGGCCGAGGCAGGAGAATCGCTTAAAATCCCAGGAGGCGGAGGTTGCAGTGAGCCAAGATCGCACCACTGCACTCCAGCCAGACAGAGACTCCGTCTCAAAAAAACAAAACAAAACAAAACAACAACAACAAACTAGCATTATGGGAAACCCACCCTCACTCCTATACCCTAAGGACAACTAGTCTCAGTTAATTTGTTTTCAATTTTTCCAATGGCTACTGTATTAGTCAGAGTTCTCTAGAGGGACAGAATTAATAGAATATATATATATATATAATTATAATATATATATATAAATATATTAAAATATTTATTATAATAAATAATATATATTATATATAATATATCATAATATTTATATAATATATAAAATTTATAATAATAATATAAATATATTTATATATAATATATAAAATATAATAGATTTTTAAGTTTAATCACATGTTACAAGGTCCCACAATAGGTGTTTGGGGACAAGGAGTAGTCTGATTCCAAAATGAAGAATTGAGTCTGATTTTGAGGCAGAAGATCCAGGTGGAAAAGTGTAGGTATCTAGATAATGTTTTGAATATCATTTCAGAGAAACCATTCTTATGGAAAAGAAATATCCTTCTGCCTAGTTTTAAAAATTTCCAACAGAATTGCATATAGAAATTATCAAACATTTTTGTTTGAACCTATTGGTATAGTTCCCTGATAGTAACAGTTTCCCAGTTTTAAGTTAATCTTTTTTTTTTTTAATTGAGATGGAGTTTCACTCTGCCTCCCAGTCTGGAGTGCAGTGGTGCGATCTCAGCTCACTGCAGCCTCCACCTCCTGGGCTCAAGCGATTCTCCTGCCTCAGCCTCCTGAGTAGCTGGGACTACAGGCGCCTGCCATCAGGCCTGGCTAATTTTTTGTGTTTTTAATAGAGATGGGATTTCACCCTGTTGACCAGGCTGGTCTCAAACTCCTGACCTCAAGTGATCTGCCCACCTCAGCTTCCCAAAGTGCTGGGATTACAGGCGTGAGACACTGTGCCCAGCTTCAGTCTTAATCTTAATCTTTGATTTCCTAAGACACAGTCTTCTGGGATGTGATGGCTAAGTCATTTAATGCACTTTCAAGTTTAACTTACTGTTTGATCTTAAGAACTACTGTGCATTACTGCTTTATGTGATCCTGTTGTGTCTTTGAGAATGACCAAAACATGTGACTCTCAGTATTAATCAGGGTTAGCAAACTAAGGTCCATCACCTGTTTTTGTATAGCTGGTGAGCCTTTAAAAATGGTTTTTACATTTTTATACGGTTGAAAAAAATTTTTAAGGAATAATATTTTATGACATGTGAAATTCATATGAAATTCAAATTTCAGTGCCCACAAATAGAGTTTTATTGGAACACAGCCATGCTCATTTGTTTAAGTATCAGCTATGGCTGCTTTCTCCCTCCAACCGCAGAGTCGAATGGTTGCAACAGAGATCATACAGCCCACAAAGCTGAAAATACTATCTGGCACTTTGCAGAACAGCTTTGCCAACCCTTGGCATAAATGATTCAATCAAAAAAAGTTTATGGAGAACTTAAACTTTGGTGAAGGACAAGCTGTTCTGGTCTCCATGGACATTTCCTGTCCTGCTAGGGAAACAGTCACAACACAGGGTGATAAGTGCTAGGATGGTGTGGCACAGGGGACTAAGGCCTTGAGCCACACTGAGGAGATCAGGGAGGGCTTCCCAGAGGCAGTGACATCTAAGCTGAGACCTAGGAGTGAGAAGGAGCTGGCCAGCTGAAGAGGGGTGAGGGGAGGTTAGAGGTGGCAGGAAGAATGTTCTGGGCAAGTGGAAGAGCATATTCAATGGCCAGAGGGATCAGGACTTCTTGGAGAAACTGGGAGATGTTTGCATTATTATTTGTATCATAGGCTTATTTGTAATTAGACAATTTAATTTGCATGTAGATAAATAATCATCTACTTAAGGCTCTTAGTGATATAAGCAAGGAAGGGGGAAGGTCAAATCATTGATCAATTGATTGATTGATTGATTCATTCATTCATTCAACGAGCATGGAGTAAACACCTTCTAAGTGCTGAGCACGAGGCTAAGTTCTGAGGATACAGAGGAAAACATGTGGATCCCTGTCCTGAAGGCTTAGTGAGGAAAAGCAGATAGATTTAAAAATAATTTCTGCAAGTATGAGGAGTGTCTAATCTGCCAGGTCAGGGAGGGCCCACCATTTCCATCCTTCTTCCCCCTTGCCACTTAGTCATTTTCCCAGCTCCCTTGCTGCTAGGACTGGATATATATCCCAGTTTTGGCCAATGAGACATACGGGAGATCTGCTGAGAAGTGTCTAGGAAAACTCTCTAGATTAAAGGTGATGCCACAGATGACACCATCGCTTTCCTCCTCTTGCCTGCCTTTGAATGGGATTGTGGTGGTGGCACAATGGGATCTGTGGCAGCCATCTTGTGATCATTAATTGATGAGCATTAGGACAACATTGGTGGTTGTTGGCATCATCATGCTGCTGCCTCAAACCTGGAACTACCTGTCTTCAGGGACTCCTAGTTAACGTGAGATCATGCATGTTGTTATTGCTTAAGCCAATACTTCTCAGCTGGGCAAGATTTTGCTCTCCAGGGGACTTGGAGGCATTTTTGGTTTTCACTGCTGGGTGGGATACTACTATCATCTAGTGAGTAGAGGCCAGGGGTGCTGCTAAACATCCTATAATACACAGGACAGCCCCCCTCCCCTCTAGTAAATAGGTATCCAGTCCAAAATGTCAACAGAGCTGAGGTTGAGAAACTCTGGCTTAAACCAGGTGCTTCCTTTACTGGCACAGTGTGAGAGGGCTTGCCAGAGCCACTGGAGGTTGAGGAGACCAATGTCCACCTTAGGGCCCAGGAAAGAGGAATTTGGGGAATTATCCTGGCTGGGCTCACCCGTATGACACTGTTGGGCTTGGAGCAAGTTCTGTGACAGAGCTGTGGGCCCTAGTGCCATGATGAGACCTCACTGTGGGCTCCTCTACAGTAAATGCTCCCATTACCCAGGTGCCCACCAGCATCCTATGCCAAGTGCTCACTGCATCGCCTCACTCAAGTTTCCTAACAGTCCTGCAAGGTTGCTATCATTTATTCCCATTGAAATGGTGTGAAAATTGAGGTTCAGAAGAACAGTGGAGTGTACTTTGGAGACTGGCAGATTTTTATTTTTATTTTTTGGAGACAAGTTCTCGCTATGTTGTCCAGGCTGGATTAGAATTTCTAAGCTGGAGAGATCCTCCCGCCTTAGCCTCCTGGGTAGCTGGGAACACAGTTGCATGCCACAAGGCCTGGCTGACTGGCAGGTTTTAATCTGCCATTTACTAGTATCACTTAAGCATTTTATCTTTTTTTTTTTTTTTTTTTTTTTTTGAGATGGAGTCTCATTCTCGCCCAGGCTGGAGTGCAGTGGTGCCATCTCAGCTCACTGCAACCCCCGCCTCCCAGGTTCAAGCAATTCTCCTGCCTCAGCCTAGCGAGTAGCTGGGACTGCAGGCGCACGCCACCATGCCTGGCTAATTTTCGTACTTTTACGAAAATACGAAATGTTGGCCAGGCTGGTCTTGAACCAACCCTGACCTCAAGTGATCCACCCGCCTCGGCCTCCCAAAGTGCTGGGATCACGAGTGTAAGCCACCGCACCCGGCCTATTTTATCTTTTTGAGCCTTAATTTCCTGATCTGTAAAATAACAATATATTCTTTATGAACATTATTGTGGGGGCAAAAATCACGTATTTAGAAGCTCGTGCTACGGGCTTGAGGTCTGGTAACCATTTTGCGAATGGCCGTTGTCATTGCGATCACCAGCGCGCCCCCTGGGGGTGAGCAGCCGGAGCTGCAGCGCAGCTCTGCTTAATGTCAAAGCCACAGCTTTCCCACTCCATGGGGATGGGCACTCGAGGCCCCCGCTTGCAGCAGAGACCCACAGACAGCTGAGGGGGAGGAAAGTCTAGGAGTCGCTGGGAGCCACGAGGTAGGGGAGCCTGGAAAGGAACTGAGATTCACTGAGCATTTCCGGCACAAGACCTAAATCAGGCATCGCACACAGCAACCGAAGGGATATTCTGAGGCTATTTTCGGGCTAGAGACTTTGGTCCTGGGTTCTGACGGGGCTTGGGAAGGAGTGAGGTCATAGTCTTTCAGGTACCTCTCACTGAGGACACGGAAGGAGACTTAGGGAAGGCCGGTGGGTTGGAGGCTGGACCTCGAATTAGCAGGTTCCAGGCAGAGGGTGTGGCCCGGGAAAGGAGTGAGAGTTCACCAGCTTGCTCTTTGCTCTGCGGTGAACAAGAGCCGCAGAGCAAATGAAGGTCCAGGCTCATTTCCATATGTAGATAATTCTGCCGGAGTGGGGACGGATTTCTGGGAAGCAGTGTTCACACTCAGAGAGGTTAGAGTGTGCCTTGTGAAAATCCTTCTTAGGTTTGTTACTCGGAACCGCCACATCCCGCGCTCCTGAGACTGGGGCGCTGTGTTCCACCCACTCCTCTCCGTTGGCTACCATCATTTTTATCCAAGACCACGTTTATCTTCCGTGCCCCGTGCTACACACCCAGGCCACACAAGCAAGTGAAAAATCTTTCTAAACAAATGTACAGACTCTTTGGGAAAAAACAAAAAACAACAAAATCTCAATTTTGTGAATATGCCACTGTTTATATATTTTCCTGTTAATAGGCATTTAAGTCGTTTCAAGTTTTTGAGGGTTTGGCTATCACAAACAGCACTGATATACACATTCATATAAAAGTTGTTTGGGGGGGCCATGGGGATGCATTTCTGTTGTGTATCTGTCGGGGGTGGAATTGCTGGGTCACAGGGCAGGTGTTTGTTCAGCTTTGATAGATATTGCCAGCCGATTTTTCCAAGTAGTTGCACCATTTTCCACTCCCACCAGCAGCGTATGAGAATTCTGTTTGCCTCACACCGGCTCTGACACGGGATTGTCTGTCTGAGAATGACAGCACAGCAGTATGGCTGAGTCCCGCAGACATGCAGTGAAAAAAGCCAGGCGTAAAAGAAAACATGCAGACCGATGATGCTCAAAAATAGGCAAAACTAATCTAATCTGGGAGTCATGAGGGGAACAAGGTGGGTTCTGGGGTGCCAGGAATGTTCTCTTTCTTCATCTAGGTGCTGGTTACACAGGTTTATTCCCTTTGTGAAAATTCATCAAGCTATCTGCTTATGATCTGTGCGCCTTTTTATACATTATACTTAAATAAAAATTTCAAAAATATTCTCTCTCAATCTCCCTCTCTCTCCTTCTGCCATCTTCCCTCCAAGGACATGGTTGGGAACTGTCACCTTCAGAGCCCCCTTCAAGGCTGTGTGACCTGGACAGTTGCACAGGGTGTGCACTCAGAAGGGCCTAGTGCTTGGTTTAATGTTTTGCTGTCTGTCTTGAAACTATTAATACTTTTTGAACAAGGGTGCTTTGTTTTCATTTTGCATGGGGGCTCACACGTAGTGTAGCCGCCCTTGGCCCCAGGAGAGGCAGCTGCCAGAATCTGTCTCCAGATCCCTGGCTCAGGACATGGTCTTTGGCAGGCACTGAGGGCAGGGCTACGTTGTCTCCCAGACCCCTGATGGAGAAGGTGTGGAGTGCCCAGAGCTGCCCATGACGGTTCTCCCTCCCGTGAGAACCTAGGAGCGCATGTACCTGCAGATGGGACTGTAGATGAGAGATGCCTGCACAGTGACCCATGCGGCTGTCTGCCCCTCCCCTTGTTTTTATTGTGGTAAAATATGGATGACATAAAGTTGACTGTTTTAACCTTTTTAAAGTGTACGGTGCAGTGGCATTAAGTACATTTTGATTGTTGTACCACTCTCCACCATTGAACCATGTCCACAACTCAAAAGTTGAGTTTGAGTGTGCCTTATGAAAATCCTCCACATCTCAAAAGTTGTGGAGATGGTTCAATGGTGGAGGTAGTGGTACAACATTCCTCTCAAACTGAAACTCTGTACGCATTAAACAACTTCCCATTCCCTTCTGCTTGCTTATGTGATTTTCTCTGTGTGTTTCTCTCTTCCCAACTACTTTGTGGACTCCATGAGGGCTGGGCCAGGCCGGGCATATTCACCTCGGAATAAGAAAGAACACATACAATACACACAGGGCCTGGAAGAAGTGGTTGACACAATAGTTTCATTAAATAAATGGAAAATATGTAATATTATTTAACCTTTGTTTGAAGGCTAGGTGGCTTCTTGGACTAATAAATTCTAAATTTAGTGCTGAGACAGTGTCTGGCACATAGCTGGATCCAAAACCTGTTGACAGAATGAATGAAGCATTAATAACTCTGTTGCCCATAATAAAACAGTGGCCCTTTATTGAGCCCTTACAAGTACCAGGCACTATTAATACACAGAAAGAAAGATGTCTGGCACTCCATACATTTTCTTCTTTCCTTCCTTCCTTCCTTCCTTCCTTCCTTTCTTCTTCCTTCCTTCCTTCCTTCCATCCATCCTTCCTTCCTTCCTTTCCTTCCTCCCTCCCTCCCTTTATTCCTTTCTTTCCTTCTTTTTTTCCTTCCTTTCTTCTTTTTTCCTTTGAGACAGGATCTCACTCTGTTGCCTAGGCTGGAGTGCAGTAGCACGATCATGGCTCACTGCAGCCTTGACCTCCTGGGCTCAAGCAATCCTCCTGCCTCAGCCTCCTGAGTAGCTGAGACTACAGGCATGTGCCACCATGCCTGGCTAATTTTTAAAATTTTTAGCAGAGATAAGATCTCACTATGTTGTCCAGGCTGGTCTTGAACTTCTGGGCTCAAGCAATCCTCCTCCCTTGGTCTCCCACAGTGCTGGGATTACAGATATGAGCCACCATGCCTGGTCTCCTTCTTTTCTTTGTAAGCGTTATCACATTTGGCCCTACAACTACCCTCTGAGATGACTACTTGTTTTATAAGTGAGCACAAGCTCAGCGACATCGTGTCCCCTGCTGTGGTTACACAGCTGGCAGGTGTCTCCAGACGGGGCTGACTCCAAAGTTTGGTGCTTCTGTATCTATTTTGTAATGCCTCCCTGTGTTAATGAACCAAAACAGAATTTCTTAACATTTTTTGCTTTCTTTCTTTTTTGAGACAGAATCTCGCTGTGTCACCCAGGCTGGAGTGCAGTGGCACGATCTCAGCTCACTACAACCTCTGCCTCCTGGGTTCAAGTGATTTTCTTGCCTCCGCCTTCCAAGTAGCTGGGATTACAAGTGTCTGCCACCATACCTGGCTAATTTTTGTATTTTTAGTAGAGATGGATTTTCGCCATGTTGGCCAGGCTGGTCTCAAACTCCTGACCTCAGGTGATCCGCCTGCCTCAGCCTCCCAAATTGCTGGGATTACAGGAGTGAGCCACCGTGCCTGGCCTTTGTTTTCATTTTAATAAAACTAGTTTTTCTTTTCTGATTATAAACATGTATTTACACTCTATTTTTTAAAATAAGGCATTACAGAAAGTGGAAATCTGACTTTTTAAGACTTCTTAGAACGTTCTCTCAAGATCCATGGCAACCCTTCCCGGGCACAGCAGATCAGGAACACGTGGCTCTTGTGGACTCTTCCTTCTGGGTTGTCTCCAGGTCAAGGGATGTATGTATCCCATCGCTGATCTTTCTTTCTAGGTACCTGCCTCCCCACTGATCTTCAAAGATAACTGAGGGATGTTGTAAAGGCAATAAAGCCACCTCCACTTTCTCTCCCTAACCTGCATTTCCCATTAAGGCTTGTTTTCAACTCTACAGCTGGGGCTTTCCCCAGCCAGACCTTAGATTATTTTCTGAGCTTTGGTTTCTTACTGGGGTTTGGGTGCCATAAGGAAGTTGTCAAGTGAAACTGTTTTTTCCAGGGTAGCTGAGCTAAGCCTCCTATCATTGGAGGAACGGGGAGCAGCCCTGGGATGGGTGGTAACAGGTGGAGGCAGGTGAGCCAGCCCATGGCTCTCTGGATTGGCTGCCATGAGCTCAGCTCCTGGGAGATACTGTATATATGGACGGCCAAAGCATCTTCTGAGACACTCAGAAAATTGCCAGCACCAAAGTAGTGGCATCTTCTCCCTGGGAGAGCTGGGTCTGGCTTCTCACTGGACACAACTTCCAGCTGACAGGGAGCAGAGCCTAACACAGAGACCTCTTGTCTGAAGATCCCGGCCCAGGGTGTTCAGGACAGAAGTGATTTCTGTGGTCCAAGGTTGGTTGAACAATACAGTCTCCTTTGGGGGCAGGAGCAGTGGGTATGTATCTTGGGGTCCGGAGAGGAGTTTAGTCCTGGGAGTCAAACCAAGAGTCCAGTCCCAATTCTGCTTCCAGCATGCTGGGCTCTCTCAGAGAGGCAGCGGGGGTGGAGGTGGGGGAATCAGTTTTCTTATCTCTAAAAAGATGGAGCAAGGTTCAATGACATTATCTCAATGGAGTGTTTCTCAAAGGGCTCTGGACTCACTTGGACTTAAAACTCTGTATTCAAGTCCCAGTCTCGCTTATTAGCCGCCACCCTGAGCAAGGAACTTCACTTCCTTGGGCCTCAGTTTTCTTGTCTGGAGGATGGGACAGAATTACATAGCTCACCTGCTAGTTTCCCTACCACAGGATATGGTAGAGGTCGAGTTATAGACAGTATGTGAAGGTACATGAGGGAATCCTCCGATAAATGGGAGGTGTTATTATGACCTATGGTTAAATTAAGGTTCTATGAGTTTTAAGGTTTTTGGAAGTTAGTCCAAGAATGGGGAGATCTTATTAAAATAACTCATGGTCTACTGCTCTCTTGGGTGGGAATTTAGAGGCTGGGGGGTGGATTATAACCCACAGTCCTGACCGACTCCTCACACAGTGGTGCATTGCCTGTGGTCTTGGATAGAGGACAGAATGGGGTGGTGGGGAGGGCATGGGTGTCTATACCTAGGCACATGTGATTGTGTGACTCCATGTGCACAGGTCATGATGGGCATGTATGTGAATGTAGTTATCTCCATCAGTGTGAAATAGCAGGTTTCTCCCCTCTAAGTCCACGTGTAAGTGCGTGCATGTGTATCTATGCTTACATGAGGCCATTTGGTGTAGAATAGAGAATGTAGGATTTGAATCAGGAGAAGTGGGAGAGTCTCAGCTCTCTGCTTCCCAGCTATGTGACCTTGGGCGTGTCTCTTAATGGTCCGGAGCCTCAGTGCCCCACTGTTAGCCCATCTGATTCACTGCCCCGGGCAAAGGTGAAATGAGATCATGTCAATGAAAGGGCTCTCTGGACACCGTGTGGCTGCATGAAGGTGAGCTGGTTTGGGTTTGCACGTGCCTGTGTATCATTTGTTTGTTTCACAAACACTGAGAGCCTCCCAGGCTCGGGTCCCCTCTCATGGAATTTAGAGTTAGGACCGATGGCAAGTGGTGAGCTTGGTCACATAATTATTTCCTTACACTTGGGACAGGAGAAATACAGGGCGTCTTGAGTCCATGTAGGTCTGTGGTGTGCACAAGTGTGTTCTGGTAACACATGGATGTCTGTGGTGTTGACTGTGGGTCAACGTGTGTGTGCCACACACTGTCCCTCAGGGTGCTGCTGTGGTGCAGCAAGTTGGCTCTCTGTGAAGTTTCTATTGTGTGAATCATGGGGTGGAGAAGGGGAGCCGCAAAGTTATCTCCATGAAAGGCACCAGAGCAGTTAAAGAGTAACGCGGCCAGGTGAACAAATTAGAGAACAGCATAGAGATGAGGTCACCGTGCAACTTAGAAAGTAAACAAAACACAGCAGCAAGCTTGGGGAAGGCAGGCAAACTTCCTGCTCCAGGGTCAGCTTTGTGAGCCTTCTCCGGTTCTTTGTTGCTGTTGCTGGACATGTCACCGGTAAATGTCATGTCTTGTCAGAAGAAGTCTTGTGATGTGCAGATCACTCGGGTATTTCTGAGCTGATTTGGACTTTGCTCTGACATCCACTTTCGGCCAAGGCAATAACAAGTTTACAAGATCAGCTGGGTTTCCGCATAGTGAGGCCGCGCTGCTCGCTTAGGGCTCCTGGTCTGGAGCACAGCCTGCGCGGGGTGGGATTCCCTGGTGGTCGGGCTGAACGTAGTTGAGCACCTGGGGCACAAAACCAAAAAAGAAGAAGAAAGGAAAGGAAAGTCTTGCTTTGATAAATCCTGGATAGCAGAATTTTATACTTGGAAAGTCTTGAACGGTTTAATTTTGGCACATGTAGGCAAGGGGAGGTTATTAGGATTAAAAGACAAGCTTCTCAGGGCCTAGAGACTTTAAAAGTCTGAGGACACACCATCCACAGAAGTTCTTCAGGGGTCTTCTTGGGGGCGTGTGTCTTCCCCAGTCAGCCGCACTCTCTCAATCCCTGGCCCAGAGCTGAAGACAATCTTTGGAACATTACAGAGGAGGAGCAGCTGGAGCAGGGGAGAGGGAGGAGAGAGCTGGACTGAGGACAGTCACAGCCACCCAGAGAGGAAAGAGAAAAGAAGGAAGTAGGGCTGGTATCAAATGCTGAAGCGCGTAAGGGAGGACAAGACATGGGAAGAGGCCACTGGATTTGGAATTAGGAAAACTTGGGAGACCCTGGAATCTCTTCCCTGGGGAAACTCTTGGACAGCAGAGGCCCCTTCCTGCCTCTGGGCCGCAGCAGCAGCTGCGGGGCTACTGGCCTTAGTTTCTCTCATCTCCTTGTGGGCTCAGGGCACCGGTTATTCCAGGGAGGGAGCAGCCAAATCACGACAGCTTTCCTGAAAACACATCAGGGAAAGCATGTGCTGGTGGGATTGTGTTAATGTTCTGATCAAGAGGAGCAGCGTGTCCTTGGAATGTGGTAGGAGGATACTGCTGCCATTGGCAATGGTGAAAACCGTTTCCATAGCAATGACAGCTTTTTAAAAGATTACTGCGTCTCTCTTCCCATTAACTGGGTAAGGAAGCGCTGGCCCTCCGTGCGATGGGTCCCACGGAGCCAAGTCTGTGCAGACGGAAGAGGGGCTGAGCTGAACAAGAGTGTCCTGGTTCTGTGGTTTTGTTAATGAACAGCTTCTCTCCAACCCCATCCAATTTGCCCTGACCACAGGAACATATGGAAAACGCAGAGAGAACCCTGACACCGTTCAGTAAATATTTCTGGCTCAGCTTACTTTTTTAAAAATGTGATCTTAAATCACATAGAACTTCAACCTAAATTTATCTTCTTTTAAGACCATGTGCTTCTGAAGAGGGAGCAGATGCAGGGGAATGGAACATTGCTGTCATCACTGTGTACTCACATCCTTACTCCTGCGCATTCAAAGAAGACCAGAATATTCCCTCTGGGGGCACACACTGCATCTCGTCCATGATTGTATCCCTAGCACCGAGCATAATTTCTGGTGCAGAGTGGGTGCTTATTAAATGTTTGTTGAGAGAAATAAGTGAGAACAAACATAAATATTTTCCTCTATGATTTCTTCTCCTTATCCTACCCTGCGTCGTCTTTGGAAACACAACCATAAGGCAGCCAGTCTCACAGCCTTTCAGGAACATTAGTGAATTTCCACATAAGGTACAGATACATATTGCTAAAAGTTTCCATGTAGCCCAGATGTTCCTTTTAAGGAACATTAAACAACAAATAAGTCCTTTTAAATTGCCTGCCTCCTCCCCGGCCTGATTTCTCGTTTCCTCCAAGGTCGTCCACGTGTGGACACTCAGCCCCAATGGCTTCTGGCCTCGGCAACCTGGGGCTGCAATACCGTCTGGTTTCCTTCCCAGACTGGTGCTTGGAGGAGGGAAGGCATCCCAAATGTTCGCGTCACCTTCAACTATGTGTGTTCCTATTTCTTTTCTTCTTTCTCTGTATCTTCTTACTTTCCTGTGGATCCCACACATAAGAAATTGCAATTATAGATTCTTATTTTTGCCTCTAAGCTGAGCATAGCAATAGAATACATTTTAGAGTACATCCCATACCACTAAACATTACTTGGTCAATGCATGCTAAAGCTTTAATGACAAATTAGAGCAGGCAACCTGTGGTCCTAAACTCCATAGGACTCTCCAGGGGCTCAGGTTTGGCATTCAAAACCATATTTTATTTTTCTTTTACCTTCCACTGAAGGGAAGAGGCCTTCTGAACAACTCTGGAAAAATTGGAAAGCCCAAAGAGTTTTAGATTAAAGACACACAAATCAAGTGCACTGCCCACACCCAGGCCTGCTTGAAATGCTGCCCAGGAAGGAAAGTTTTTTTTTGTCTTTTTTCACTGGCCGCTGCTCCACTCTGGATGGAGAATGGAAGAGCCCCCACTGCTCTAAGATGAAATTGGCCCAAAAGCACTGATTTCATGTTAACTACACATCCAAAGATAACTTACATATTGTGCCATTTACTAAATGTGTTATACATCTATTCATTTGTCTAATAAGTGCTTATTGAGTGGCAGTGATATGCTAGACATTGTTCTAGGCACTCAAAGATAGAAGACCTAGTAAAATAAACACAGGAGATGGAGAGAGACTCAGACAGGAAACAACTAAACACATAAAGACACGACATTGCACACCACCAGGCCGTAGGGTAGGAGGGGAAAGGGTGTGCTGATGGGGAATGGGCAGGGAGGGCCTCGATGGGAAGGTGACAGTTGAGTACAGCCTCGAAGGAAATGAGGGAACAAACCATGAACAAACTCATTCTTTCCATGAGGGAAGAATGTTCTAGAAAGAGGGACTGGTCAGTGTGAAGGCCCTGAGGTGGGTGGGCCTGAAGGACAGCAAGCAGGGCTGTGTGTGTGGAGTGGAGTGAGAGAAATGTGGTCAGAGGGGTGATGGAGGCTGGGACGTGTGGGGCATGCCAGACGCTGTAAAGATTTTGAGTGAAAGGGGACCTCTTGGAGGAAGGGAAGTAACTTTTGTTTTAAAAGCCCCCACAGCTGCAAAGGGGAGAAGATGCTGTAAGGAGGGCAAGAGGAGAGCAGGGAGGTCAGTTAGGAGGTGATGGTAACAGTTTAGGTGAGTGCAGATGGGGACCTAGAGACCACAGGGGGCCGTCGGGGTGAGGACAGGCTCTATGAGAGTGAGGCCAACAGGCTCTGCTGATGGGTTGATGTGGGAGTAAAAGAAAGAAAGGAGGCCAGCAGTGGCTCATGCCTGTCATCCCAGCACTTCGAGAGACCGAGGTGGGTTGATTGCTTGAGCCCAGAAGTTTGAGACCAGCCTGCACAAACACAGCAAGACCCCATATCTATTTTCTAAATAAAATTATTTATTTTTTTAAAAAAGAAAGAAGTCGGGGTGACTTTATATTTTTGGCTTGAGCAGTTGGAAGAAAAGAGTTGCCATTGACGGAGCTGCCTCGTGGAATATTCATGACAGCCTGTGAGAGAGGGCAGGGCTCAGGCATGCTTCAGATGAGAACATGGGGCCAGAAAAGGTGCCTGAGCTGCCCAAAGTCCCAAGGCTAGTGAGGGGCAGGACTAGGCCTCTGGCTCCGGCTGTATTCGTTTTCCATTGCTACTGTAACAAAAGCCCCCAGACCCAGTGGCTTTGGACAAGATGAATTAATTATCATGCAGTTCTGGAGGAGAAGTCCCAAATCAGTCTTGATAGACTAAAACCTAGGTGTGGACAGGGCTATGTTCCTTTCAGGGGCTCTGGACGTGCAGCTGACCAGCCCTGAGATCTGAGCACAATCTTCCTGTGGTCCAGTTTTATCCTCTGGAAAATGAGAATAACGACCCCCATTCCCCGAGGGTTTTGGGGGAATTTGCACAAGACAACAGCTTGGAGAAATTGTTGACACTACTCACATTAGTGGGCAGGGTGAATGGGCCCACTGGTCAGCACCGGAAGCCAACTTCCATGTGCCCAGGAGGCCTCTGCTGAGGGAGCTGTTTGGCTGGGCGAGGTGGCTCATGCCTGTAATCCCAGCACTTTGGGAGGCTAGGGCAGGGGGATTGCCTGAGGTTGGGAGTTCAAGACCAACCTGGCCAACATGGTGAAACCCCATTTCTACTAAAAATACAAAAATTAGCCAGGTGTGGTGGCGGGCACCTGTTATTCCAGCTACTCAGGAGGCTGAGGCAGGAGAATCGCTTGAACCTAGGAGGTAGAGGTTGCAGTGAGCTGAGATAGTGCCACTGCACTCCAGCCTGGGCAACAGATGGAGGCTCCATCATAAAAAACAAAAACAAATAAAACAAACAAAACAAAACAAAACAGAAAACTAAGGGAGCTGTGTGTTTTGATTGCAGCCTGATGGAGAATCCAAGGTGCCCAAGGAGGCCCCTGGTGGAGAAGAAAGCCAGGTCTCTGGACAGGCCACCGGCCCCCGGGAAAGGCTCGGAGTCGTGGGACTGTCATTGCCTCTCCCTGCCCACTGCCCCCTCCAGGAAGGCGCTTCACTGGACGACCACTGATTGGGCCAGACATTCAGACAGCCCAGCTCCGTCTGCAGAGGCTCACTGCACCACCGCTGCAGCCCCTAATCCCGAGGAGACCGGAGAGTTTCTCCCCAGCGAGCAGAGGCCTTCGCAAGACACCAAGAAGGGGTGGCTGAAGACCGTGCTGAACTTCTTCGTGAGGACGGGCCCTGAGGAGCCCAGAGAAAAAGCCAGCAGGAGGCCAAGGGGGAAAGAGGGCTTCTCCCAGCCTCCAGAGCCCCTGGAAGCAGCAGGGGAGCCAGCCCTCAGGAAGAAAGCCCACCACGACAAGAAGACCAGCCGCAAGAAGCAAGGTCACAAGAAACACGCGGCCGAGGTGACTAAGGCAGTTCAAGACCAGGAGGCCAGAGGCCAAGAGGAAGGGTTGTCCAAGGCGGCTGCTGCCTTGCGCTCCGGGGAGGCTGACCTGGGCCCAGCTCTCAGGGGTGAGTGGACTGTGCCTGTTCCTATGGCAACCCCTAGGGTGCTCTAAACTTGTTCCAGGAGCCTCTCCACAGAGGGACAGGGATAGTCAGGGGAGCTGTCAGGGGCCGCACCGCTGTGACTTCCTTCCTCTCTTCCTCCCTCCCTCCCTCCCTCCCGTCCTTCCTTCCTTCCTCTCCTCCTCCTTCTTCTTCCTCTCTTTTCTCTTTCCTTTTCTTTCTTTCTCTCTCTCTTTCTTTCTCTTTCTCTCTTTCTTTCTCTCTCTTCCTTTCTTTCTCTCTCTCTTTTTTTTTTTTTTTTTTGAGATGGAGTCTCTCTCTGTCGCCCAGGCTAGAGTGCAGTGGCACGATCTTGGCTCACTGCAAGCTCCGCCTCTGGGATCAAGTGATTCTCCTGCCTCAGTCTTCCGAGTAGCTGGGACTACAGGCGCCCACCACCACACCTGACTAATTTTTGTATTTTTTAGTAGAGACAGGGTTTCAGCATGTTGGCCAGGCTGGTCTTGAACTCCTGGACTCAAGTGATCCACGGGCTATGGTCCCCCAACGTGCTGGGATTAAAGGTGTGAACCACCACGCCTGGCCCACTGTGACATTTCTTTGAGGTAGAACAGCACCGTGGCTGAGCGCTCCAGGGATAACCACTCGCAGTGCCACCGTTCACAAGCTGTGTGGCCCAGGGAGGCAGCTTTCCTCTCTGAGCCTCAACTATTTTCATGGATAAAATGAAGATAAATATAACATTACTGTCTCACAGAGTGGCCACAGCCCACAAGGAAAGTGCTCAGTGCACAACAGCTGTTATTGCCAACTCCTCTAGTTTCAGGAGCATAGACCTAGGAGAAGTGAGAAGGCAGGGAGCCGGGTGAGGAGGGAAGCCCTACTCCCACCCCACTGGTGCCTATGTGCTTCTGGGCTGCTGCTTCCAGGCCTTGGTTCTAGACTTGGCTCCATCAGGAGTAAACTTGCTGTGTGACCTTGAGCTTCAGCTGCTCCCTCTGGAGCTTTTGATTCCCCACATGTAAATGAGGGTGCTGGCTCCCAGGGTGCCTTCCCATTCTGCCTCCCAAGGCTCTGGAGCTGAATGCCTACTGGCACCTAGAGGGAGGAGGGCTCTGCTTTGCAGCACTCAAAACTCAGCATTTATGATGGGGAGAAGATTGAGGATTTGCGGGGAGGGGGTTATCGAGAGAGGTGTCTTGGTGGAAGCAGCCTCTTCTCAAATAAAAATGTTAGTGGGTTTCTGATTTTTTGGTTAAGCCTAGAGCGGGCTGCAGCAGCGCCTGTTGCACTGTGGATTCTGTGCTGTTTTCTCATGTTGATGAACAAAGTCAGGAGAATGTCACTGACACATGCACATACACACCTACATACCCGTTTGCTTTCGTCTCTATTCCAGGCGGGGAAGATTCTGATCACCAGTCCTTCCCCATCGAAGTGGACGGTGCTGGAGCTTCAGATGTTTCTCCCCATGCCGCAGGTCACCAGCCAGAAGAGGAGCTCAAAAAGCCTGACCGTGAGTCGGAATCTCTAGTGAGCTTTTTGCCTGTGGCTGAGGTGGCTGTTACTGAATGAGACGGATTGTTCTGAATGATTACTGAGACCTTGGATGGTGGCTCTCAAAATACATGCACTGGCCTTTCTTGCCTCTTTTGGTGCCTCTGGCCACGTTTGCTTATTTTAGAATTTCACAGAAGGGAGGCTGGGGAATTGGAAAGGCTGCTGGCAAATGCTTTTGCCTTATGTGTTAATGAAAATGAAACTTTTCTTAGTCTTTTAAAATATATTTTACTTTAAAAAATATATAGAAGAGTGAAAAGTATAGTTCAATGCTTTGTATACTCACAGTTGTTTACATGCTGCCACAACTTGTATACTCATAGTTGTTTACACTCTGCCAGTTTGCTTTGTGTGAGTATCATTTTGTTGCTGAATCATTTTGGAGTAAATCATGCTTCATCCCTAAATACTTAAACATGCATCTCCAAAAAATAAGTACAGTCTCACACAAAACCACAATACCATGAGTGCGCCTAATAAATGGAGAATAATCCCCTATTCATCTAATTCCCTGTAAAAAAGATGAGCATATTTTATCACATATGAAATGAAGGAGCTATGCATATGTCAAAGAATAACTAAAAGGCATTGAGTTCGTTATTTTGCAGCTAATCGTTTTCTTACATGAGAGGGAACCAGCTGGTAGCTGAGTCAAGCGACAAAAGCCAAACAATTTATAAGTGAGAGGGAAGTGAGAGAGGGAAGTTAGGAGTAAAAAAAAAAAAAAAAAAAAAAAAAACCCACAGACAGCCTGGGAATAGGGAACTTTGTTTGCATCTCTTTTCATGTAAACTCATCAGCCGGCACCTAGCAGAGGAGAGTGTGGGCACATTGTCCTTGAATAGGCTGACTGGGGTATCAAAGGAAACCATTTCCGTTGTCAGTGGCTTCTCCGTGCAGACATGGGGGTGTGGCTGAGGCATCAGCGTGGCAGGCTGTCTCTGTGTCATGCCTGCTGACGTCCTTTCATCCTCCACCTTAGTTAGGCCAGGTATCCACCATTTTCCCACTGGAATTTTGCAGATTGGAAGATCAACATTAGCCTTGCAAAGTGTTCTCAAGCCCAGTCCCTCATTTGACAGCCTTCTGAGGGAGGCAGGACAAAGATTATGACCACATTTCACTGGGAGAGATAAAGGTCCAGAGAGGTTAAGAAACTTATTCAAGGTCACACAGCTTACTGAACCCAAGTAGACGTTCCTAGATCTGTGACTTTCAAAGGAAATAGTGGGGCACAAGTTGAATGCCTAAAGGGCTGACCTGAAATTTCCTGCATAAAGTGTCATGATTTGGCTTAGTGCCTTCCCCGGTGGATCTTCCAACCTTCTCTCAGAAGAACTTGCCCCTGGGATGTGGTGCTTTCCCTCCACTGTGTGGCCTAAAGAGTTGTTTAAGAGAACTGTCCAAGACGGTAATTTAGAAGGAGTTGTCTGTGCATTTAGAAAGAATAACCGGATGCATTTGCTTTCTTCCAGAGGATGCTATCATTCAGATGATAGTGGAATTGCTCAAAAGAGTGGGAGACCAGTGGGAAGAAGAGGTGAGGAGTAAACTTTGCAGGTCTGCAGGGGCCCTCTGCCTTCTCTTCCCCCTCCTCTGCCAAGCTCCACCTGTCCTTGCAGGCTGGGCTCTAGTCCCTTCCTTCCCTGAAGCCTCCTTCTGCAGCTTCAGAACTCAGCCCGCCCCCTGCTCTGGGCTCTGCTGCCTCCCCTCTCCTGGGGCCATCCTGCAGCTTGGCTGCTCTTCACTTGCATCCAGAGAGCTTTCCCCCTCTCCTCAGTATCATGAGCCTGACTCAGTTTTTCTCCTCTCCCCAACAGCAATCTCTGGCCTCACAGCTGGGGGTGGCCCTGCCAAACCCAGAACCAGCTATTAGGAAGAAATCACAAGAGAAAAAGACAAGCCTCAAGAGAACCTCAAAGACAAACCCCAAGAAACACGGCTCCGAGGAGGCCAAGAGGGGGGCTGCAGATGTTTCCAGTCCAGAGGCCCGGCCACCCAAAAAGTCCAGCTTTCTGCCCCTGTGTGTCGGCGGCCATCGGCCTTCCATCTCCAGCAGCTATGGTGAGCAGGCTCTGCAGTTGCCGTAGCAACCCTGCAGCTGCCTCCAGCTCTGGAACCTTCCCTGAGGATGGAATTGACCATTTTAAAGGTTGCGTTGTGCCTGGCCTGACTTCTGCACTCTGCCCTGAGTGGTGTGAGGATGACTGTGGGAAGAGAGAAAGAATGCCAGCAGGTCACCTCCACACACAAAACCTCAGCGAGGTCTAGGCAACCCCAATAAGCCCTTGATGGAAATTATGTTCCGGGATTCCCCAACCATCCATATTTCTTGGCCACCTCAGCTTCTGCACCCTGGTAGGGAGGGGAGTAGTGTGTGCAGGAAGGAGCTGGAGCAGGGGAGGCAGGAGACCTAGGTTCTAGCATATTGTCCATGTCATTCCCCATTTTTGTGCCTCAATTTCTTCACCTGTAAAGTGAGACATTTCCTTGCTGCATATCTATAACTCAATCAGTCCCCACAGCCATCATATGAAGTACAACTATTATCCCCACCTCACAGATGAAGGACCTGAGGCTTTGGGAGGTAAAACAATGTGTTCAAGGTCACATGGCCCATGGATGATGGGACCAGAGCTAGAGGCAGAAAGGATCAGACAAGTCATTTCTTCCTGGGCATCAGGGAGAACAGGTCATCCTGTTAGGTCATCCTGGCCAAGAGAATTTACATCTTAGAAAGGAGGGAGTGACGCTTAACACCAAAGAGGGGATTTTCAGGCCTGTGGGGAGATATTTTCATGCAGGGGGATTCTGGCTATGATTCATTAATTCATGCCATGGGACCAGGCCTCTACTATTCAACTTGTGGATCAAGTCAAAACGGTGGAGGGAGGAGAGGGCAGCAAAGCCCAGGAAAGCCAGTTCTATGGAAGCACAAACAGATAAGGGAGCTTGGTCTGGGCCGGTAAATCAGAGACACAGCCCTGCCCAGCAGCTGTCTTCCAGCCCCGTAAGACCTTAGTGTGATCCAGCCACGGAACCCACTTTGAGTCTGTGCTAGCTTCTGTGCATAGTTAACAGCCCCAGACGGACAAAACACACCCCCTTTTTCCTTCTGCTTCTCAGGCTTGGAAGAACCTGAAGTCCAGGAGGCCCCATCTACAGAGGCTGGGGCTCCAGGTCCCTCCATGCTTCCCACCCCATCAGAGAGCCAGGGACCTGGAGAGGAGCTTCCGCTGGACAGAGCCTCGGAATACAGTCAGTACTCCTCTCCTTTTCTCAGACAGCCCTTGCAAAACTTCTGCTCTGACTCTCCCCTTGCAAAGAGACACTGAGCCAGAGAGGGGCAGTGACCTGTCCAGACCTCCCTCTGAGTACAGCAGGCTGGGGAGGCAACTTGGGGCCCAGAGCCCAGGCCCAAGCCAGGCTGCCTGTCTGAACCTCGATAAATGGCAGTAGTGTTGGTGCTTACCCTGATGAGGCAGACAGGAGGCAACGGGAGGAAAGTGCTGGCCCACACCAAGGGCTCGGCCGATGGGGTGATCTTATGGACCTGGGTTTGAGTCTGGGCTCTGACTCCTTTGAGCTGTGTGGACTTGGGCAAGTTACTTCATCTCTGGTCTCAGTTTCTTCATCTGTGAAACGGGGGCAGCACATACCTGCTTTCTAGAATTGTAGGCAGCATTCAGGGCAGCCCCTGTTAGCAGCTAATACGTGTTAGATGCCATTTGTTGCTCTTACTGTCGTTGTTGGGTGGCCCAGCTTGAGAGCAGAGCTCAGAAGTAAAGAGGATAGGGAGAGGGGTAGGGGCCTTGGGAGGGAAGCTCAGCTAATGGCAGCTGCCATCTCTGTAATTATTATTTTACCATTGGCAGAGCCAGGCCTAGAAACATATGTGCGTGTGTATATATATATACATATATATATATATATATATATATATACAGGGCAGAGTGCAGAAGTGCAGAGTGCAGATATATATATATCACCGGCAGAGTGCAGAAGTGCAGAGTGCAGATATATATATATCAATATCACCGCCAGGTCTGAAAAGACCTGGAAAGATCTCTGCCCCCTATCCCCTGCCATTCTGCCTTGTTTGCTTTTCATAGAAAATATGCCTTGAAGGGAAATTCTGCCTGGACAGGGAGAAGGTGCAGGGTGAGGGCACCTGTAGGGAATGGGCCTTTCCAGATGGCCCTGAGGGGCCTCCTCCTGGGTGTCTATTTAGAGGCCCTCACTGGTAAAGTGAATATGTATCCCATGAAACCAGCTCTGCCCTCAGGCCACCTCTGGCAGCCCTTTAGCCCCCTGGAGAATCACCCAGGGAGCCACCGGGGCATTAGGAAATGAAGACTGACCACAGAAGAGCTTTTCTAGCACCAAAGTGTAACCGTGCATGTTGATCTTTTTCAGAAGAATTCATTCAGAAGATCATTTCCATGCTCCAAGATGCAGAAGAACAGCAAGGAGAGGAGGTGAGGAAGACGCTCCCCACGTAACCCTGACCTCACTGTGGGCTCCCCAACCCTGCCTGCTGTAACAACTTTCCTGTCTCTGCTGCACTTCTGTGTCCTGCTGCTCCAGTCCCTCCATTTTTTTTTTTTTTTTTTTGGAGACGGAGTCTTGCTCTGTCGCCCAGGCTAAAGCACAGTGGCTCGATCATGGCCCACTACAACCTCCACCTCCTGGGCTCCAGCGATTCTCCTGCCTCAGCCTCCTGAGTAGCTGGGACTACAGGCATGCGCCACCACACCCGGCTAATTTTTGTATTTTCAGTAGAGACAGGGTTTTACCATATTGGCCAGGCTGGTCTCGAACTCCTGACCCCTGGTGATCCACCTGCCTCAGCCTCCCAAAGTGCTTGGATTATAGGCATAAGCCACTGCACCCGGGCCCAGTCCTTCCTTCTTGAAGCTTCCCCAGCCCCCTCCAGACCACACATATTTCCCCAGCACTGAGCATCAACCACCCTTCTCTGGGCAATGCCTGCTAGCCCACCGTGGCTCTCTTTCCCCAGCTCACCTGAGATCTCCTCAAGGTCAGGGACCCTGACTCAGTTTCTCTCACCTCCCCCACAGCAACCTCAAGTCCAGGAGGAAGAGGTGGGTGTAGAAAACCCGGCCCCACACTGCAGAAGGAAATCTCAAGAAAAAAAGTCGAACTTCAGGAGAGCGTTTTACCATAAGAAACACGCCTCCAAGGAACCTAGAAGAGTGGGGGCAGCAGGGGCTGCCAGCCCAGAGGCCCGACGACCCAAGAGGCCCAGCTTTCTGCCCCTGTGTGTCGGTGGCCATCGGCCCTCCACCTCCAGCAGCCTTGGTGAGCAGGCCTGGTGTTGCCATAGTAACAGAGGCTTCCTCTCGGGCAGGGCTGCTGTGTGGACTGTCTGTCGTTGACAGGCTGGCATAGTGGGGGATGTCCACTGTTGCTGAAAGCCCTGACTGTGTCTTTCCATGCTGAGCAGAGTGGGGGGTGTGGAAGTGTGGGGAGAGGTGAGGGGCCAGGTACCAGCAGGACCCCACCCCCATTAGTCCCTGCGCACTGCACACGCCCGCCCCCCTCTCCACACACAAACACTTAACAACAAATATGGTGGGAGATCCGTGCCGCTGTGCATCAGAATCACCTGGCCAGTTCATAGAAAAACACAGAGACCCGGGTTTGATGAAGTAAGAGATGGCCTGGGCCTGTTTTTTCACTACACCAAAGCGTGAGGGCCACTGGTGTACAGTAATTCCCCTGACATCACAGAGTGCCTACTACCTGCTAGTTTCACATATATTATCTCATTTAACCTGCTCGCAGCCCTGTGAGGTCAATCTTATCACTCCCACTTAACAGATGGAGAAAGTGAGGTTCAGACAGGCTAAGTGACCCAGAAAACCTGGCAGAGGGAAAGGGTTCGTTTGGTGGGCCCTGTTGGCACACTAGTTTTAACTGCGCCCCTCCCAGACTGAGGAGGCAGAAAAGGTTGGTGGGCGAAAGTTAGGTTTCTGGGGAAGGCCAGGAGTGCACCATGAACTCCTCTGAGGCAGAGCCGGGGGCAGGAAACTCACCGAGGAGCCTGGAAACCAGCCCCTGCTTCTGCCCGTGCCTCCAAACAGCTTCTTGTCAGGAACTAGATTCAGCTCTCTGCAAAACACTCAACAACTCTTTTTTGCCCTAGATCCAGAAGATCTCGAGTGCCGGGAGCCCCAGCCCGCAGAAGGGGAGCCAGTTGTGATCTCAGAAGCACTCTCCCAGGCCAGAGGCCACACGCCAGAAGGGGCACCTCAGCTGAGTGGAGCATGTGAATCTAGTCAGTAACACTCCTGCTGTTACCTGGACAGCTTCCCGGGCGCTTCTCTTCCACATGGAGTTCACAGGCTGAATAGGGGAGGGTTCTGAGGAAGGAATGGGGAAGGCAGCAGGCAAAGACCCCAGGAGACTCTAGGATGGGGCAGGGGGACACAGGCTTGGCCTTTAAACTGGGGCTGTTGGGGCAGAGTTGCGGGTAGAGGACACCTGTCTATCCTGTGGGATGTAATTAACACCCGCCATTTGTTTGCTTGAATGTTTCATATGGAATTCCTAGCTTGCTCCGGGTCTCATCAGCAGTGGTGTGCTGGCAGACAGGCTCTCCACTGGGAGGAGGATGCCCTACTTTGTAGCATTTGCAGATTTCCATGGCATAAATATTTTTACCTTGGTGATTTCAAGCTGCTAACAGTTTATAACAACTAGTCCACAAATGAATTAGCCTGGCATGGTGGTGTGTGCCTGTAATCCCAGCTACTTCACCACCAGAGTGCACACTGGCCCATCAAGCTGCCAGCACCTGCCTCCTTGTGCCTGAGGACCCAGGGCTGTTTTGCAACTCATGTAGGGGGCAGAATTAACTCCTGAGGCAGGAGAATCACTTGAACCTAGGAGGCGGAGGTTGCAGTGAGGCAAGATCACGCCACTGCACTCCAGCCTGGGTGACAGAGCGAGACTCTGTCTAAAACAAAACAAAACAACTAGTCCACAGATTTCCTGAATATTTACAGTGAACTTAGCACGAGCAGGCCCTGGCACACCACTGCTTAGAACCCAGGTGGATGGGTGCATTCCTAATGGGTCAGTAGCCCTGGCACGTCCCCTCCCTGCATTCTGATGTGCTGCTCCTCGTCCAAACTCCCATTCCTGACTGTGCTACCCTGTAGCCTGGATAAGGGACACTGGGAGGGCTCAGTTTCCCACCTATCAAATGAAGCTGAATGTGGTTACAGGTGAGGACCAGCAAGCTGGAGTCCCTTCTATTTCCATAAAGGGAACCCAAACAAGTCTCTCACACTCCAGCTGTAGTTTAAGGCAAGAATCGTCTTGGTCCGTCATAACTAATGTGTGTGCTGAGTTTTAGAGAGAAAATACTTTCACAGGTGGATGTGTTGTTACAGCACTTTGTTTTTGGAAGGGAACTGGGCATCACCCAGTCAACAGTCACTCAATCCTCCTTTGTTTTCCTTAGAGGAGATCATCATCCAGAAGCTTGTGGCGCTTCTCCAAGAAGTGGATGGCCAACTGGGGCAGCAGGTGAGCACCACTCAGCCCTCCCTAGGCCAACCCCAGCGCCTCATCTACCCACAGCTGAGACCTACCTGGGTTCCATCCCCAAGTCTGCACCTCTGGGCAACTTCAAGCATGTCCCTTAACCTCTCTGAGTCTCGGTTTCCTCTTTTCCAAAATGAGAAATAATTACCTACTTGACCAAGCTTAGTGCATATGTAGAAAACGCCAGACATGTAGCAGATGAGAGAACTGTTTAAAATAACACAATGCTCATGTGGCCTCCCTGCCCCAGCCAGGACCACACCTGTCCAATTCAGCTATTAAAGTTCGGCTCATTTCCCCCGTCCTTGGAAGCCTCCTCCGCCCACACCTGGCCACTCCTGGCCCCACCCGCCTCGCTGATTCCATTCCCTGTGGTCTCCAGGTTCACTCTCCGTCTTGCCGTGCTCTTCAGCATTTATATGGTCTCCCATTCTTTCAAGCTTGTTGATTTTCTCCCCTGATAGGCAGTCTGTAACAGAAGGTTCCCCACCCTTGGAAAACACAGTCTATTTGGAGAGACAAACACAGATCGCATGTGAAGAGGTCAGGTTAAAGATGAGTAATCAGCACAGTGGATGCTCTGGGTGCCTCTCTTCACCACCAGAGTGCACACTGGCCCATCAAGCTGCCAGCACCTGCCTCCTTGTGCCTGAGGACCCAGGGCCATTTTGCAACTCTTGTAGGGGGCAGAATTAACAGCCTCCACTTCCCCATGAGCAGCCCTCAACCAATGGCTGGTGGGAGTTGGTGGATAGAGACCCCAGCTCCCTTGCCTTTGTGGGATATAACAGGAATGTGCTCTCAGCTGGCTCCCAAGGTGCCCTGAGTGGATTTAAACTCCAGTTGCCACCCCCTGGGCCACCTTCCCATTCTTGTTCCAGGTCTCATTCTCCCATCAGCATTTCCTGGAATCATTTAATGAATAAAATGCCTGTACCCAAGTCCTTGTGTCTGGGTCTGCCTCTGGGGAACCCATTTAGTTATTAAGAGAAAGGAGCTTGTTGGAGGAGGCTTGGAAGGAACTAAAATTCCTCTAACATCAATACTAAACATTCCTGTACTAAACATTTTATATAAATTCTGTCATTTCATTCCCCACCACTCCAATCCCCGCCCAGCAATCCTGGGGCTGGGTGGATACTTTACATTTTACAGATGACCAGAGGCTCACACACATAGTAAGTGCGACTTAAGCATCCCAATTCTAGACTGTCATACATTTAAATAATAAAGTACGATTATTTGTCAAATAAGGAGTGGCTAGGGTAGACGAGAAGGCTCTGTGGGGTGTTTGCTTCTGAATTATCTGAGTCTAAACACCTGTACTTCCACCCTTGCCCTCTACTTTGTCCTGCTGCTTTGAGCTGGACCTTGCAGAACAGATTCTGAGAGGCTAGGGGCAGTGGAGGGATGTAACAAGGGGAGCTCATGCCAGGGACAAGGAGGTGCCCCGCCTGCCTGCATGGAGTTGTGGGAGGGGCAGTTGGCGGGAGGGGTACTGCCAGCAACACTAATGACCTGCTTTCATTTCCGATTCCAGATCAGGCGCCACCCCAGCTTTAAGAGGTTTTTTTACGAGTTCTCGGACTCCTCCCTCAGCAAGCTGGTAGCCACCCTGAGCAGCCAGGTGGCCCACTCTAAGCTGGACAGGAACCGCGCCAGGAGACTCTACCAGTTTGATGTTAGCTTAGCTAACAAATTTGCTGGCAACAACAGCCACGCCATGTGCATCCTCATGGGCCTAAGAGACCACTACAATTGCACCCAGTTCCCATACAGGGGGGACCAGCTGGTGAGAGAGGGCGGGGAAGACAATGGCGATGTAGCATAAGTGACAGCAGGCTCACAGCTGGCCTCCAGTGGGATCTGCTTATTCTCCTCTCCCCTCGCCTGCTCAGTTCAGAATTTTTGGGTCTCTTTCAAATGCCACCTCCTCACTGAGGCCTTCTGAGACAATTCTAAACCATGACAACACTTTTCTTTTCTGAAATCTCACTGATTTTACTCCATAATAAGCATCTTCTTTATTTGGCTCTAGTCTTCAATTACATGTACATTTCCATGCTTTTTGATAGAATAGCATATTGGACTGGCTACGATCTTAGCTTGCCTTGTTATTATTTTGCGGGCTGTATTGCTTGGCTTCTCAATTCTAGGCTGTCATAAAATGTAAATAACAAAGTAAGGTTATCTATCAAATAAGGGGTGGCTGAGGTAGACAAGAAGGCTCCATGGGCTATTGGTTCTGGAAGGCTTCCAGGAGGTGATCACTCACTGACCTGGCCTTAGTTGCTTAATGAATAGCCTCTCTCCTGCCGTCACCTTCAGAATGTTCTGAGTGCATTTATGCTTTTCCTAATAATTTCCCCTCCCCCAAGTCTCTGAGATATTCCCTTCAGAGTGATGCTTGTCACTGATATTTTTTTTGAGACAGGGTCTTGCTCTGTCACCCAGGCTGGAGTGCAGTGGTGTAATCACAGTTCACTGCAGACTCAACCTTCCTGGGCTCAGATGATCCTCCCACCTCAGCCTCTCAAGTAGCTGGGACTACAGGTGCATGCCACCATGCCTAGCTAATTAAAAATTTTTTTTTTTTTTTTTTGGTACAGAGATGGGTTCTCACTATGTTGACCAGGCTGGTTTTGAACTCCTGGCCACAAGCAATCTTCCCACCTTGGTCTCCCAAAGTGCTGGGATTACAGGCATGAGCCACCACACCTGGCCTTATTTTTTAAAAATTCTGAGCTCTCATATTTTCTGGTGGACTCTGATAAAGATTTCTTCATCCTTTTCTAATTCACTTAACATAACCTGCTTACAAACATTTGACCCAGATCCACAGTGTAGAAGCCTCTGAATGAAGGTGTGACTTTAGAGGAATGAAATGTCCTGTTTGCTGGTGTTGGACAAATAGGACCAGAACTTCTACATCCAAGTGGTCCCCTGGGAAACCTTTTGCAATGATGCTACTATCACCCAAAGCACTTCTGTCTTTCTTGGAATTACCTTTAGAAGCCATTTGAAAAGTCTCTCAAGAGAGCTGGCTTATTTCATGGTAGTTGTATCTTGTCATTCAAATGCTCTTCTCTACTTCAGCTCATTTTCCTGGTGGGAAATCCTCCTTACCATGGACCCCTCTCGCTTCTTGGCCTCACTGTCTTCTCCTAGAGAATAGGAATGTTACAGATAATTTGCCCTCTAGGGTGGGTTAGGTAATAGCTTACAGATTAATCTGAGTTATTCGTGAAAGACATTATAGAAACATCAATTCTGACATCCTCAGTTGCCCTGACTCCATCTTCTGGTTTTACTAACCATTCATTCATTCATTCATTCATTTAACTGGTACCTATTGACAGCCTCCTATGTGCTTAGTTGTGCAAAGGGCTGGGAGGCTCTGTGGAAGGTTCTGCCTTCAAAGGCTTCATCTGCCAATGGAAAAGACAACTGTTTGATGACAAAATTAAATAGCAACCAAATACCAAATGAGTGGTAGCTGAGGCCCATGAAGCAAGTTGGTCCTGGGAGCCTTCCAGGAGGTGGAGGTGCTGGTTTTGACCTTTGAGAATGGGGAGGCTGTCTGGGGAGAAAGGATCAGGAGAGCAATATCAGCAGGAGGTGTTGCAAGAACAAAGACCCAGAGAAGGAGGCTGGGGTGGGGTGTCAATGGGATAATGGGAAGTCTGTTGTTTCCAGAGTGAACCCATAAATAATTGAGCTATGGCTAACATCTATGTTCTTTTCTCTTCCCAGAACATCACAAGTCCTGAGGTTCAAAGTCCAGATTGAAAGCTGTGTCTTGCACTCAAATTCCCTTGAACTAGCCAAATGGTTCGCAGCTTTAGCCAGGAGACCCTGAAGATGCTCTGTGATGTCCCAATCCCTGCTTCACAAACGTGATGGAAGACAAGAGCAGACAACCACTCTGTGTCCATACCCTAGTATCTGAGAAGCACAAAGCATTCTTCCACAAGGCAAGACACAGAGGCCGTGTCTGGGGAAATCAGCACTGGACTGGGAAAGAGGAAGACCGGGGCTCTACCTGCTGAACCTACCACAGACTTGCTGCGTGACCCTCTACACATTCCCCCTCCTCTCCAGACTTTGGAGTCTAGGATCCCACCCAGAAGGCCTATTGATATTTTCTCAGATGTTCGTTTTAACTGAGTCTAGTTTTTAAACTAAATTTTTATTTAATCTCTAACCAGAACATCCACATGCATCCAAACAGATGTGCATTGAAGTGTATCCCATCATTTCTTCAGTTGACCAGTAGTTCTTCATGCTCATATGGATTTGTAGATGCCTCCCAGGAACTCTGCAGGCCCAAGATGGAAAGACCTAGATACTGGGGACACTTGGTCTCTCAGAATTCTTCTAACCCTGTGTCCTGTCATTCTATGACTAGAGAAATGGAGCTGATACCTTGCACCTCTCCCATCTCATGGGATTGGCTAGGAGTCAGTAAGAAAATGGATGTGAAGAGTTCTGAAAATTACCTAGTGCCATGTCCATGTAGGTACTATAGCTTCTTTTGGGTAGTTTTCAGGAAGTGGAGGAGGGCTTCAATGGGCTGGACTGCCATGGATTGTTGCACAGGGGTGCACTGCTCAAGAGCACCATACTCCAGGAGGTACAATTCATATCTTAGACATTGTGGATTTGTAGATTTATGATGACAGTTTTGCAGCTGGTAGCAGTAACATGTCTTGAGAAAAGGGCTGTTTTTTGTATTTGCACAAAGGTGAAATGTGGGGGTGCCAGAGGCTCTGCCTTCTGTACAGCTCAACAGTTTCAACAGCTTGACTCAGGTGTGAAATTTGCCACATGTTCATATCTATGTGCAGGAAGGACAAGACTGTAGACAGGCAGCCAGCTCCCTTGGACACTGCCCAGAACATGTGGTCATGGGGGAAAGGGTGTTAAACCTGGATGGCAAGTGAGATCTTGTGACCCTTGGGGACATGGTATTGCCGTGTTGAACCTGCTGTCGCACCATGGGGTAGGACTGGGGAGGAGGAGCAGTCTAGAGCGGAGAGGACCTGGGTGCTTATATGGGACTGGCCTCCAACCTGAGGCACTGGCTTCATAAGCTCAACTCAGCCTATCCAGAAAGCCATTTGGTTTTTATTGCTGCTTCTGAGAAGTGAGGGAGAGGTGAGCTATTTGTGGATTTATTTTAGGCAGTGTTCACAATCATAGCACCTAAATATGAAGGATCAGAATAAGTTATGAAATGAAGGTCAGGAACGTTTTGTACATAGTTTCTTGTTTGGAATGATGTTCTTTAAGCTCTATGAGTATTTGGTATGTGCTCCTGATGCTGGCATCTGAGTCTCATTTTTGTACCGTGTTATTTGAGCAAATAAATACATTAATTTGCACAAAGGTGTGATCTGGGTTATTCACCATGGAAGCAAGACAGATACCCACCTGCCACATCTATGACAGTCTGGTGCCTGCAAGGCTGTGTGGGTTGGCCTCCTTGTCCCTGCCTGGATCCCCTCCAGGTGTCCCATTCTTGGAGTGCCAGCTCGCTGATGCAGTAAAAAAGTGTCCTGGGCTGGGTGTCAGGAGACTTGGGTTTTAATCCAGCCGCCCCCAGGCTGGGTGACCCTGGGGACAAGATACTTGCCCTCCAGACCTGACATTCTACAACTCAGTGACTCTCAATGTGACAGTTCATTGTATGTCCAGGAAAATTGGGAGCAGTACTGATTCCACCTTGTCTCTTATTAGTCCCCCAAATCTGGTGCTTAAATTCTGTCACTCAGAGCCAAGATAAAAAATTGTTAGAATACAGCGCTAGGTTTTTGGTCTGTAACATGTTGTCTCCAAGGACAGACATTGATGATGTCCTTTCTCTTCTCTCAGGTGACACATGAGTGTCTGTTCCTCAACCCCTGAAGGCTCACCCTAATGCTCCGAGGAGAGCAGGAGGAGGCAGCATTATTATCTTCCTCTCACAGATGAGGAAACAGAGGCTCAGAGTAGGGAAGCGCCTTGTTCACAGTCACACAGCCAGATACAGACAGAACCCAGCCAGGAGCAGGCTCTGATAACTCCTATTTTAGTGCCCTTCCCTCCAGTTATGATCTAATCCATTAGTTCATTTATTCAACCAATGTTTATTGAGCACTTACTATGGACCAGCTCTGATGCTAACTGTGTGGAATACACAAATGCAAAAGACACAACCCCTGCCCTCAGGATGCTCACAGGCCCCACTGGTTATGGGGCTTTTGTGCCAATATGAATATAGGGCACCCTGTGAGGGTGCTGTGGAGGGGTGGGGCCCCTCAACTCTCACCATAGATGTTTTTGGTTTTGTTCCCTCAAGTGCTGGCAAGTATGTAGAGCAACACAGATGGTTTTTACAAGAGCACTGGGGTGCATAGAGGTCCTGCTGCTTTGCATGGCTTTAAAAAGGTGGGCAAGTAACATCACAACATAATTAACCTAATTCCCTCCCTCTGAGAAGTCAGAAGCTTAAGTGGGTGAGTCAGAGATAATGGGGTCAGCTGAGAACTGGTTGAGCTGGAGGTGTTAGCGGGGGTTGTGCTGTGGGTATCAGTCAGAGGTGCTTGCCTGGAAGAAAAGACAGCATTCTGGTGTTGCCCCAGGCACAAGCGAGGCCTCCCAGTTTCAAAGCACAGTGGCTGACATGTAACAATTCATTCACGTTGATTAGGAAAAAAAAGAGAAAAAGGAGAAAGAAGCTAATTTGGGTTGCCAGATTTAGCACATAAAAATACAGGAGGCCCAGTTAAATTTGAATTTCAGATAAATTACAAATAATTGCAATATTGAGGACATACTCCTACTAAATAATTATTCATTGTTTATCTGAAATTCAAATTTAACAAAATGTCCTCTATTTTATCTGGCAACTCTGAAACTAATGTAAGAACAATTATTTTAATTACCTCAAAACAAGAAAAATAATTAACCCAAGTGAAGGGAAATATGCAAGTGGATGTATTAATACTTTAACATAATTGACATTAAGAGCATCTGGGCTCTAAATACAGACTTTGAATTAAAATAATAATTATGATTAAGTTCGAGTCTTCTTTGGGTCCCAGGGAACAAGCATTCCTGGGCTGTGCAAGACAGGACACTCTCCTCCCCCTAGTTTCCCAGGCCTCAGGCTTCTGCAAACATGGAGGCCACTCCTGGAAGAAAGGCCTGCAGCCAGGCGGGCCTCTCTAGTCAGTCACCCCCCAGTACACACCTCCAGCTGCTTCCTTTGACTGGTCTGGCCACAGATCAACCAGAGTAGGCAGAGGATGCAAGACCCCTGGGACTTTGACCATTTTCAGGGTCTCAAAAGTACATTTTCTTCCCTGAAATGGCTGTTAAGTGGGGTCTGTTGCCGCAGCCAAGCCCCAACCCCCTAAATCCCCAGCCCCACCAGGCTTTAATTTGCATATGGCCTCCTCAGGCTCCAAAGGCCAGTTTAGTATCGTCCTCCACCCATTCATTCTGGGTTTTGCATTTCAGGATTTGGTAAGCAAATGTACCTGAGGCCTGTGAGCAGCTGGGGCTTCATTGCTGGGCCTGGCGGGGCCTGGAGGTTGTCTGCTCTCTGGGGAGGAGGGGGGCAATTCTTTTCTGGACAGGCTGGAAAAATTGAGGCTGACTTTGTCTTCCTCATGAAACATTTCCACTGAGGTGTGAACAGCAGACAGAGAGCCCTCATTTGTGTTGGCTGCAGGGGAGGGACATCTGGCCTCCTTCTTCCTCTACAGCCACCCAGGACTCCAGGGCAGCCTGTCTCAACACCACAGCACCACAGAATCCCGGGGGAGCTCTAAAGCTCTCAATGCCTGGGCTGCCTGACCAACTTCAGCCAGCGATTCCAGTGACCAGCTCAGGCCAAGCCGTTAGTACACTGTAAGAATTAAAAACCAAACAACAGAACTTGGGCTCCTGACACCACAGGAAAGAGGGAGTGTGTCGTTGGCTCAGTCCTGCTGGACCTCCAAGAGTTTTGCCCTTGGACAGGATCCTGGGGAGACTAGAAATGATCTGGCTCATCTCAAAGAGGCAAGCTTAGGCCAAGGTTGAGAGGAAGGTCCATGAGCGCCAATCAGTGCTGGCATCCATCAGTCTGTCCAGAGTAGGGTAGTGGAAGGGTTGAAAGGATCGCAGGAAGCTGAGATGCTCACCCTGGAAGGGAAACAGATCTTGTGCACCATCGGGACTGACAATAGGTGTTGCCCCTGGTCCTCCAAAAGGCCCAGAGTCAGGGGAGTGTGCCGGACAGCAGTGAGAAGCAGGCTTGGCCTCAGGGTCCTCAGGTTCTCTCCCATTCCAGCTCCAATTCTCTCTCTCGGCTCATAGCTTCCTAGGAAATCCCCCATCTAGGACTTCCCTAACCCTAGTTCCACCGAGGATCACCCTTACAGGTTCATACACCTTGGGCAGCCCTGAGCAAGTAGCCAGGCCTTTTATAGCCAATGCATGGAAATTGGAAATCTCAAGCTACACCAAAAGCCAGTTAGGGAGTTCATTTCATTACACAAAGGTCTTTTGCAAGCTTGCAAATGTAATCTCCAGTGGGAGGTGATAAAAGGGTGTTTGAAACATCATTCAAAGTATGAAAGTTCAACTGATACTTTTTTTTTTAGGAAGGGGATAGGGCTGAAGTGGTCTCCGGATGACTGAGTACAGTTGTGCAGATTTTACACTATACAATGGTACCGTGCCATATAAAAGGGGTAGGCGATTCGTAGACTTATGCATGTCTGTGCATGTTCTTTGTAGTTTTCTAGCAGTTGTCAGTCAAGTGTCTTGCTGTACAAAGTGAGTATATTATGACAATTTTCCAGCGGCTGGTAGTCATGTTCTCCAGGAAGGGGTGCTATTTTCTTAGTACACAAGGTACTGCCTAGGCTAGTGTTGACCTTGACTGTGACCAGGAAGGGAAAGGTGGGAGAATAAAAGGAGCTGGATCAATGAGACCCAGGAGTCACCACAGCATCCCAGAACAGGATAGGCAGTATCTGCCTTCCAAGGTCATCCTAAGGAATTCCACACTTCAGGGCAGCATTCCTGGATCCGGCTGGGATGAGGTCTGTAGGTGACCCAAACTGTCTCAGAAGTGGAGAGCAGAGGGAAGTTGAGTGGGCAGGGAGCAGACCTGGATAGGAGAAGCCGAGGAAGAACAGGTGAAAAGAAGGGAGACAAAAGAGAGAATCAGAAGACCTCACTTCCAAGACTTGCCTCCACCTCCTGTGTGACTTGGGGCAAGTTACTTGCCCTCTCTAGGAAATTGGAGGAAGACACTTGCCGAGCCCAGAGAAATGCTGGGATGTGGACTTGTACATTCTTGGATAATTTTCAAATCTCCATAATTTTCAAATCTATCATTCTGTTGCTTAGACCCTGCAATGACTCCGCAGCACCACACGGGAAGTCCAGCCTCATTAGCTGGTCATCCAAGCCAGCCTGACCTACCTTCCACCACATCTCCAAGTTCACTTCCAGGCCTTTCTGCTACCTCCATCCTTGCAACTGCAGTTAACTGCTTGCAGAGACTATTTCCTTGTTCTGGGCCATCCCGTGTGCTTGGAATACCCTCCCACACGCTTATCCTCAGTCTGACTAACTTCTGCTCATCTTCCACACCTCCACCAGGTTCCCTGAGATTCCCCGAGCTAACAGAGTGAATTAGCTGCCTCTCCTCTGTGCTTCTATTCCATAGTAATCCAGTGGTTCTCAAACTCCAGCGTGCGTCAGTCATCTGGTGGACTATGTGAAATACACACTGCTGGGCCCCAGCCCCATTTCTGATTCAGTAGGTGCAGGCTGAGCCCAAGAATCTGCATTCCTAAAAGCTCCTAGGCGGAACCATGCATTCAGACACCCTCTCTCTGCTCCTTTCTCTTGGTGCCCCAGTCCTACACACTGCCCCGGGACCCTCCCAAATGTCCCACACAGGCCTGGGCACTGGTCATAAGGTCCTGACATGTCTTTGTTACCCAGAATTACACAGGATGCTTCCACATTCAGCTTCTCAGTTAAGTCCCAAATAACCATGGGTTGAAGGCAGGGTGGATGTTACAGAGAGAAATCGAAACTCCCACTAAGTAAAGTAACTTGCCAGAATAGAGAAACCAGTGCTAACCCCTGCGACTTCTGACTCCCACCCCAGTGCTCCCACCACCCTCATAGGCTGTATCACTAAAGTTGGAACATCAAGACACTGGTGACAGACAACCTGAATTCGGATCCTGGCTCTGCCACCTATCAACTGTGTAACTTTGGGCATGTTACTTAACCTCTCTGTGCCATGGTGCTGGGCACATAAGTACTATGTAAGTTGTAGCTATGTTATTACACTCACATTGGAATGGGGGAAATTCCATAGAAACTCAAAGAAAAGGATCTCTTCTGGTGGAAACTTGGGGCATCTCACAGACTTGGTAGGAATTAGGAGGATTTGGGGGCAGGATAGGGTCCCCCTTCTCCATTTGTAGCCTGTAGGCAGCCTCTCAATTTCTCAGTCTGTCTCTTCACTTTGAGGCCAGTGACACAGTCCAGAGTTGGATGACGACTGAACTCTTACTGGAGGAGAGCCAAGGCTAGCAGAGGACAGCTAGGCTGATGCATACGCCCACCCAAGCTCCAGGAGAAGAGCAAGTCTGGCATCACTGCCGGTCCTAGAATGAAAGGGGCCCGGATTAGACTTAACCCAGCCTGCAGCCTAAATAGAGCTATCTCAGCCAACACATAGGCCCATGAAAGAGAAACACAAATGTTTGTCCTTGTAAGCCACTGAGATTTGGGGGGTTGTTTGTTATGCAGTGTTATCACAGCAGCAACAACTGACTAATACAATTTGCATCAGAGTATGAATTTCAACCTCTGATTAAAAAACAACACTGATTAGTGTATGGGACATCTACACTTTAGCTTTTGTTCTAGCCTCTCTCTGCTTGTCAGCAGGGATATCAGCTGGGGACTGGAAGTCTGCACAGGACTAGCCATGGATGTGACAGTGGTTGTAATTTGGGAGGAAATGAGCAGGTTTCTCCTCTTCCTGAATCACTCCCCCCTTCTCTATCCCTAACATTTTTGAGCTTCTCTTTTCTACCCCTTACCCCAGCCTTTGGAATTGCTTAAGACCATCAATTGGTAAATTGCCACCTCCAGGCAGGTTCATCATCTGTTCTGGAAAGGAACAAAGCAGACAATCACCTGCCTGGTGTATGAGGTGTGACCCAATGACAACGGTGCTTCCCACAGTATGTGAATGTTGTCTTGTTTGTTTTTATCACAGCCTGCTTCTTCATAAAGCACCTTCATTCCCAGAAGATTTGTTAACCAAAGTGGTTCTTGCTGAATTGCACTGTTCCTGCTTCTCTGCTGCAGTGGGAAGAGAGCTGGCCCTGGAATCAAGGAACTGGAGCCTGGGCTTGGCTTCCAGATAGTGCTCCTAGCCCCAGGAAGGCTCCCCACACCCACCGCAGATCCATGGCTTCCCAAGGCCCAACGTGACCATGAGCTCCTAGAGACAGAGATAAGGACACTCAAAGGTCAGGGAAGTGTTGGGGCTGGAGATCAAGAATAAGTGAGAAGAAGACCAGGCTGGGATTGTTGATCCCATGAACCCAGGGACCTCAAGCTGCTGTCCTGCACCCTCCCTTACCTACCTGTCATCCAGAAAGAGCATGTGGTTTGTTCCACTTCCTGCAGCAGCTCTGAGAATCTCCTCTACCATACTGCTTCCCACCACTCACCAAGTGCATTGCTTAGACTTTGAGATGAGCCTTTGGCCACCGGGTGAGCCTCTGACCCTTCTCTGTCTGATAAATCCATGTGCCCACCCAGGGACCCCACTTGGGACAAGAACAACCAGGAAGGATGTTGCTCAGAATGATTAGAGGTTTTTCTGACCAACAAAGACTTGAAGCGAATTATATAGCAGTGTGGGTCTGTTCCATTCAGAGAATACTATGTTGCCCAGCCCAGACTCCAACTCCTGGGCTCAAGCAATCCTCCTCCCTCAGCCTCCCGAATAGCTGAGACTACCGGCACATGCCAACAGGCCTGGCCAATTCAGAGAATACTTTGATAACCCAATGAAACAACTGTAAATAATACCCATCTTGGTTTGAATCTGAGGCTGTCATTTTGAATTTGCGAGTCTGTTTGTATACATGCGTGGGCCTTTACTTAAAATATGATGACTCAGTGAAAAAATTAAAACTTGGTTTAGGTGGGGCTCAAAGTTCATCAGATTCTTAGGTTTTAGTCTTATCTTTGATCTAAAGTTAGACTAGGAGTAAACTGTTGAAACTTGGGGATAGAGTTTTAATTCATTTTTTATTTTGCCAGAGTCCAGGAGAGTGTTTGGCACTTAGTAGGTGCTCAATAAGTGTTGACTGACTAAGTCAGAGACAGCGTAATATAGTCAAAAAGCTCTAAGAAGCAGGCCTACATTGACTAGGGCCCTTAACTGTATGCTGGCAACAGTTGAGTGTCACGTAGGCACTCACTTGTCTAGTTTTGTTTTGTTTTGTTTTTTCGAGATGGGGTTTCGCTCTTGTTGCCCAGGCTGGAGTGCAATGGTGCAGTCTTGGTGCACTGCAACCTCTGCCTCCTGGGTTCAAGCGATTCTCTTGCCTCAGCCTCCGGAGTAGCTGAGATTACAGGTGCACACCATCATGCCTGGTTAATTTTGGTATTTTTAGTAGAGACGGAGTTTCACCATGTTGGTCAGGCTGTTCTTGAACTCTTGACCTCAGGTGTTCCACCTACCTCAGCCTCCCAAAGTGCTGGGATTATAGGCATGAGCCACCATGCCTGGCCTGTCTAGTTTCTTTTTTTTTTTTTTTTTTTTTTTTTTGAGACAGAGTCTCGCTCTGTTGCCCAGGCTGGAGTACAGTGGTGCGATCTCAGCTCACTGCAAGCTCTGTCTCTCAGGTTCATGCCATTCTCCTGCCTCAGCCTCCCGAGTAGCTGGGACTACAGGCGCCCACCACCACGCCTGGCTAATTTTTTGTATTTTTAGTAGAGACGGGGTTTTACCATGTTAGCCAGGATGGTCTCGATCTCCTGACCTCGTGATCCACCCGCCTCGGCCTCCCAAAGTGCTGGGATTACAGACATGAGCCACCGCGCCCGGCCTAGTTTTGTTTTTAAGTAGTATCTCTTCAGAAGCAGAGAGGTAGCCAGTTAACCTCTGGGAATTATGTAAACATAACACCTACTTATTGTGAGCTATTACACATTCTGCATTCTATGAAGCAATTTACATCATTGATCACATTTAACTCTCACAACTTTATGAAGTGGTATCATCCCCATTTTACAGGAAATGGAGGCTCAGGGAGAGCAAGTGTCCCAACCATGATCCCTGAGTGGAGTTGTGGCAGAGCAGGAATTTTATGTCGGATGTGTCTGTTCCAAAGCCCAATCTCCCACAGCACCCCCTACTCCCTTACACTCTCCTCTATTCCTCGGCATCTCTCTGAACACAGTTCCCAAAGCTGCTCCTCTCCGTGGGATTTAAGGAACATTAGTCATGCTCGCTGCACTTTGCCGCTTGGTTTTTTGGATCCCAGATGTCTTGGGAAGCCTTTTCTGGTGCCACTTGTCTTTTGCTTGTTCTTCTTGAAGACCTTATTCACCCAGTTTGAGTCTTCAGCAGGGCTCTCCCTAGGCAAAGAGATTAAGTAGATGGTTCATTATGGGCCTGGCCTGGGCCCTCCAACATGGTGGCCTGCTCAGCTCCGCAGGTGGACACACCCGCGCTGTGGTTCTCAACCCTGGCTGAGGATTGGATTTCCCAGCAAACTTTTTTTAAAATATAATCAATGAATATTTATCTAAGTAACATCATGCCCATGAGTCAAATGAAACTCAGACTTTTATAGAGTTATATGTAAATGTAAAAAAGTTTAAATTATGTGAACAAAATGCATAACTTATGCCTAAGCTCAAAATTGTTAAATTTATACAAACTCTTTCAAAAAGTTTTATGGTTAAAATTATACTTAATGGGGGAAGCAGGTAAATTTTAATATGCTTAATATGAGAGAGAGTGCAAACATTAAAAGCAAGAATGCCTCAGGCTCTGCTCTCTCAATACCTGCAGCTGTGGTCACGGAGAAACCCAGCTACTGCCAGAGTGGTCCCAAGGCAGGGAGGGATGGAGGGATGAGAGGGGGGCTGGGGTTGTGTGGAGAAATACCCTTGACCCAACTTCTGATCTCCTGCGGTGCCTCCCCCACCACCAGTACAAACGGCATTCAGCCAGCAAGGGAGCCTAGGTAATGTGGTAACTTCCTCAGGGAAGTTTTTAAAAAAGCGGATCCCCAGGTCCTCTCATAGTTATTGCAAAGATATAATGGAGTGTATGTTATGCAACCCAGACACTTGATGTGCATAATAAAAAAGATTTTCTGGGGACAGTCTACAGTCTAGGACTATCAGGTCATTATCATGCTAATAGAAAATAGTTCGGAGTAAGGAAGGACTTTGATAGAGACCCTTAATTCATTTCATGCAGGAGCGACCTAAGGCTGGGAGGTAGGATGCCTGCAGGCCCTCTTGGAACTGTGGCATCACCAGAGAGTAAAATATGAGAGCAGGGGATGCACATTCTTTTTTTTTTTTTTTTCAAACGGAGTCTCGCTCTGTCGCCCAGGCTGGAGTGCAGTGGCGCAATCTCGGCTCCCTGCAAGCTCGGATGCACATTCTTGCACTGCACTCAGAGAAGGAGCATCCCCAGTGTGCAGGAGAAGAGAATGACATCATCAACACGGACAGGCTACTTCCCCACACACTGCCCTAACTGAACAAGAGAAGGCGGCTTTGTGAGATGTAAAGGGGTGGACCTGTAATTACACAATCACACACACCAGAAAAGGATCCCAGAGTTCCTGGGGCAGCTAAGGTGGTGGAAGATATCGCTTAGCCAGGCTCGCTTCTCCCGCCCAAAGGAAAGAGCGTGCTCCACGAAGGAGTAACTTACATTACGTAAGGCTTGCTGATGGTTTCCTTCACATGAACCAGAGGCACAGCGCTTTTTGGATTTGAAGAGACAAGAGGAGCTACAGCTAAAAGTAAAAATATAGGAAACCGGAGTGAGATGGGGAGGGGGGATATGGAGTCATTTTTGAAATAGCAATAGTCAGTAAATGAGAATGTTTAAAAACAGCAAAGAACTCTCTTGTCCTCAGATTCTCATCTTTATAACCAAAGTCATGTTGTGGGACTTGACTGAGATGCAGGCCTGCGACATCTGTGGAGCGGCTGACTCAGACCCTTGGTAGAACATTAGAAACAACTCCCAGGGGCAGGCCCGGTGGCTCACACCTGTAATCCCGGCGCTTTGGGAGGCCAAGGCGGGCAGATCACTTGAGGCCAGGAATTTGAGACCAGTCTGGCCAACATGGTGAAACCCTGTCTCTACTAAAAATACAAAAATTTAGCTGGGAGTGATAGTGCATGCCTGTGATCTCAGCTACTCGGGAGGCTGATGTCAGAGAATCACCTGAGCCCCAAAAGTTGAGGGTTCAGTGAGCCAGGAGTGAGATACCGTCCCCCCACCACCAAAAAAAAAAAAAAAGAAAGAAAAAGAAGGAAAAGAAAAGAAATAGCTCCCTCACAGAAAGCAGCGTGTTAGGGAAGGTTTTCAGGAAAATCCCCTGGAGGGGCCTGGACTTCCCATCACAGGCTTCATGTAATGCTTTTTGCTTGTCTCTTAGAACAGAGTATTAATAGTTTCACAGCCATTGCTCTTAAGTAAGCTCTTTGCATGTTTTTAATGAGTATGGGGGTACATAATATATGAAGGTTAATATGTAATTATGTATTATATATAAATAAAAGTAATATAAAGTGTATGTGGGTTCCTCTGAAGTTATTTTGTTAGAGACTTGTTGTATGTCCCTAACTCTCCCAAATCTATTCACAATGAGGCTTGTCCTTTTGTTTTTGGATTTTCCTAGGGCTTTTAACAATTTTCCTGTTCCCCAATGCCACCAATGGCCATCATTAAATGACTGATACCACTAAACTCTAGGGCAGGGGTGTCCAATCTTTTGGCTTCCCTGGGCCACACTGGAAGAAGAATCATCTTGGGCCCCACATAAAATACACTAACAGTAATGATAGCTGATGAGCTAAAAATAAAAAATAAAAAATAATCTCACAATATTTTAAGAAAGTTTATGAATTTTTTGTAGACTGGTATATTCAGAGCCATCCGGGCCACGGGTTGGATAAACCTGCTCTAGGGGGTCTCAGCTCTGCCTAACTCTCATAGATGGCCTAGGATGTCACCGTTGAGGCTCAGCTGTAAGCTATAACATGGTTTCTCAATCTCAGTACATGCTATTGACACTAAGGGTCAGAGAGCGCTTTGCGCAGAGGCTGTTCTGTGCATTACAGGATTATTTTTCAGTGTCCCCAGCCTGTAACCACTAGGTGACAACCAAAATGTCTGCAGACATTGCTAAATGTCTCCTGGAGACAAAATCACTCCCAGTGGAGGATCACTAGACTATATATGCCCTCTATCCACCCCCAATATGAGTGAGGAATGCTGACTTGGGGCCCAGGATTGCTCAGGTACCCGAAGATGGCCGCCTTCATGCACAGGTGTGATTAATGTAAAACAGATGTTTTGCATTTAACAGGAAATAAGAGAGCAGGTAAAACACTGTGCCCAATTTTCTGACTCTTTTTTTTTCCTTAGACGGAGTCTCACTCTGTCGCCCAGGCTGGAGTGCGGTGGCACGATCTCTACTCACTGCAACCTCCGCCCCCCAGGTTCAAGTGATCCTCCTGCTTCAGCGTCTTGAGTAGCTGGGACTGCAGGTGCCTGCCACCATGCCCAGCTAATTTTTTGTATTTTTAGTAGAGATGGGGTTTCACCACGTTGGCTAGGCTGGCCTCGAACTCCTGACTGAAAGTGATTTGCCTGCCTCTGCCTCTCAAAGGCATGAGCCACAGCCTAATTTTCTTAATGGTGTTTTGTTTTTGTCTCATTAAAAGAGTCAAAGTAAATGTGTTCCAAAGAAAGGGCATCTCTGCCAAGTTGGGGCTAATTCCCAGACGAGGAGACATTGTCGATCTGTGACGTTTACTATAATAGCTCTGGAAGTTTGACTGAGGACCATGAGCACCCTACAATCTGGCTTCAGTCCTTCATTTGGGTCTCTGTCCCTCTGTCTCCACCCAGACCATCCATGGTGGCCACACACAAGTCCTCTCCTTCCTAAAGTACCTTGAAAGTACCCTGCACATTCCTGTGCTGCACCTGAGCGTCTTAAATAAACAAAATCAGAAATGGTCTTTCTACTCCAACCCATCCAATCCCACAAACCACGATGTTCAAAATCCTGCCCATTTAAGCTCACCTGTCACCTCCAAGAAGCTTTTCATACTGCCTCAGAGAGAAGTGGTCTTATTCTCTACGAATACCCTCCAACACTGTGTTTTTATTAGTTATATAGTACTTAATACTTCTGATTTTTTTTTTTTTGAAATGGAGTTTCACTCTTGTTGCCTAGGTTGGAGTGCAATGGCACAATCTTGGCTCCCTGCAACCTCCACCTCCTGGGTTCAAGCGATTATCCTGCCTCAGCCTCCCAAGTAGCTGGGATTACAGGCATGCACCACCATGTTTGGTTGATTTTTTTGTATTTAGTAGAGATGGGGTTTCACCATGTTGGTCAGGCTGGTCTTGAACTCCTGACCTCAGGTGATCCACCCGCTTCGGCCTCCCAAAGTGCTGGGATTACAGGTGTGAGTGACCACACCCAGCCCCTGATTGTATTTTTGAGGTTAGTATCCGTGTTATCTCCTCTGCTGAAAGGGAGATTTCCTGAGTAAGGAATTGAGAACATTTTATCTTTGCAGGCCCTATAGTGGTGCTTCTGAAACTGTCTGTAGTAGTAAGGAAACAGTTTTTAAAAAATTTCTGGCCGGGAGCGGTGGCTCACGCCTGTAATCCCAGCATTTTGGGAGGCCAAGGCGGGCGGATCACAAGTTCAGGAGACTGAGACCATCCTGGCTAACATGGTGAAACCTTGTCTTTACTAAAAATACAAAAAATTAGCCAGGCATGGTGGCGGGCATCTGTAATCCCAGCTACTCGGGAGGCTGAGGCAGAAGAATGGCATGAACCCGGGAGGCGGAGCTGGCAGTGAGCCGAGATCACGCCACTGCACTCCAGCCTGGGCGACAGAGCGAGATTCCATCTCAAAAAAAAAAAAAATTTCTTTGTAGTCTATAACAAACTAGTAATTTTGTGAAATACAATGCAAATTAATTAGTAAAAAATGGTCAAGCTCCGGGATGTTGTGGCAATACCTTAGTGCTATGAACGTTTCTAAATGATTACTCTTAATTTCTGCACACACTCCGTGGTGGGCTAGTAACACACAGTTGAGGGCTGGATTGGTCTGCGGACCACTCTTTGAGTAGCACTGCCCAGCACAGCAGGTTTCACAGTAAAAATCTACTGGCCCAGCGGTCTCAAATGTGAGCAGGCAAAAAATCACCTGGAGGGCTTGTGAAAAAGACAGCTGGGCCCCACCTCCAAAGCTGGTGATTTAGTAGGTCTGCAGTAGGACCTGAGAATTATAATTTCTAGCAAGTTCCCAGGTGATGCTTTTGCTGCCGGTGGGGGGACCGCACTTTGAGAAGCACTGCACCGAGGGAAATGAACCAATGTCTATTATACTGCCCCCTTGTGGCGGACTGTCCTCATAATGGACAGAGACGCTAAAGCTCACTGCTAACTTCAGCCACGCACCCCTAAAGAAGCAGTTATCAGCTCTGGTGTCCTTGCTCGCTTGCCAAGGGGCTCCAGGCATGAGAAAGTCATAAGAAGCCAGAAGGGTCCATACCTTGGGACTGTTCTTGACCTAGTTCCTCCACAGGTGGCTGAGCAGGGAAGGCTGAAAGAGAACTTACGGGTGGTGTTTGAGGTGCCCCCACAATTGAAGGCCCCAGGGGTGGCCTGGGTGAAGTGGGTGCCTGAGAGTGTGGGGATCTGGCTGGTGATCCAGACGGTTGTACCTGCTGCTGAGGTGACAGAGGTGACAGTCCAGGTGGTGGGGTGGGCAGTGATGAGCCAGGTGTGGAGCTGGGTGGCTTCTGCACAGCTGGGAATGATACAGGTGGCATGCCAGTTGGAGGAAGTGGCGTTGAAGAGGCCAGTGGCTGTGCAGGTGGCAGTTCAAGTGGAGAGACTGGTGCTGAAACAGGTGACTCGCATGTGAATTCAAGTGTCTGCACAGGTTGGGACACAGGCGGACCATGGCCGCCCCTTCCATCCCCTTTGGGAACCCACTCCGTGTGAGGTTGCGTGGCTCCTTCCGGACTGGCCTGCCATGCTCGAAGGCTTGGTTGACTGCGTTCAGGGCACTCATTGCCAAGGGCGAGTTCTATCTGGCAGTACACTTCTACCCGGGGGAATATCACTCTCTTGGAGGGAGAATTAAGATAAACAGCATCTAGGGAGAAACAACAGCATGGGGAGTTACTCAGCCCTGGCAGCAGCATGGCCTTTGCAAAACTGGTTTCTTGAGTTATTTTCCTAAACAGGAACAGTGCTTTTCAAAGGTCTTTCTGTACTTACTTGAATTTATAGTGAGTGAAAACAAACGTGATGGTTCCTGGCACTTACGGTGTAGTGTAGGGGAGCAGGCGTTGCCCACCCAAATCATCTAGAGCTTCAACTGAGGCAAGTGCAGGAAGAGAGGAGTGTGGTACTGTGAGAGAGGGCGGTCATCTGAGGGATTGGCAGTGAGCAGAGATCTGAAGGGCACGTGGCCCAGGATGGTCAGGGCGGGGTGGTGAGGGTGTTTCAGCAGAGGGAACAGCACACAAAAAAGCCACAAAGTTTGAGGACACACCAGGTGGTGGGGGGCCTGAAAGGTCAGTGTGGGGCGGGGGTACTGTGCTGGGGTGGGAGGCTGAGGAGGCAACAGGGGCCAGACCATGTCAGGGCTCTAGGCAGCAGCTAGGATCCTTGGTTTTCATGGCAAGCATTATTGTAGCACGACTTTTAGGCAGGGGAGGTAACCAGCTGAGGCTGGTTCTGAGAAGGTCACTGTGGCTGTAAGACTCATTGAGAAAGGTGAAAGGGTTGCTTGAGCCTGGGAAGCTGAAGCTTCAGTGAGCCATGATTGCGCCACTACGCTCCAGCTTGGGTGACAGAGTGAGACCCTGTCTCAAAAAGGGTGGCGGGGGGGGGCGGCATTTATCTAGGCCACATAACGGCCCTTAAATAAGAAAACAAACAATTCAGTTTTTAAAATGTGTAAAAGAGCCAACTTAAAGGGCTCCCAATGGCCAAAGCTGGAACAATTTGAGGAACAAAATAAAGTAGTATTGAATAATAACCCAAAGTATAACATAACCGTGAGTCCACACGGATATAAACATGTATTACGTAAGTAAGTAAATCAGGGAGAAGAGAGAAATCTCCCCTGCAGAAGAATTCTAAGTAATTTATGTAGATGCTTGACCCTTTAGGAAGTGGAGCATAACTTCTCACTCCTTAAGTATGAGCTGTGCACAGTGACTTTCTTCCAAAAACTGCAGTAAGGATAGACGGAGAAAGAGTACTTCACAATGGAGAAACCTGACGGACGCTACCTCGGCCAGGCGGTCACGGTCAACATCAGCAGGGATACATCATGTTGGCAGCACGTGCCTGTGAGGTAACGTGATGTGAATAGCACCTTACCTCTGTGGTCTCCTCCCCAGAACTCACAACCGCAGCCTAATCATGAGAAGAACATCAGACAAACCCCCAACTGAGGGATGTTCTACAAAATACCTGACTGATAGTCAACTCTGTCAAGGTCATCAAGAATAAGAAAAGTCTCTGTAATCCCAGCACTTTGGGAGGCCGAGGCGGGCAGATCATGAGGTCAGGAGATCGAGACCATCCTAGCTAACACGTGAAATCCTGTCTCTACTAAAAATACAAAAAATTAGCTGGGCGTAGTGGCAGGCACCTGTAGCCCCAGCTACTCGGGAGGCTGAGGCAGGAGAATGGCGTGAAGCCGGGAGGTGGAGCTTACAGTGAGCCAAGATCGCACCACTGCACTCCAGCCTGGGCAACAGAGCAAGACTCTGTCACACACACAGACACACTCACACACACACACACACAGAATAAGAAAAGTCTGAGAAACTGTTATAGGCAAGAGGAAACTGAGGAGATGGGACAACGAAATGTAATGCGATCCCTGGGTGGGGGGTCCTGGAACAGAAAAAGGAATTAGGTAAAAACTAAGAAAATCTGAATAAGCAATGGCTCTTAGTTAATAATGTATCAAGATTGGTTCATGAGTTGTAACAAATGTACTGGACTGAATACCATGTTATATATGTACCATTCTGTAACGTCTAACAGATGTGAGACAAACACCCTGTATTATTTTCACAAGTTGTCCATAAATCTAAAACTACCCTAAAAAAAAAAGCTTATTAAGAGTCTAGGTGAGAAATGTACAAAAGAGTAGAACGAATGCTTCACCAAAGAAGATCTACGGAAGGCAAATAAGCAAATGAAAAGATGCTCAAAGTCATTAGTCATTAGAGGAATGCCGATTAAAACCACAATAAGTTACTGACATGCACCTGTTAGAAGGGCTAAAATGAAAAATTCTGAGCATTAATTAAAAATACCAAAAGTTTTGGAGGAATGGGAATGCTCATCCACTGCTGATGGGAATGAAACATGGTACAACTGCTTTGGAAAACAATTTGGCAGTTTATTAAAAAGTCAAACATATATTCTGGTTATATATCCAAAATAATTGAAATAGGATCTGGAAGAGACATCCATGCGCACTGCAGCGTTATCCACAATAGCCGAAAGATGGAAACAACCCCAGTGTCCTTTGTCAGATGGATGGACAAAGAAAATGTGGAATATATTCAGCTTTAAAAAGGAAGAAAATCGACCAGGCCCGGTGGCTCACGCCTGTAATCCCAGCACTTTGGGAGGCCGAGGCAGGCAGATCACGAGGTCAGGAGATCGAGACCACCCTGGCCAACATGGTGAAACCCTGTCTCTACTAAAAATACAAAAATTAGCTGGGCGTGTTGGCGCATGCCTGTAGTCTCAGGTACTCAGGAGGCTGAGGCAGGAGAATCGTTTGAACCCAGGAGGCAGAGGTTGCAGTGAGCCGAGATCATACCACCGCACTCCAGCCTGGGCAACAGAGCGAGACTCCATCTCAAAAAAGGAAGAAAATCCTGTCACATGCTACAGATACAACATGGATGAACCTTGAGGCCATTATGTTAAGTTAAATAAGCCAGTCACAAAAAGACAAATACCGCATGATTCCATTTATATGAGGTACCTAGTGTAGTCAAAATCATCAGCACAGAAAGTGGGATGGTGGTTGCTGGGGGCTGGAGGAGGAGAAAAGGGGGAGTTGTTGATCAACGTGTGTAAAGGTTCAGTTTTGCGAGATGAAAAAGTTCTAGAGATCTGCTGCACAACAATACGAACATAGTTAACACTACTGAACTGTGTGCTTAAAATTTGTTACCTGTTTTTTTACCACAGTTAAAATATTTGTGTATGTATGTTAAACATGAATGTACCATGCAATCCCGTCATTCCATTTCTAGGTATTTACCCTAGAGAAATGAAAGCATATGTCCACACCAAGACCCATGCATGAGTGTTCATAGCAGCTTTATCCATAATAGCCCAAATCTGGAAATAACCTAAATGTCCATCAACAGGGGAATGGGTAAATGGGCTGTGGTATATGCATACAGTGGTATATTCAACTCTTTTGGTAGATGAGCTGTGGTATATTCATACAGTGGCACGGAACGTAAAAAGGAACAAACTATTTATACATTCAACAACACAGATGAATCTCAGAATAATTATGCAGAGTGAAAGAATTCAGATTTTTTAAAAAGAGTTCACATTGTAGTGAATTAATCTATAATGGCAGAAAGCAGATCGGGGTTGCTTGGGAATGGCGGGGGTGAGGGAAGGTGGGAGGGATCACGAAAGGGCATGAGGAAATTTTGGGGATGACGAATTATTCACTATCTTAATTGTGGTGATGGTTTCACAGGTGTGTGTGTATGTGTGTGTGTACAGAGAAAGAGAGTCACTTACTAAACTGTGAGAGGGAAGAAGGGAGTGGGGGAGGAGAACGGAAGAGAGGTTTGGCCAGGCATGCCTGAATGCCGGATGGATATTTTAGACATGGCATCCTCTGAGCTCCAACCTCACTCAGCACCCACATTCACACATCTGTGTGGGGAATGCGGATTTTCAAGCACGCCAGCATGCGCTGCCCTTCCCTTTGGCAGAAGGCTGCTGCCAGGATGCGCCGAGTGTAGAGAGAGTGGCTTGCCTGGCAGCAAGAATAATTAATTCTCCTCCTTTGGGAGGGAGGAGAAAGAGGCTGTGAGAATGTGAGCTGAGGAGTGGAGGGTGACACCTTTTGGGGTGTAGTTTCCTGCTGGTGGTGACCCCCCACCCAGAAAGCAGCCCAGGGGAGGCTGGGCGGACTCCCATTTTCTGTTCCCAGATGGCAGGTGGGGATAAGAGTGTGGCTCCAGAGACCAACTGCAATTTCTCAGTATGTGTCAGTAGTTCCTCTTCACATCTGATGCAGGGAGAAAAATCCAGTCCCACCAAATCCAAGAGGACTGAGGTGGTGGAGGTGAAATCTGTGCTGAGAAATCCATGCCATACACTGGCAAATTGGAAGAGGAAGCAAAAATAGCTGGTAGTCAGCACGAGACAATTTCTCCGTTAGGAATTGTATCTTTCCTACTTGGAGTGATTCCAGGGCCGTTGAAGAAACCTGCCCCCATCCATGTACTGGCTCAATTTTGGGGGCGGATTCCTGAAGTGCCACCATCAGGTTTCACCCAGCAGTAGGCGGGACTGACTGTGGCTAGGACTCAGCACTTTGACGTTGTCATGAGAGCTACCATTTATTTGAACATTGTGCTAAGGGCTTGTGGCTTCGCTCCTTTAATCTTCAAAATAAAACCATAAGGTTCCATGATTAGGCCCCTTTTACAGATGAGGAAACTGAGACCCCAGGAGATTAATTACCTGCTCAATATCACACAGTTAGTAGGTGTCAGGAGCTAGGATCTAAACCCCCCCTTTTTTTTTTTTATAGATTAGGAAACCAAGCCTTACAGAGGGGAAGCGATTATCCGGAGGTCACACAGCTTGTGGGTGGGCTGGGGGCCTAGAGCTACTTGCCTCCAGAGCCCAGGTTTTCTCCATCCTGCTTTCCTGTCTGCCCAACCTCTCCGCACCCCTTGTTGGGAGAAAGGACCCAGGAGAAAGTAGAGACAGGATAAGGGGAGCTTGGGAAGCAGGAAGGAATTTTGAAAAAGGGAAAAATAAGTGAACACCTCCTAGGAAGAAAATCTCATCCAACCCCTTAATCTCACCCGCAGAGTATTTTTTTTAAAGCTACATACACAAAAAGTTTACCACAGAATTACTCATAATCATGAGCATTTGGAAACTCAAAGGAATGATCAAGCAAATTTTTCTGCACAGCTATGATGGAATATTATACAACTGCCAAAAAAGACAGTCACAAAGACATGTGGCAACAAGGAAAATGCTTCTGATGTAACATTAGGTAAACCCTTTGATCTGGTGATCCCTTTTTCTGAAAATGATTGATTCTAAATATGGCAAAGCTTTTGTTGATTTCTTCCTTTTTTTAGAGACAGGGTCTCACTCTGTTGCCCAGAGTGGAGTGCAGCGGTGCAGTCATGGCTCGCTGCAGCCTTGATCTCAAGTAGCTGGGGCTATAAGCGTGTGCCACCATGCCCAGCTAATTGTTTAATTTCTTGTAGTGCTGGGAATCTCACAATCACCCAGGCTGGTCTCAAATTCCTGGGCTCAAGTGATGCTCCTGCCTTGGCCTCCTAAAGTGCTGAGATTACAGGCATGAGCCACCACACCCAGTCCTGTTCATTTCTTTTAACAAAGATGTTTGCCATGCAGTTAGCACATAAAAGACATGTCATTGGAATTGTTTCTTCTACTCTGATAAAGCACAGAGAATATATAGATGGAGGGACCACCATTCCAAACCTACATAGGGCAAGGGCTCTTCTCTGTGATTTGCTGATCAATAGGTCACTCAAAGTCTTACACAAATATAAACTAATGACATCCAGTTCTACATTAATAATGTGATTTTATTGGAAAGAGAATAAACTGGAAGAGAACGAAATGACATGAAAATGGAATTCTCCAGGAAGATCTGAACTCTGGATTTCCTAAATAGAGTTTTTACATTCATAAACATACATGTACAACTGTCCTAGACACTGTGCCCTTAGTTAACCCCAAAGGCCCCTTTACATGGAGATCCTGCTTTCTGGACCCAGCGGTCTGGGCTGGTCAATGCAGCCTGTTAGGTCCCCACCCCCATTTCCAGCTCTCCCAGGTGAAGGGCGTCTCTGGGTCACAAATTTGAGGGGAATACCCCTCCATTCAGCCCTTCTACTGTTTGAACTTTCCCTACCCTCCAACACTACCCTTGCCTGGGGCCCCACTGGTACTTACTCAGCCGCCTCAAGTACAAAACTGCATCATCGTACCCTCGGTAGTAGTAATCGTGCAGGATCTGGGGGCGGGGGCACCAGGAGAATAACCAAGGCTGCAGGAAGGAAGGGAGCCACAGTTCCCCCGACCCAGGGCAGCTACTCCTATTGCTCTTGAACTTTATTTGACGGGCTTTTCAAAATGTACCCATCCAGTGTCCCATCCCTCACTATCTGCTAAGAACTGAGGAGAAATTCCTGATCACACGCCCCAGCGATGCTGCGTTCATGAGTTACACCATTCATGGTGGATCCTCAGCCTCCCCTGGGTGGGAAAGTGTGGAGTGCTCATGGCAGTACCACAGGAGGTGCCTCGGGGCCATATGAAGAGCAAAGTTTGGAGCCTGAGTTCAGGTCTCTGGGCTGCCCCTTATTGGCTGTGTTGCTGTCACCTCTCACAGCCTCAATTTCTTCATCTATAAAATGGGGACAGTTATAATATTGATCACAGAGGATGCTAGAGGATTACATGAGATATTGCCCATAAAGCCTTTTCTGTAAAGGGCCAGATAGTAAATACTTATTTTGGGCTTTGCTGGCCACATGCAGTCTCTGCCTAACGTTCTTTTTCTTTTTCTTCTTTTTTTTTCCCCCATAACTCTCTAAAAATGGAAAAAGCTTTCTTAGCTCACAGGCTGTACAAAAACAAGCCATAGGCTAGATTTGGCCCGTGGGCTGCAGTTTGCCGACCTTTGATTTTGTACATGAACTGTCTGAATGGAAGGGTTCAGTTAATATTTCTATCAGCACTTCTGACATCATCTCGCTTTACAGGGGAGAATATTGAAGCTGGGAGAGCTTAAGGCACTTGTTCAAGGTCACATAGCTAGTTAGCAGCAAGGCCAGGATGCAGGTCTAGGAGGAAGTTTAAGGGATCATTTGAGTGGGGGAGACTCAGATGGAACTTGAGTGGGCCCCAGTGACTCTCTAACCCCACCCCTAGTCTCTGGTACCTTCCCCCACTCCCCAGACCCCTCCTGCCTCTCACCACCAGGTCCGGGGGGAACAATGCGTGGGTCATCCTGGCGATGTTCTCCAGGGAGAACTGGAAGGAGCAGTTGAACATGCGAAAGTCGTGGAAGATGGCCGGGCAGTCCCGGGGACAGATGTCCTGCTGCCCACTGAAGGTGGAGATGGTGATAGCATCGGTCCAGAAGGCACAGGGCTGCATGCCCGTGAAGCCCCCGTCGATGTACCTCTGTGGGGGCAGAGTGAGAAATGCCCACCTGGGACCAGAGTTCTCAGCCCCACTCGGAGTACATCGAAACGGCCCGTAGAACATGGCACCAGCTTCAAGGGCCCATCAAGGAAGGTCCAGAAGACCCTTCAGGATAAGGCTGGAGACGGAGGTCCTGGTGGGTGTGTGGTGTGCCCTGGTCACTTAGTGAGTCCGCACTGGCCTCTGGACTCCCAGCCCGGTGCTCTGTCCTGCAGTGATCCTCCCTCCACCATCTTAGTGGCTCTGAGACTGGGGCTCCCAGGGCTCTGTGTGCAGGGGACCCATATTCTGGGTAAAGCAGGAGATGTGCTCCTCTGCCACAGCCCCACCACCTGTTCATCCACAAGCCCCTTCCTTTCTGGGGCTTCTGTTTTCTCACCTATGAATGAAGGATGACAAATACTGAGGCTCTAACTCTCAGGGCTGGCTGACATGCAATACGGGCTCCATCTACTACCTGAATCCTAGTCTCTGGCCCTGACTTTCTCTGCATATAAAATGAGGAGGGGGCATGAGCTAGACCATCACCACTCAGAGTGTCGCCCACCCACCAGCAGCATGGGCAGCACCTGAGGCTGGTTAGGGGCGCAGACCCTCAGGCCCTGCCACAGACTGCCTGGATCAGAACTTGCATAATTTTACGAGACCCCAAGTGATTCACGGGCACATTAAAGTCTGTAAGGCCCTGGCCTACAGGGCCTCAGAAAACATCCTCATCATTTGAGGTTCCAGGTCCCAGCGCTTCATCTCCTCTGCTCTGTCAAGTCTGGGAAAACCTGCCAAGCCTATGGAGCCTTGATTTGCTCGGCTCGGCAGTGGGTAGGTGGGTCCAGAGAGGAACCCACCCCAGCTGGAGAAGTTCATCTTAAAGGTCCAGAAAGCCACCTACATTGGGAATTCTGAGTAACAACACGAGAAACTCTCCAACTCCAGGTCCTCCCACTGCATTCTGAGACCAACCCCCTGCTCCCCCAGGTGTGAGTCACAGGGACCCGAGGTCCCTTGGATCTCGTCTCACCCCTCACCATGCCAGAGCACTCACCACACCGCGGTAAGTCGGGGGGATGAGGCCACAGTACACAGGGACGAAGCAGCTGCAGTATAGGGCCTGTGTGGAGAGAAGAGGGCTGAGATGGTGGAGGCCCGGGGCGCGGGGTGGGGACAGCTCACCTGTCAGCTGCTGGGCCACCCACCACCAGCCCGGACCTCCTTAAATCCTAGGTGAAGGTGCCGCACTGGGAAGCAGAGCTCCGAGTTCAATTCCTGGCCTGGCCTTCACTAATTGCGTCCTTGGTAACCTACTTAGTCCGTCTGGCCCTGATGTCCTAGCTTTAAAGCGGGAGGGGGTCCTCAATAGCTTCGGGGTTTCTTCTGATGCTGAACTTTCATGAATCCAATGGGATTCAACAACCATTAATGTGTGTCAGCCCTGGGCCAGGCCCTGGAAGCAAAGGAGGCTGAGAGGCCCACCCTTGGGAGTGTCCTACGAGAGGGAGCGAGCAAGTGAGTGACGGTGCAGTGGGGTGACAGGGGCTTGGTGGAGGTGAGAATGGGCACCGTGGCTCCACAAGAGGGGTGCAGGCAGGGTGGGAGGGGATGAAGGGAAGTGCCCTGGCAGGAGGGACTGGGTTTCAACAGCAGGCAAAGCAGGGTGGGAAGGAGGGAGGGGATCCCAGCCAGAGGGAGTGGCAGGTGCGAAGGCCCAGAGGCCTGGCTTGTGTGTGGTTTGCTAGGGTTGGCATGGTAGGAGTGGAAGGTGGGGGAGAGGGCTGGGGATAGAAAACTGCAGCAGTGGGCGATGAAGTCAGAACGGGGGTGGGTGTGAGGAGGCAGATCTGGAAGAGCTGGCTGCTGATAAACCCAGGGGGCCGTGAGGGGCGAAGGAGGTATCTGTGCCTACTGCCTGTTCATCCCTCATCCCCAGGATTACTGCCAGGCCAGTATGGGATGAGGATGGGGTGGCGAAGGCCCTGTATGTGGGGGAAGGAAGGAGAATGGAGATGTGGGATGGAGGCCATGCAGCTTAACCCCTTTGTCCCGAAAGACACTGGGACCTATCTGCGGCCCTCTCCAGCAATCATTATTCATAACTAAAATTCAAATTAATGAGCTTAGGGCAGTGCACTCAGGATTAGCATGCACTTTTCTAAGTGTTAACTGACTTGGTAACAATTCAATCCCTTATCAAGGGCCACTGGAAGAGAGGGGGCAGAAAGGAGACATGGGGGCCCCTCTCCCCTGACCGTTCCCACAAAGTGGGAGAATTCAGGGGGGATGCATGGCAGCCCAGCCTGGAAGGCCCTGAAGGAGCCCTGGGCCCTCTGCAGGTCACTCCTGGGCCTCTGGGAAGCTCCAGGCTTAGCGCAGAGGGCCCGGCGGGACGGCTGTGAAGGCCGAAGCATTGAGGGTGGCGGTCAAGCCTGGTTTGTCCTGGGCTTCTGTGTCCATCTCATCTAACACTGCACCTTGCACAGGGAGACACTGGGGGCATGAAGGAAGGGAAGGACTAGGGAAGTGAGGCAGGCAGGTGAGGCATCGGGCTGAGCTGTGGAGAAAGAGCAGGAGCAGCCCTCCCGTGCCCCTCCGTGGCCCTCCCTCTCGGCCCAGCCCCCTTGCCTCAATGAGTTCCTCCTTGGACGTGAACTCTGAAACCACCACGTTCTCTCCGTCCGTTAAGCGGGTGAGGCTCACATGGAGCTTCCCCGTGGTGACCTTGTAGGAGTCCTCGGGCAGGACCCGGTACAGAAACTGCCTCATCATCTGCACCATCTTACAGGACGGGGACAAGGGCCCCAGGAAGGATTTCTTCACCTCGGCCACACCCACGTTGAGGACTCTGAGGTACTCATCTGCAAAGGAAGCAGAGAAGAGGGGGCAGTCGGCGCCACCCAGTGGCCAGGGGCCAAGGGAGGTCTAGGGTAGTTTCTCCAACTCATCTCTGAATCCAACAAATGGGGAAACCAACTCATCTCTGAATCCAACAAATGGGGAAACCTGGAATTCAGAAGCTGGGAAAACCCCAGGAATCAGCCTGCTGTCTTGCACATGAGGGAAGCAAGATACTGAGGAAGGAAGTCGCTGGCTCCAGAGAGCCCAGAGCTAGGCAATGGTGGAGCTGGACCCAGGCATCCTGACCTTTGTCCAGGAGTTGCTACGTGACAGACACCTTCATATCAACAGTTAAAGGAACACTTTAGCCCAACCCCAAATAGCTTTCCCCAACTTCTTGTCACTCTGCCTGGAAGCCCACTGACAGACCACATTTTTGGAGTCCTGTATGAGATTCCTATTAAAACACTGGTGCAGTTGGAAGTTGTTCCCAAATTACTCCCTGAGATACTTGCTTAGTGCCCACTGAGTCTGTGGGCAGGGAAGGGGTGTTGGCCTTGGGCCGGTGAATCACGAGGAGGAGGTGAACTTTGTCTTGAAACCATTGCATCATCTTTCCTTTATGGCCCTGCTCCAGGTCTGAGAGGGAGATGACCCTGAGATATGGAGTATGTAAGGCTCGCCTGTGCCATGTGCTCAGTGGGAAGATGCGCTATTCAGGGGGTGGCAGAGGAGGGTGTAATCTTCCCCACCCCAAGTCCCCAGGATCCCACCAGGGAAGTCTGGGTTGTAAGCTTAATAAGGGCTAACTTGCTTAATTCCCACAACAATACTGGGAGGTAGGTATTTCTGTCTTCCTTTTACTGACCAGTAAACTGAGGTTCAGATAGGTAATATAACTTTCCCAGGGTCAGCGTCAGCCAGTTTATAAGTGGATAAAGTAGCATTTCAACTTAGAATGTGTGACCCCAGAGCCCAGGCTCCTTCTATTACACTAAGCCAAAAGCTTCTTCTGGAGCTGAGCCCACACCTGCTTTTTGCTGACCCCTGCTCATCTCTACCCTGTGCAAGCCTTTGGGAAAATCAGGAGTGAAAATAGCTCTGGAAAGGATTGCTAACTTTTTAAAGCAAACATTTATTTGTAAAATATGCTATAATACGCTATATGGAAGAACTTTCTTATAGTTAGTGTCATGTAGCAATGGCTACATGGGGAAGCTGTGCAGTCATGAGTTTTTTGCCATAGGAGGTAACGAGGCAGAGGCTGGACAAGTATCTCTGTCAGAGAGTTTATCAAAAAGATTCCTGCATGAGTGGTAAGGGCTAAGATTCCTTCCAACTTTGAGATTCTGGGATTCTCACAGGCACCTTGCAATATATCTGGGAAGTAATCAGTGTGCCTTACTCGCCTATTTATAAATAGAGCAGCTGAGACACAGAGAGGTTAAGTGATTTACCCAAAGTCACATGGCAATTTGAGGACAAGCCAAAACTAAAGATGCCCTACTCCTCTTGTGTTTTATGGTTTACCGATTATTCCACCCCAGTCCTCTAGGTGAGTAAGAAAAGAAGCTTCAGCACCATTTTACAGATGCAGAAACTGACACAGAGAAAAGCTAAGTGTCTTGCCTGAGGTCAGGCAGCCAGGCAGTGATTTTTCTGACTCCATACCCCACCTTCTTTCCCTGGGGTTTGGACTGATCTCAGGAATGAAGAGGCTGAGCAAGCCTGGGTTGCCTTGGTGACAGCCTTTTTTTTTTTTCCAACCTTCAGAGTCACAGCTGCATATGTGTAGTAGGGACCTCCCTGAGCAATGGAGCAACGTAGCTGTCACCCTCCCACAGGGGGAGGGTGCTCCTGGGAGGTGGAAAGGCCCTACAGTTTTAGTGAGGTTAGCCTTACCATGTGCCAGCAGAGGTAAACAGTGTTTGCCTTCAAGGGAGGGCAGCGGCTAACCCACTCACAGGTGATGTGATGTGGCAACTGCTCATTTGGATACCAAGGTGTTGGATCACTGCAGTCTCGCCCATAAGACCAGCTGGGATGGGGAGTCAAGCCGGGGCAGGGAATTCTTAGTGAGCAGCTTAACACCTGGCAAGGGTCAGTGGCTTTTCCCATGAGGCCTGGGAGCCAGGAAAGCCTGATCTCCCAGCAGAAGCCACCCCTGGGAGGGAAGCAAGGAAATTTGTTCTTATTACAAAAATCAGACATGCTTATTGTGGAAAAACTTTTAAAAATGCAGATAAGCAGAGAGAAAAAAATTAAAATGTCTCGGAATCCCTCCTCCTAGAGACTAACATGTAGTCTGTCTTCTTAAACTAAATATTTTATTTTTATTCATACTTATAAGGGGTCATACAATACACACTATTTGTAACTTGCTTCTTTCACCTAATATGTTGTGAATGTTTTTCCAGGTCAAGAAATATCCATTTATAACCTAATTTGTTTTTTCAAATAGAGTTTTGTTCTGTCACCCAAGCTGGACACCATGATAGCTCACTGCACCCTGGAACGCCTGGCTCAAGCAATCCTCTCGCCTCAGCCTCCTGAGTAGCTGGGATTACAGGCAAGTGCCACTACACCCAGCTAATTTTTTTATTTTTTTAAAAATAGGGTCTCGTTATGTTGCCCGGGTTGGTCTTGAACCCCTGGTCTCAAGCAATCCTCCCACCTTGGTCTCTCAAAGTGCTGGGATTACAGGCATGAACCATTGCACCCAGCCTATAACCTAATTTTAAAAGCAGTATGGAAAGCTGTTGTAAGGTTATACCATTATTTATTGATCAGGAAACCAAGAGTGGTTGGCTATTTAGTTTGTTTTATTGCTTTTCTAAATAATGATGCAATGAACAATCTCATGCTAGCTTCTTTATCCATATACTTATTTTCCTTAGAATAAATTCCTCGAAGTGAGAATGCCAGGTCAAAGGCACGCATATTTAAAGTCTTATAATGCTTACTTTAACGGTGGCTTTAGTATATTATTCATCTATAGTCAACTCTCACCTATTCAGGGGTGGGGTTGGGTGACAGGAACAAAACAGTGGACAAAATAATGCAAACAGTGTCGACATTCCAAAGTAGTCACATCTGAAAATGGTGCTATCTGGAAATTAGCAATGCTCTAGCCAGTCATGTCACCTGGGAGGAAGAGGGCAGGAAGTTTTCTGATTCTCAGTCTAGCTCTCCTGCTGCTGGCTGAAGCCACACACCAAAGGATTCTGTTATCTCTGCATCTTCTTACTTCTCTCCAGGGGTGTGTGTGTGTGTGTGTGTGTGTGTGTGTGTGTGTGTGTGTGTGTTTATGTGTTTCTGTCTGTCTTCAAAGTCTCTGACTGTCTTTCTCTGTGTCTCTTTGTCTCTGTCTCTCTCTCTCTCTCTCTCCTTTCTCTCTCTCCCAGCAACTAATCTGGTTAAACAAATCTATGCTGGTAGAAAGTTAAGTGTTAAGCACAGCAATTGCTGGGTGCTGAGAGAGGGGATAAATTTAGCTTCTTTATGTATTACCATATTTTCCAGCACCTTCTCCCATTTAAAGGCCTCCTTCAGAGCTGCAGGCTGCCAGGCTCTGACACACAGAGTCCCACATTAACCACAGCAAGGTTATTAGAAGCAGCACCGCAGACCCAATGTGTCCTGATCAGGGTACTCAAAGTTGACTGCTCCCACCCCTCAGCCCACCGTAGGCACATCCACTTCTGCTCAAAGGAGGGGATTCTCTGAGGGTAAATCTGGTTCTCCTCCTCCTCTCACAATAGCCTATCACTGAGTTTTGCCCATAGGAAGCTCTTCAGAAACCTCCCCTGAGGGCTGGAAATTCCTCCAGGGGAGAGATGGGCCATACTCCATGCCCACCAAGGCTCTCAGTGTGTGAACAAAGGAATATAAAAACCTGAGAGCAATGGAGATGCCCCCAAGGAAGAGCTACTTGACTTAATTACCCAATAAAAGCTTGAAGGCAAGATCATCCCAGATAGATGGATAGACAACAAGAGTTAACAATATTGATTAGTGTGGTCAGCTCACCAGGTTTTATGAGTCTAATGTGCCAAGAAAAATAAGTAAATAAGATGCTGGGTCAATGCTGGGTGTGGTGGTTCATGCCTGTAATCCCAGCACATTGGGAGGCTGAGATGGGAGGATCACTTGAGCCCAGGAATTTGAGACCAGCTCTGGCAGCATAGCAAGACCCCTGTCTCTACAAAAAAAAAAAAAAAAAAATTTAAATTAGCCAGGCATGGTGGCATGCCACTGTAGTCCCAGCTACTCAGGAGGTTGAGGTGGGAGGATCACTTGAGTCCGGGAGGTCGAGGCTGCAGTGAGCCATGATTGCATCACTGCACTCCAGCCTGGATGACAGAGTGAGACCCTCTAAAAAAATAAAACGTAAAAAGATGTTGAGACTGGGAGATTTTTGAATGGCACTTGGAAGCTATATTTCCAAGTTTCAGCCACTCAGAGAGTCTTTCTTTTTTAAATTTAATTAAAATTTTTTTTTTAGAGACAGGGTCTCACTCTGTTGCCCAGGCTCCTCAAAGGATCCTCCCACCTCAGCCTCCTGAGTAGCTGGAACTACAGCATGTGCCACCATACCAGATAATTCTTTTTATTTTGTAGAAACAGGGTCTCACTGTGTTGCTAAGGCTGGTCTCGAACTCCTGGGCTCAAGCAATCCTCCCATCTCAGCCTCCCAAAGTGCGGGGATTACAGGCATGAGCCACTGTGCCCAGCTGATCAGAGAGTCTTTCCGTGACTACATCCATTTCTTGGAAAGAGCTTAGGCTCTGGAGCCAGGCAGATTTGGTTCAAATCCCAGCTTCACCACATGCTATCTAGATCATCACTGGCCACTTAAATAACACCTTTCATCCTCAACTTTGTTGCCTGTAAAATTAGTACAAGAATACCTACCTTACTGGATTATGATGAGGCAGACAGCTTTTAAAGTGCCTGCACATAGTAAATGCCCAAATATTGGGTATAGCAATAATTCCTTATGTGACAAGGCATTTTGATGATTCAGACTCTCAGCCTGCTCATCTGAACAGGAGATAGTGATCCCTACCCCCACATCCTTATCAAGGTGTGGTCAGGCTCATGCATGGAATCAAAGAGCAAAATACGAGCTTGGAGTGAGAGGGTGCACCCCAGTTTCAGAGTAGTGTAGTCCTGACTGGGAGACACTCCCTCTCCTGTCAACTTGGGGGACCCTACAGATATAGTAGGGGGAAAGAGGGGCTAGAAAAATCACCAAAGGGGAAGAAAAGGGATAATTGTACGTGCGTTTATTTTATTTGTTCAGGTGGATAATGTTCCCCCCTTCACTAGGGCAAGGATGGTCTCTGTCTTGTTCATTCCTTTGTCCCTAGCACTCAATATAGTGCCTGGAATACGGTGGGCACTTAAGAAACATGCACGCAGGCATGAATAATGGATAAATGAATGAACTCCAGAAACTGAAGCGGGATACTGAGGTCCAGAGAGAGAAGTTGCTATTCAAGATGACCCAGAGGATAAAAACAGAAGGCTTCTCTTCCCCAACTCCACATGGCCTCTTGCTAAATGAAAAATCATAGAAAGGCGGGCACTTGGGGCTGATAATTTAAGCTGCTGAGGATGCCGTTCACAGGGTGCCAGAATTAGGTCTGCAGTGAGGGATGGATCTGCCACAGAGGATGGGACTGCGGGGCCCCATGCTCAGGGCGCACTGGTAGCCTAGCAACAACCTCTGGTTCAACCAATCACTGCGAGGCGCCGCCGCCGGCCCTGCTCCCAGAGCAGCGTGCGTGGTGGGCGCGCAGGAAGCAGGGGGCGCAGCAGCCCCTGGGGAGGCGCCGACGAATGCTCAGAATCCCTGCATGGATCACCTGAGAGTTGGCTGCTCCTAGCTGGTCCCTAATTGCAGACTGAATTGTAATCTGCGTTTTCCTGTGGGTATATCTTGAATACCCGACCCCAGCGTAATAATAATTGTTATCACCTTAACAACAATCGTTTCCCTAAGCAGGCTTTCCTACCTATTATCTCAGTTTATCCTCACAGTGACAGCCAGCCTCTGAGGAGCAGTGACCCTGATTTATTTACCATTTTATTTCTATGCCCTACACTGCAGGGGTATTGATTGAAAAACAATTTGGCTTGAAGCTACAGTGTCACTACTAGAAGGTTTACAGAGACTCTCTGGGGCAGTGAGTTTTCAGTAAGGGAGCCTTTGTTCAAAAGAAATCTTAAGTGGAAACCCAATATATAAAACAGCTAAAAATGTGGCTGTTCTGGGTTGAGGCTGTTCTGAGACTGTCCCATCGCCCCACCCACCTTAGGAAGGTAGCCCCTAAAACACTGCCCTGAGACTCCTAAGATTCTGGGATCCTAGATCAGAAATACAAGTCCCAATGAATTCTCACATTTTAAAGGTAAGAAATCCTGCCCAGGAAAAAGGTGAGGCTCAATAAATGTTGGCCAGATGGATGGATGGATGGATGAATGGATGGATGGTTGGATGGTTGGTTGGATGGATGGATGGATAAAGGAAGGACATACCCTAGGACCTAGTTTTTGTTTGCAGAAATAGAACTAGAATGTATATGAAAACTCTCATTTTTCTGCTCTGCCCTAAATGCATTATAGGCTTTCGCCAATAGCAAAACAACTCTGACCTATTCAGCACTTCGAACCAAACCAAACAAAACAATATTTTTAATGGATAATAACAATCCTCCACATAGACCTTCTTCTAACCCTAAGAGTTTACTAAAGAATTGAATTTAAAAGTTCAGACTGGCTTATATCCGATTGTCATGGAAACAGAAGTGTCTCCTGCTGATTCATCACCCATGCTCCTAGCAAGGTGTCCGCAGGACCGTTTGCTTGCCCTCAGATAGAGGGCCTGGGGCCTCAGCCCTCACCCCACTATGAGCTTTTCCCCCCAGAATCCAGGCACAACCTCCAACATCCCACTGCAGGTTCTTACTGATCACCCTGAGGTGAAACAGGCAGAGAGAGAATGCATCTAGAAAGCTCCCGGGAAATGATCATGTATTCAGGGCCATTGCCCCTGCTCTTTTCTCTCTGTTTTCTTTGGTGGACCCAGAAGTCCTTTTGGGGCCCTGCTCCAAGGTAGAAATTAATACTGCCTCTCATCTAGGCTGTGGCCTATCCTGCCGTACAGATTCTCCATGCACTACCAAGGGGAGACTGGGATGATGTTACAGCTGTGAACTAAGTCACCCCCTAGTCTTAAGACTCAGCTGGACTTGAGGTCTCATGGGGCAAACCACAGGCAATGTGCTCTGTCAATCCTGCTTCTAACTTGTGCTCCCACAGGGATGCATGCTAGACTCTGAGCTAGGGCATAGGAGGAGATTCTTTCTTTTTCTGTTTTTTCTTTCTTAATCTTTTTAGAGACAGGGTCTCACTACATTGCCCAGGCTGGACTTGAACTCCCGGGCTCAAGTGATTCTCTTGCCTCAGCCTCCTGAGTAGCTGGGGCTACAGGTGCACCACCATGCCCAGCTGAGGAGATTCTTCCTTACGTGGTGATTTCATGAGGACAGAGTTGGGTTACCCACAGGATTCATGGGTGAACTCCTAACTCAGGGGAACCAAAAAAGTCTGGAGGTTTATTTACCATTTGTTTGGCTGTCTTCCCCCTAGAATTGGAAAAAGAGCTCAACTGTCTTTCTTGAATTTGAGCCCAAAGTGAAGCAAAGAAAACAATGCTATTTTAATACTGTCTAAGTGAGTTGGTTTAAAAATGGATCCTCCAAATGCAGTGTGGAATCCTGGATTGGATTCTGGGACAGAAAAGAGACATTAGTAGAAAAATCGGTGAGATTCTAATAAGTCTGCAGTATAGTTAATAGGAATGTACCAATATTGATGTCTTAGTATTGGCAAATGGACCATGGTTATGTAAGATGTTAACATTAGGGGAGACTGGGTGAAGGATACACAGAGCTCTGTACTATTTTAGCAACGTTTCTGTGAAGCTGACATTATTCCAAAATAAAAAGTTTATTATTAAATTTTTAAAAATCACAGATCAGGCCAGGTGAGGTGGCTCACGCCTGTAATCCCAGCACTTTGAGAGGCCAAGGCGGGCGGATCACGAGGTCAGGGGTTCAAGACCAGCCTGGCCAAGATGGTGAAACCCCATCTCTACTAAAAATACAAAACTTAGCTGGGAGTGGTGGCATGCACCTGTAATTCCAGCTACTCAGGAGGCTGAGGCAGGAGAATTGCTTTAACCCAGGAGGTGGAGGTTGCAGTGAGCTGAGATCTTGCCACTGCACTTCAGCCTGGGTGACAGAGCAAGACTCTGCCTCAAAAAAGTTAAATTAAATTAAAAACACACACATACACACAGATCAAGCAAGGCTGTTAGGGATACAGTGCCTGGCACTCACAGGGGCTCAGTTAGCGCCTGTTGATACCAGGGGGATGGATTAACATATGTCACGTACATGAGTTGCTTTCCAAATAGATGTTTGTACTATGTAACGAACACATTCAAAGCTTTACCAGATCTTCCATTCAATGTTCTTCTACTAAAAAGTCCAAGGGATTGTTTGGGGAAAATGAATCTTTATCCATTTGGATAGAGAGGTTTAAATATGTAAAGCATAAGTTCCTTTGAGTGAGATGGAAGATACTGGTTCCAACATGGTAGTGGGAGTTACAACAACAACCACACAATGACACCATTTCCATAATATTGTATAAAAAGTCCTTTTGTATTTGTCACGCCACTTGATCTTTCTTTCTTTCTTTCTTTCTTTTTTCTTTCTTTCTTTTCTTTCTTTCTTTTCTTTCTTCCTTTCTTTCTTTTTCTTTCTCTTTCTTTCTTTTCCTTCCTTCCTTCCTTCCTTCTTTCCTTCTTTCTTTCTGTCTGTCTATCTTTCTTTGACAGAGTTTCGCTTTTATTGCCCAGGCTGGAGTGCAATGGTGCCATCTTGGTTCACTGCAACCTCCCCACCCCCTGGGTTCAAGTGATTCTCCTGCTTCAGCCCCCCGAGTAGCTGGGATTATAGATGCCTACCACCATGCCCGGCTAATTTTTGGTATTTTTAGTAGAGACAGGGTTTCACCATGTTGGCCAGGCTAGTCTCAAACTCTTGACCTCAGGTGATCCATTTGCCTTGGCCTCCCAAAGTGCTGGGACTACAGGCATGAGCCACTGCACCCAGCCAGATCTCACTTTCTTAACCAACGTATAAATAATTGCTTGACCCATGGAGTGTAACAAGAAAGCTGTCATGTTGCTTGCAAAGCAATTTCTGAAATCACAATTAGAGAGGATGTAGAATGTAGACATTTAGAGAAATCCCAGTCTTGGCTCTGTTGTATAAACCTGGGAAAATTATCTAATCTCTAAATCCCTCTTTCCTCATTTGTAAAGTGAGTATAAATATAGTATCTGCTTCATAGGGTTGTGAGGGGATTAGAGTAAACGATGCATATGAAGCACTTAGCACGGGACCTGGCACATTCTAAGTGCTTGGTAAATAGCTGTTATTCGAAATACACTAAGATGTGAATTTGAGCAGAATACATTTTTACAGAAAACACTGCCATCTCAGCTAACTAATTTGGGGAGTGATTTTTAATGAAGACATTTTGATTCTGAAAGTGTACCCAGCAGCCAGGACTGAAATCCAAGTTACATCTGGGCAACATATACACGTACACACCCACTCACACTCACCCACACACCTGCAACAGGAAAAAAATAGAGGTTCTCATTCATGTATTAAGGAACACTGGAGAGACTTCCAGCTCCTGTAGTATGGTGGGCTGAGCTAAAGAGGAACCTTTCTAGCTTCAGAAACAAGAGATCAGGTGCCATGGCTCATGCCTGCAATCCCAGCAATGTGGGAGCCGGAGGCAGGCAGATTCATTGAGGCCAGGAGTTTGAGACAAATGTGGGTAACATACTGAGACCCTGTCTTTACAAAAAAATTAAAATATTAGCCAGACATGGTGGCACGTGCTTATAGTCCCAACTACTCAGGAGGCTGAAGCAGGAGGATCGCTTGAGCCCAGGAATTCAAGGTTACAGTGAGCTATGATGGTGCCTCTGCACTCCAGCCTAGGTGACAGAGAGAGACCCTGTCTCAAACAACAAAAACAATAACAACAAAAAGCCCAATATTAAATACAATATAAAACAAAGTTGTAAGACATGGTTGAACTCACAAGAAAGGAAGAAATGAAGAGGGAACTGAAAGCCAGTGGCATGAGAAGGAAAGCTGATGATGTGGTAACTGCAGGGACTGTTATCAGACAAGAAACTGGCAGGGACAGGGACTACATTCTTGGGCTGGGTGAACTGAGACCTCTGCTTAAAGCTAGGACCCTCCAAAGGCTGCTGGGCTATTACAAGGTGCCAGTGGCTTGTGTCTGCCCAGGGATCTGGGTGAAAAAACACAGTCTCCCATAAAAAATGAAAGACCCAAATCTGTATTACATATGGTTTAGAGCTTGAATCAATACAACCTACAGAGTAATTAACATGAAAATTGGTCCCAAGTCAGCAATAATCCTAGGGTGTTTGGCTGGAGCCAGTGCATACTAGCTGAGATGGGTCCTTCCACTGCTGGGGCCACACAGAATTCCCACAGAAAAACCAAGTCCTTGTGCAGATGAGCTTACAATTGCCATGAAAAACATTGCTCAGACCAGGCTGGATTCCAGTCGTCTTTGTTTTTGTTTTTGTTTTAGTTTTTTGAAATGGAGTCTTGCCGTGTTGCCAGGCTGGAGTGCAGTGGTGCAATATTGGTTTACTGCAACCTCTGCCTTCCGGGTTCACACAATTCTCCTGCCTCAGCCTCCCGAGTAGCTACGACTACAGGCACGCGCCACCATGCCCAGCTAATTTTTGTATTTTTAGTAGAGACAAGGTTTCACCGTGTTGGCCAGGATGGTCTTGATCTCCTGACCTCGTGATCTGCCCACCTCGGCCTCCCAAAGTGCTGGGATTACAGGCGTGAGCCACCACACCCAGCCTGTTTGTTTTAATAAAGTTTAATTTGTTCTCTGGGACATTCTTGACTTTGGAAAGTGCTGCTTTATCTATGCTTTTCTATTTCAAGGTAATTTTCTTTTCACGTATTCACCCATTCATTCAACATTCATTCTTCAAAGACTTATTTTGTGACTAATATTTGCCAAGCACTGGGCCAGGAATGCATCCATGACTTCTTTTGTCTTTCACCATAATGTCCAAGGGATGTGTTTCCAATTACCCAAGTTACAGATGGCAAAACCAAGGGCAAGATGGGTCCCTGGACAGCCAAGAACCCACGGAACTTGGGGGCAGAGTTGGAAGTTCAGCCCTAGCCCTCCTCCTTCCTGGGAACTCTATTCTCCACTAATCCTGGCTATGTCTCATTCTTCAACTGAGTGACGAAGATAGGTGCATGAGTGACCAAGGAAAGGAGTTACTAAAGCGAGGTTCTCACAGAGGAAACCTTGACTCTCCAGTGTCAGCCCCAGTGGACCAGAATACACCTTGAGCCACCTACCAATGACAATAACCAGCCAGCCTCAGCTCCAGGGCCTCAGGAGAATTTCAGTCACTGGGCGGGCAGGAGCTGCCGAAGATAGCACTGGCCCTAGTGTGGGAGGCTGACCAAAACGCTTCTCCAGTGCTCTGTCTCCATGGGAGGAGTTGTGCTGGGTCCTGTTGTGCACACATTTGCGGGGCAGGGGGCAAAACACATGGCTCCTCTCGACCTCTCATGTTTTGCAAGATCCCTTTGAAGCCTGTTTCCTGCCCTGAGGAACAATCCATCTCCCCTTCTGAGAACACAAGCATGTTTGCACCGGGGGGCAACTACAGACCTCTCAGCCTGGAACTCTCTTCCCTCAGTGCACGTGGCTCTCTCCCTAGCTTCATCCACCTCAGAGGGGCCTTCCCTGGCCAGCCCACCCAACACTGTGCCCTTGTGTCATTCTCCCATCCTTCCCCTGCTTTATCTTCTCCTTTGAGCACGCATGCTGACCTTTTTTATATGCTTAATTTTCTATGGTTTAATTTCACCAAGAGAATATCAGCTTCACGAGGGTGGACATCCACTGCTTTGCTCACTGCCAGATCCCCAGGACCTAGAATGAATGAGCGAATGAATGATTTATTTCATCACCGTAATTCAGCCAAAATCTGATCCTCAACCTCCTTGTCTGCATCTTGAGGGAACTGGGCTCAAACAGTTAAAAGAAATTACTGAAAGATTTTCTTTACATATAATTTTAGCAAGATCCCCCATGGATAAGATGGACAACAGCGGGGCTGTACTAGTGCAGCTGGGGCTTCAGATGTGTCTGTCCCCTGCTTTTCCTCCCCATCTGCAGAACGCTAAGGATCCCTGGAACACAGTTTGGAAACTACTGGCCTAAGTGAGGTCTGCCTCCAACTAGTCACTTTCTCTCCCAGGGTCTAAATACAATTATCTGCAAAATGAGGGAGCTGGACTTACTGACCTTGACACTGCAACATTCTAGTGTTATATCTCATATCCATAACTACAGAAAATTATCCAAGAGCCAGGGAAACTACAAAATACAAATAGCAAAGACACATTCAGTGTCACACTGGCCAATAGCCAGCAAACACCAGGAGTTTATCAAGGAGTTCTTGTTTTATGAGCAGTTTGTGGGAGCCACAGGACCCACAAGGTCTCAGATTGCTCAACCAACCTAGTTGATGAAATGAGACACCGTATCTGAAACAGTTAAGACCATACAACATCAAATGCTAGAATATGTGGGCAGATTTTATGGGCAAACTAGACATCATGGAAAAGAGAGATGGAGTGGGGTAAAATGGGATGGTGTCTGGGGAGGAGGTTTTCTCTCTGAAAGGGGGACAGAGGGTCATTCTAGGCAGGAGACACAGTAGGTGCCATGGTGCATTTCCCAGGCCCCCTGCTGCAAGACCGAGGCACTCATGCTCCCACAGCCAGGGGGCAGCTGCTGGTGGGCCAGAGCTGAGCCCTTTCCCAGACAACAAACTGGACTTGGCTTTGTGATTGTTTGTTTGTTTGTTTGTTTGTTTTTAGAGACGTGGTCTCACTCTGTCACCCAGGCTGGAGTGCAGCGGCACAATCGTAGTTCACTGCAGCCTCAAACTCTTGGGCTCAAGTGATCCTCCCACCCCAGCCTCCTGAGTAGCTGGAACTATAGAGATAGGTCACCACACCTGGCTAATTATTTTATTTTTTGTAGAAACACAGTCTCACTTTGTTACCCAGGCTAGCCTCAAACTCTTGGCCTTAAACAATTCTTCCGCCTCAGCCTCCCATAATTCTGGGCTCACAGGCAGGAGCCACTGCACCTGGCCAACTTTGTGATTAGGAAGTCATGGTCTTGGTTTCAGGCAGGGGCAGAGTTTCTCCAGGATCCTCATGCCATTGATTATGGTTGTTGCAACAGAGACTGCTGGTTGTCCCCAATACCCATTCTCCCCTTCTTCCTTTGTAATTGAACCTCCAATTTTTAGCTGGCCACGTGGCCTCCCAAAATAAAGTCTACATTTCCTGGGTTCTCTTGCAGTCAGGTGTGACCATGTGACTAAATTCCAATCCATGGGATGTAGCTGACGGGACATGTGTTACCTCCAAGTCCTGCTCTAAAAGACTGTGCCCTTCCCTTTTCCCTTTCCCACTAGCTGGAGATATGGCAGGGGACACTTGGACCACAGGAAAGGCAATGCCTTTCAACTCCCGATGTCAGTTGACTTGCACTGTTTACCATGCTCTGGAGGCATCATGTTTCCCCACTGTGTGGCTTTGTCGTGTTGTCATGCTATGTCCTTGCTGGAAGCCTTGGTTCCTGCCCAACCTGTCTCTACCTGTCCAACTTCTACTCACATTTCAAGCATGGACTAGCTCAAATACTGCTTCTATGAGGCCTTCCATGTTTGGAAGTGTTTTCTCCATTCCTCTGCACTCCGATGCCTTATAATTCTCTAACATTCAATAGGAGCTTTCTTGCATTATAACTGTTTGGTAGCTGCCTTTAAGTTTGAGTGGACTGTAAGCTCCTTGTAGCAAGATCAGAGTTTCATTTTGTGTTATATCTTCGCATCCTCTGCAGGGCCTAGTATGTGATCAACTAACACGGAAGGAAGAAAGGAAGCAAGGAAGGAAGGAAGGAACGAAGGAAGGAAGGAAGGAAAGAAGGAAGGAAGGAAGGAAGGAAGGAAGGAAGGAAGGAAGGAAGGAAGAAGGAAGGAAGGAAGGAAGGAAGGAAGGAAGGAAGGAAGGAAGGAAGGAAGGAAAGAAGGAAGGAAAGGACGGACAGACTGGCTCGCCAGTTTTTTACGGGGAGAAAGGTGCCAAGAAGTAGCTTAAGTGGGAGTAGGGTTTTAAGTCTGCCAAATCACTATTCTTCGATAAGAAACATTTTATTTTTCAAAATTATGCAAATGCAGCTTCAAGGCATGTTTCCAACCCCACTTCTGACAAGATTGGAAATTCTGGATCCCCCAGTGGCAATCACAGAGACCACCCCTCTTAGGTGAATGAACGGATTAATGAAGGTTACCACATCTCTAGTAAAAACCAGGCACTATGTTAAGTGCTTTTACAACATTTTCATGTGCCTTGAACTGGCCTAGTCACAGAACTGAGCATACACGCCAGAAGAAGCACCTCTGCCACCTTAGCTTTCACAAGAAAAAAACACAGGATCTCAGGACAGAAAATCCCCAAACTGGCTACAGAAGTAGGGACATGGCCTTGAGGAGAGCCTCAGAAAATGCTAACTGGGTGCAGTGTCTCACGCCTGTAATCCCAGCACTTTGGGAGGCCGAGGTGGGTGGATTGCTTAAGGTGAGGAGTTCGAGACCAGCCTGACCAACATGGTGAAACCGTGTGTCTACTAAAAATACACAAATTAGCTGGGCGTGGCGGTGGGTGCCTGTAAGCCCAGCTACTCGGGAGGCTGAGGCAGGAGAATCTCTTGAACCCAGGAGGTGGAGGTTGCAGTAAGCTGAGATCACACCACTGGATGCTAGCCTGGGCAACAGAGCAAGACTCAGAAAGAGAAAGAAGAAAGAAAGAAAGAAAAGAAAGAAAGAAAGAAGAAAGAAAGAAAGAAAGAAAGAAAGAAAGAAAGAAAGAAAGAAAGAAAGAAAGAAAGAAAGAAAGAAAGAGAGGGAGGGAGGGAGGGAGGGAGGGAGGGAGGAAGGAAGGAAGGAAGGAAGGAAGGAAGGAAGGAAGGAAGGAAGGAAGGAAGAAAGGAAGGAAGGAAAGAAAATGGCATAGGTGAAAAAGATCCCATTTCCCATAGCAATAAAAAATAAAACTACAAGGGAAAAACAAATCTAATAAAACACACAAAATCTTTACTGAAGGATAAAAAAAGACCAGAATAGAAAGATCAACTATATTTATAAACGGGAAATGCAATTTCAGTCGAAAGCCCAGCAGAGCTTTTCACATGGGGCGGGGAAAGGGCCAAACATAATGGAGGCAACATTTGAAGACGACAAAAGGAGGAGAAAGAGGAGGAGATTGCTTGTCATATGTGATGAACCCTTTATTATAAGACTATAATGATTAAAGCAGAAATAGACAAATTAGCCAACAGAATAGAAGAGACACTTGAATATTCCAGAAGCAGCATTTCAAGTAAGTGTGGAGATAGCCTCTAATTGGCTATCACATGGCAAAACAATTTAAAAATTAGATTTCTACCTCAACCATTAACAAAATAAATTCCTGAGGAATTAACCTAAATATGAAACTTTTAAAACTTTTGAAAGACAATTTAGAAGAAATCATTGTAATAAAGATATTCTAAAACACAAATTATAAGAGGATGGCCAGGTGCAGTGGTTTACGCCTGTAACCCTTGCAATTTGGGAGGCTGAGGAGGGAGGATTGCTTGAACCCAGGAGTTCAAGACCAGCCTGGGCAACATAGTGAGGCCCTGGCTCTACAAAAAATTTTTAAAAATTAGACGGGCATGGTGGCACGCACCTGTGGTCCCAGCTACTCAGGAGGCTGATGTAGGAGGATCACTTGAGCCTAGGAGTTCGAGGCTGCAGTGAGCCATGAATATGCCACTGCACTCCGATGTGGTGCCAGGATGAGACCTAGTCTCAAAAACAAAACAAAACAAAACCCAAGTTGTAAGATGAAAAGATGGATGCATTTGACAGCATTAAAATTAAAATCTGAATAACAAAAGACATCAAAGCAAAATAAAGATACAAGAAATGGAGTGGGAAAAGAGAGGTGCATTGTGTGTAACTGGTGAATGATAAGTGTACAGAATATATAAAGAACACCTATACCTTAAAGGAAAAAGATAACTCAGTAGGAAAAAAACAGGGAAAGGTGGTGAGCAGGCAAAGTACAGAAGAGGAAACGTCTAGTGGTCAATAAGTACATGGGGATGCTGAACATCACTAGCAATCAGGATAGATAGACTAAATACAGTAGATGAGATACAATTTCACATTTATTATATTGGCATAAGATTTTCAAGTGTGACATTGTGGGGAAATTAGACCTCATATCTGCTGCTTGTGGGTAAATTGGTACAACTGCTTTGGAGAGTAACTTATCAAAGTCATTAACAAAGTTAATGATACAAATACCCTAGAATGATACACATTCCATGTGAGCTTGGGAGATACAAACAAGGATGGTTATAACAACAAGGAAATTTGTCAAATCCATCAATAAAATGACTAACTATACTGTGGCATAGGAATACAGAGACTTGAAGAAAAACCAGAGACCTAGCCCTGCTTCCTTTTCGGCTTCTAACTAACGATGAGACTTTTGCTTCTGCGTAGAATGCTCTCCCCAAGATATTCTTGGGCTCATTCCTTTACCCACTTCAGGTCTGTGTGGAAATTCCACCTGCTCAGAGAGACTACCCGATCCTGCCTCCGCATCACTTAACATTGCATTGTTAAGCAGGGCAATTTAAAGGATAAGAATGTAGACTCTGGCCAGACTGGGTTCAAATTCTAGCTTTACCAAGTGCTATCTGTGTGACTGTAGGCAAGTTATTTAAATTTTCTGTGACTCAGTTTCCTCCTCTGTAAAATGAGGATAATAACAGTTTTCACCTGGGAGGGCTGTTGTGAGGACTGAATGAGTTAATATGGCAGAGGTAGAACAGTGCCTGATATAAAGGAAGTGCCAGTTAAGAGTAAATCGTATGACAGTTAAAATGAGTGAATGAACTAGACTGGAGTGACTGACGAGCTTCACAAACATGCTGCTGAGCGGACAGAGTGAGTCCCACACATACCTCCCTCACCCTTCCCTTGACTTCTGCCATAATTACGAGCAGCCCACAGTCTAGTCCTTGATTACACCCCACTGCTTGATGTCCTTTTTACAGGGTTTAGTTCCCACCACTGCCGTCCATGACAATCACAGCCTGGCCAAGTAGGTTTGCAGCAGTATTCATCAAACTGAATGAGTTAAATTAGGTCTGAAAAATCTTTTCTTTCTTTCTTTCTTCTTCTTCTTTTTTTTTTTTTTTATTTTGCGATGGGGTCTCCCTGTATTATCCAGGCTTGTCTTGAACTCCTGAACCCACACAGTCTTCCTGCCTTGGCCTCTCAAAGTGCTGGGATCACAGGCATGAGCCACTGTGCCCAGATGCTGTATTTTAAGATGACATAAAGACAGAAGAGTGAGGGTAATGGAGCAGATGAGCAACGCAGGCACCTGGAAAAGGAGAGAGAATCCCTGCACCAGGTGTTTCCAAGGCAGGACTTCTGAGACTCCAGGATAGAGTGGGGGCTGTCACCCTAGCCCCATTCTGAAGGCCTGGAGTTCACTGGGGAAGAGCCATTAATGGCTACATTCACAGAAGACTGTGCATTAAAAAGATCGGGAAAGATCCATGCCTAGCCCTTAACACTGGCTGGAGGAGGGAGGGTGGGATTAGGGGCAGTTGGGCAAATGGAGGCTTTCTTTCTACTCTTTATTTATTTCCTTATCTGAGACAGAGTCTGGCTTTGTTACCCAGGCTGGAGTGTAGTGGCGCGATCTCACTGCAACCTCTGCCTCTGGAGTTCAAGCAATCTCCCACCTCAGCCTCCCGAGTAGCTGGGACTACAGGTGTGTACCACCACGCCTGGCTAATTTTTGTATTTTTTCAGTAGAGAAGGGGTTCCACCATTTGGCCAGGCTAGTGTTGAACTCCTGATCCACCTGTCTCAGGCTTCCAAAGTGCTGGGATTACAGGCATGAGCCACCGTGCCTGGCCTCTATTTTCTACTTTTACTCTATACACTTTCGCATTGTTTGAATTTTGTCCAGTAAGAAAAATGTGTTTATTACTTGTGAGATATTAAAAAGAAAAAATTATCTTACACATTAGAGGTACTCAGTGAATGGGCATTACTATTATTCTTTAAAATAAAGACTTTCCACCCAGCATAGAGGTCCCCAGCCAGGAAGGCACCTTGCTTGGGCTGGGAGGAGGCTATTGTCTGCAGCCTCTCCCTCACACAGCCCAGCCGGCCCTTCAGCAAGTCTCATTGGCTCTACTTTCAAAGCACATCCTGAACCCAATCTCTTCCCTTATCTAGTTTCCACCTTGCCCCTTCAAACACACTCTGCCCATCGTTCAGAGATCTTAAGAAGCCTAATCAGATGATTGCCACATTCCGAACACTTGCCATATGCCAGGTATTGTTCTAAGTAGGTATTCATATTAGCTCAGCCAATCCTATAACCAGGGGTTCCCAACCCCCAGACCATGGCTCTGGGTCTGTGGCCTGTTAGAAACCAGGCCTCAAAGCAGGAGGTAAGCAGCAGGTGAAGCTTCATCTGTATTTATAGCAGCTCCCCATCGCTCACATTACTGCCTGAGCTCCGCCTCCTGTCAGATCAGCGGCGGCATTAGATTCTCATGGGAGCGTGAACCCTATTGTGAACTGTGCATGGGAGGGATCTAGGTTGCACACACCTTATGAGAATCTAATGCCTAATGATCTGTCACTGTCTCCCATCACCCTCAGATGGGACTGTCTGCTTGTAGGAAAACAAGCTCAGGGCTCTGATTCTACCTTATGGTGAGTTGTATAATTATTTCATATATTAAAATGTAATGACAATAGAAGTAAAGTGCACAACAAATGTAATGCACTTGAATCATTCTGAAACCATCCCCCACCAACCCTGGTGTGTGGGAAAATTGTCTTCCACAAAACCAGTCCCTGGTGTCAAAAAGGCTGGAGACCGCTGCTATAACAATGCCGGGAACTAGGCGCTATTAGGATCGCCCTTTTCTGGATGGAGAAACAGAGGCGCAGAACGTTCAATAACTTGCTTCAGGCACGCATCATGAAATGGCAGAGCTGGGATCCCTCCTGAGGAGCTCACGCCCTCTGCCCCCTCCCCACTTGCTGTCACAGCCATCTGTACTCCCCCTCCCTTAGGTGAGATCAGAGCTTGTGGCTAAGGCCACATGACCTGGCCCCTGTCGACCTCCCACCACCTTTTCCACACTACAGGCTTCGTGGCTGCTGCTTCACCAGGAATTCTCCTTTTCAGGAGCTCCCAGTAGCTTGTTCTGTCACTATACCCAGCTCTAGGCTTGAATGTCACCTCCTCAGAAAGGCTTCCCTGACCATCTTCCTGACATAGTCTCCATTTTATTCTCAGTCCCTTTCCTGCTTTAATTTTATTCACAGATCATATCACTTCCCGACCTTACACTAGAAGGTGCCTTGTTTGAATGTTTATTATCTGTTTCTTTTCTCTAGAATTTCTGCTCCACAAGGGCAGGGACTTTGTCCTAAGTGCCTGGAACAGAGCTCCGTCTAGAACAGGAGCTCTGTAAATGAATAAATGCCCCTCCAAGGTAGCCCACTAGGCTGTTGGGCTTGTTCCTCGGGGCTGCTAGACGCATCTGCTCCCCGGGACAGTGTTTCTCTCTGGGTTAGCAGTGTAGCAATCCTTCTCGCTGAGGGTCCTGGACCAGCAGGACAGAAGGTGAAGTGAGAGCTTCTGTATTCTCTCCCCACCCCTTCCTATTCTTCTCCCACTCTGGGCTCCCTCCTGTCTACCCCTCCAGCCTCAGGGCATTCATCCTTTCCAGCTACCTGGAAATGGTGGACAATACATCCCCATCAGGGTGATAGAGATTTGAAGAGTTGCCTCTCCCAAGGGTATTTGCATTTTGAAAGAGGCCAGGCAGGAGCAACACTGAACCCCAAAGTATGACTGCCGCGGTGTATCTTCTGACAGCACCATGTTCGATGTTCAAGGGAGATACTGCCCTTCACTCTCCCAGGCTCTGGGAGACAGAGCATCTCACAGGTAAGGGCACTGAGGGAGAGGGACAGGGGTCCAGGCTCACCCTGCAGGTTAGAGACTGGGGCCTGGCAGACCCCAACCTTCAAATGTCACAGCTGCTGCTATCCTACTCCAACCAGCTCTTCCCTTCCCTTCCTGCCACCCAGGCCTGGCTTTGTCCCCCAAAGCATTCCCAGCCTCCCTCACGCTCTTTCTGTCTCTGTGGAATCCCCCAAGAGACTTCCCAGGGGACCCAGAACACAGGCCTTACCCATTTCAATCCCGCAGATGGCCAGGGCGGCGATCACAGCACCAGCCGATGTCCCTGCAAAGCGGTGGGCTGTTTCCAGCATCCGGGGGGCCAGGTCCCACAGGGCGTCCACGGCCCCTGCCTGGTAGAAGGAGAGGAATCCACTGCCGGAGAAGGAGATGGAGTGAGGGGTGTCCGGGTCCCCCTTGAACACCTGTTCTTCCATCTCCTCGGCCTCTGGCTTTCTGCGGAAGGCGGAGCCACCCTTCAGCACTTGCCTGCCCGAGCCTGGGCTGCCGCTCCCTGTAGGAACTCCCTGCCCAGCTTCTCTGCCACCCTGGAGCTTGGAATGTGTCTGTCTACCTGGCTGGAGCAACCACAGGCTGCTCAGGAAGCTGCCTCGGCCTGTTAAGCTCCGCCAGGAGGCAACCCCAAAGGTTGGAAAGGGGCCCCAGATGAGATGCAGAAGGCCCTCCTGGTGTGTGAGCAGGGTCCTGATCCTGTGAGCCCCCCACTGGCTTCATTTCTTGGCTGGATTCATCTCGAGCACGGGATCCTCAGCCCTCTGCCCATCCGTGGTATACCATGGCGCATTCACTGCTCCCCAACGCAGGGCCATGCCCAAGGAGGCGGGCTCTGCCCAGCCCTCAGCTGCAACATTCAGTTGCAAAACCTCCGTGATGGTTATCGGTGGACACCTCCCTCCCCAACATGCTGCTGCAGCAGTGAAGGGCTTCCAAGCCCGCCTCCCTCCAGGAGGATGGTGCCTACCCCGTCTCTTTTGGACGGGTCCCCCAAAAGAGATGCCCCTCCTGGGCTCCTTCAGGCTCTGTGGTATGTGTGAAGTGTTACACAAGCATTTTTATTTGTTTTTCTTACATAAACACCCCTTCGTTTATTCACTTGTTTGTTTATTTACATGTTAGCATCGGCCCTGGGTAAATTTTTAAAAGAAGTTTAATTTTGGAGGCCCCACCCACCACCGCCTCTGCACCTCTCTCTGTCTCTTCTCCCGGGCCCTTCACTGACCCTGTGACCTTGGTCAGTGCCCTCTCGCCAAGCCCCAAGCCGTCATGCTATCTTCTAAGTGTGCAGGAAGAAATCAACCTGAAATCTAGATCATTCTAAATGTGTGAGGCTTTGTGTTGTGTGCTCTTCTTCCCGCGCAGAAATGAGAAGTGTGAGATAGCAATGTTTAACCCCAAGGAGGAGCAGCTCGGGAGGTCACCTGTGGGGACGTCGGGGTCAGAGCAGAGAGACGTTTTGGTAAGGGAGGTGGTGTGAAAGGACCAGGGTTAGCTCCAAGGGCCGCGGTTCTGCCCCCTGAGGGGCTGTATCATGTGGTCCTGATGGGGAGGAGTGGTCCTCACACCCACAAAATGTCCCCTCATGGAGATATAACAAAGAAGGCAAGATGGCATCTCCCGCTCCCCTCAAAGACCACACAGCAAGAGGACCAGAATCAGAATCAAGACAGCAAGGCCTCCACCAAGTGCCAATCCAGCTCCAGCCTCTCTGTCAGGATGTGACATCAGTGGCTTCCCCGCTCCTGGGGAGCTCGCACCATTCTGGTGGACTCACTGATCTGCATGGGAATTCCACAGTGAGGGCAAGGCCAGGCTTCAGTTAGGAGGGAGTTTTCTCTCTTGGATAGGTAATTCCAGGCATATCATTGCCTCAGGTTGAAGAGAGAGCTTTAGATTAGATAAAGTGTGTGTGAGTACATGCATGTGTATGCATGTGTGCGTGTGTGTGCAGATATGTGAGGCATACTGCTGGGGTGGGGGCGGGTGTGTCAGGGTGGAGTCCAGTCAGCTTTTGGACAGCAGAGACCCTGCCCCCTTCCTGGGAGGTCAGGTCAGCTCCACTGAGGGCTTGTGTGCCAAGCCCTGTGCTGTGTTGGGGCCCTGGGGGACAGGAGCACATAGACGCTCCATCCCCAATTCAGACATTTGCAGGCTTCTTGGGAACAAGACAGGCAAATGTGAAATAAGCAGAAAACCATACAAGGCAATGTATAATTAAGTACTAAACTGTGCAGGGCTGAGATTCCTGCCAGAAAAGTTAAGAGGCGGGGCTGAGCAGTGTGGGCTGGAATATCTGAGGAGCTGTGCGGCGGAGGTGTGGGCTGCGGGACTGGAGGCAGCTGGGAGGAGCAGACAGGGCACTGGACGAGGCGCAGCAAGAGCCTCTTGCAGAGAAGGGAAGGGATGTAATGGGACCTGTTTCACAGGATGAAGGGCTTTGGATGAGAACCCTTCTGAGTCATGACGTTGGATCCCAGCTCTGCTATTTACAGGCAGTGTGACCTGTGCATGATTTCTCTGGGCCTCAGTTTTCCTCATCTGTGAAAGGGACAATACTGTCATTCCTATGCTGCACAGTAGCTGTAAAGGCTAAAGGTAATGGCTGTAGGATGCCTGGCACACGGCGTGTCTGTGGTTATCAGAGGGTAGTAAGAGTCAAGGCTTCTGGAACAAACAGACCCCAGAGATAAGGTGGAATAGAAAGGCAGGGTCCAAAGGGGAGGGCTTGATCCACATGTGACATGCAGAGGAGCTTGGGGAGGTCTCAAGCAGCAGAGCCTTGGAAGGAAGATGAGACTGCGGCTGGAGAATGAGGAAGGTGGATGGTGGCCCATTCTCCTAGGATGATGGTGGCCAGGCCAGGGTGGCAGCTGCAGGAAGACAAGTTAATGAAGTTATTGCTGCAGAAGACTCTCAGGGCCAGGGACTGGTTGGATGGGCAGGGTGAGTCAAGGCTGAGGCCTCACTTTTAGCCTGGGGGTAGGGAGGAGTGGGGCTGTCTTCCACAGAGTTGGGGAAACTGGAACAGACCTGGGGAAGGTGGGTGGAGGATGATTTTACTTTAAGTGCATCTGAGATGACAGCAAGACATGGGCACTATCCATGGGGGACAGGGATGGCACCAGAACCAAGAAGAGAGATCCCTGCCACTGAGGCAGCAGAGAAGGGTAAGCAGGCAGAGGAGGGTGTGGGGTCATGTTGAGGGGAGGACAGCTATGGATAAGTTTCTTTTTCCAGGTCATCCCAGTGAAACAGAAAGCAAGGCCACCTGCTGTACATGGGCTGCAGGCACCTGGGGGGCTGGGGACCCACCACCCCTTCAGAGACAGTGCATCCTGACATGGCCCCCGTTGTCCCCACCTCCTTGGACCTGGCTGACTTCCACGAATGCACATATGTTTCTGTTCCCTGTGGACGTGGAGACAGCAATGCCGCACAGCCTCCTCCATGCAAACACGTCAGCCAGAAATCCGTGACTATACCCGGGAAGGCCATAGAGGAGCTGCTAACCTGGACCCTAAAGGCTGAGCCTGGCAGTCTGGTCTCCACAGCTGACAAGGGCTGGTGAGCAGCAGGCCTCAGCCTGTCCTCTGCTGGGTGCTAAATTCTTGAGAAGGTTCCTTTCATTCGCCCTGGTTCCTGACCCTCTACTCACACCCTAAGAACTTCAAGCGAATGACATCAAGGAAGAATCACTTTCCAGCATCTCTGTATTTGATTTTTAGTCATCTCATGATCTTTGCAGGTGTTTTTTAACTAAGTTAACACTGCTTGTATGACTCATCCATCCCTGAGGAAATCACGTGGGAGAAATAGATTGCTTATTCACACACACTTCCAACAAGACAACCCAAAATGAATTTCTAGAGGAACCTGGACTTCCCATAAGTTTAAGATATGTGAAGCCACCCAGGACAGATACTGGGGAGAAAGATGCACGTAGACTCCAGATTGGCTTTTGCCTGATGGGGTATCACCCTCTGCTTACATCCTGAAAATGTTAATTTAGTGAAGAACCTGGCGGTTTCTTGATTCGGTAGAGTAGGAAGGTCACAACATCACCCGTGAATATTCTTGCCAAAACGATGTCACCTCAATCTAATTGAGGCCTAACTTCCAGCTTACAGTAAATATGGAGTATGAAGGATGCCAGGTGCAAACAATCAGACAAACGGAGCCTGTGGGAGGCTGGCAGAGACTGTTGCTGGCTACCAGCAGCCATCTCTGGCCCACTTGCTCCTTGCCCACCTCCCTGTAAAGCAACTGAAAGGGCTGGTCCTCGGTTTCAGCTAAGGGTGAATCATGAGCTCACAGTGATCATCAGACCCCACCTCCCTGGACAATGAGAAGTAACAGGGACTCTGCTGGATTGCTTCTTAGAAAGATTTCCCTCCTTGATAAAAGGTAAAAGTCACATAGGGAGACCCCTGTAGCTCCATCCCCTTTTCTTCCTGCCAGAGACACTGTCCTGGGAGCATATGGTGTGTGGATCTATGACAAATGTTTTACTTCCATCAGGGGAAACGTGACAGACACGCTGAGTGTATTGGTTATCCATTGCTTCATGACAATTTACCCTGAAACATGGCACTTTCAAACAATAAGCATATATTATCTTATACCATTTTTGAGGGTCAGGAAACTGCAAATGGCTTAGCAGGTGGTTCTTGCTCTTGTCTCTCAAGGTTGCATTCAGGCTGATAGCCAGGGTTGCAGTCATCTCAAGGCTCATTGGAGCTAAAGAACCCACTTCCAAACTCACCCTTCTGGTTGCCAGTGGGTATCAGTTCTTGGTCAATGTTGACAAAAGCTTTAGTGCCTCATCAAGTGGGCCTCTCCATTGGGAGCCAACTTTCTTGGCAGCTGACTTTCTTCAGTGAGAGATGAAGAGAGTAAGAGAGATAACGAGGAAAAGAGAGTGTGTGAGCCCAAGACAGGAGCTGCAGCCTTTTTATAACCTAACCTCTGATGTAATCTCAGCTATATTCTATTGGTCACACAGACCACCCCTGGTAAAATGTAGGAAAAGTGTGAATACCAGAGCGTGGGTATTATCAAGGGCAAATTTGAAGGCTGGCTAAGGCATCAAAAATCGTATAAGAGAAAGCAAGAAAAAGCCTGGGTCCTTGATGAGATTCTTGTGTGACTGCACCAACCCTCACACCATTTGTGTGTGTGCTTCCTATGATGACAGATAACTCAATGTCTTTGCTTTTAGTCACTGTTCCCTCGGTGTTTGATGCTGAAAACCTCATGGCCAATGCAAGGGCACTTAAATATTTCTAGTAAAATGTAGCCCTTATTTTGAGAAAAATGAACGAAATATGCCCTTTGCTTTTAGTAAAAACAAAAGAAATACTTTAAGGTATAGATACTTTGTTATTATAGGTAAAATAACTGATTCATGAAAATTGTGAAAAACTTAATTTGAAAATTTGTATATATTTTTAGAAATTGTTTAACAACTTATTTTTGTTAGAAGCCAAGAAGTAGATTTTTTTTCTCTTCCCTACCCCTCCTGAAAAATACAGTGGGGGTCTGATAACTTTTTTCTTTTTGAGATAGAGTTTCGCTTTTGTTGCCCAGGATGGAGTGCAATGGCACTATCTCAGCTCATTGCAACCGCCACGTCCCAGGTTCAAGAGATTCTCCTGCCTCAGCCTCCCAAGTAGCTGAGATTACAGGTATGTGCCAACACGCCCAGCTAATTTTTGTATTTTTAGTAGAGATGGAGTTTCACCATGTTGACTAGGCTAGTCACAAACTCCTGACCTCAGGTGACCCGCCCCCCTCAGCTTCCCAAAGTGCTCAGATTACGGGCATGAGCCGCCATGCCTGGTCCTGATAACTAATTAAACAGCCTTCCAATGTAGCACTGGCCTTTTCAGGTGTGTGACTTAATTTTTGAATACTTGAGCAAACATGTAGACATATCCATGGTGGGGGTAGAAGTCTTTAAATGTTTCCAAAAAGTCAGGAATTTTTAAAGATACAATGTAAGGAGAGAGGAGAAAGTTTGACACAGCTGAGATGGGCACAGTTGAGAAGCTTGCTGGCTTCCTGAGCTGTTATTTTGTAGGACCTTGAGATTATTCATGCAGCCTAAATAGTATCTTTTTTTCTCATAATGAAAGAGCTCTAGCATAAAGTACCCAAACTAGTGCAGCAAACATTCATATACCCACCAGCCAGACTGAAGAAATCTTAACATTTTACTACATTTGGCTCAGCTATTTCCCTGGTTTTAAAGCAATGAGACCTCACAAGTACAGGTGAAACCTCCTCAAACTGTTTCCTAATCAATATCACCCTTCACTTTCTCTCCCATGAGAACCGTGTTCCAGGTTGAAGGGACTCTTTCCCTTCCATGTTTTTTATATGAATATGTTTTATAAACAATATATGCTATTGTTTTATAAATCTTTTTTAAAATTTCACATAAACAAACGCATTGCCTTTATTTTGCAAATTGCTGTTTTTACTCGGTGTTATGATCCCTGGCTCCAGTCTTTTCCATTTTCCTGCTTTCTGGTGACCCATTATGAGACCATGGGACAACATGTATCATTCTCCTCCTGATGGACATTTGGGTTGTTTCTAGTGTTTTGCTGTAACCAGCAATGCCACAGTGAACGCTCTTGTGTACATCCTTCCTTGGCCCTGCATAGGAATTTCTCAGGTCACAATGTGGGTTTATCAATGGTACCCACAGGATTTCAGTTGATGGAGGTGACTGAGTTACCACATGGAGAGGTTGGTGTCATTGAAGAGATTTCTATCACACGTACTTACATTTCCTTGCCATGCAGGACCGCATAGGGAAGCCCCAGGTTCGGTCAGCGGGCAGAAGGGATGAAAGGAGAGCACAGCCCAGAGCCTTTACGGTGTTTCCCATGGGAAAGGGAAGGGAAGCAGGGAAGCAGCTTAGGGGCAGGGAAGCGGCTTAGGACTGGCTGATTCAAATCAAGGTGGCGGGCTCTGGGTCATAGGGGTGGTCTCTAGTTGACTGGTGCCTGGCTCTGGGTGATTTTGCCTCTTGGAGTGTAAAAGCCAGATAGAGAGGGTGGATCAGAGCATGGGCTAGTTTACATATGAGAGGCGCCGCTGCCCCACCCACCCCAGCCCTCTGCTATCTCTAAGAATGGGGTAGCCCTGGAAGGGGCAGCCTCGCCCCCTTCAGTGAGGCCACAAATGCCAGAACATCAAAAATTGACAAAATAAGAAAGCATGGTTAATACAGTGGGCACTTCCGCAACTCTACAAGGAGTTGCTCGATTGCTCTCTAGAGTTGGTGTGCCAGTTGCCACTCTCGCTGAGTGTTTATAAGAGACCTAATCACATCACTTCTCTTGTTACCAGATTTAAAACATTTTGCCAGTCTGAGGGGTATGAAATGCTATCTCACTGTTGTTTAATTTATATTTTCCTTATTTTTTGGTGAAGCTGGGCATCATTTCATTCATTGGTTGTCCCAGTTTCCTTTTCTCTGAATAGCTTGTTCTTAGCCTTTTTCCATTTGGGAATGAAGGGCAGGGGGAGTGTTGTCTTTTTGTTAACAACATGTAGACGTTGGTACTAATGTTGGCTCCGCTGAATGCATTGCAAATATCCTCTCCCGGTGTGCAGGTTTTTAGTCAACATTTTAATGGTGTCTTCGGTGATACAAAAGATTTAAATTTTAATGTAATAAATTGTATCATTCTTTTCTTTTATAGTTTATATTTTTGTGTTTATGGTTTATGTTTTAAAGGCATCAGGATGCTCTCCCATATAAAATAAAATCTTGGTTATTTTAAACGATTTGACCATCAAGCCTAAGCTATTCATTCAGTCTCCTTTGGAAAGCTGCATTTTGGTGGGCAATTTGGCACCATCTATTTAAAAATCAATACTTGCAGGAATTTATCCTACAGAAATACTCATAGGAGTCCTCCAAAAATATATGCACAGAATTTTTAAATACAGCATCAATTGTAATAACAAAGATCCAGAAATAAGCTAAAAGTATATCAATGGCAAGCTAGTTAAATGAATGATGGTATAGCCACATAATGCAATTCTCTGCAGCTATTGAAAAGAATAATTGTAGACATGGGTGTGCTCATAGGGAAAGTTCTCCAAGATATATTGGTAAGAAGGAAAAATAACGATAAAGAAACAAGGACTCAAGCAATATAGTATGCTACCATTTATGTCTAAAAGGTAGAGGAAGAGCTTCTCTATGTATATGCATGTAACATTTCATGCTGAGGATGGTTACTTCTGAGGAGGGGACTAGGGCTTGCAGGTGGAGGGAAATCCATTTTTCACTGCCAGCCTCTTGTGTTGTTTTCATTGTTACTTCCATTACAGTAAACAAAGAAGAATTGCTGTGGATGGTCACATTTTCTGTGCGCTGCTATTTGTTTTGGCATTTGGAATATTCTGAGGTGAAGAGGGCCTTTTGTTCCAATAGCTATGAAGAAATTGAATTATTAGAAATGGGGCAGGAGGTTTCATTATATGTGCTGTGTAGCCCCGTCTGGCTAATGAGATTTAGGCTTGCTGTTGTCTGGGGACTGAGGGCAGAGTGGGAGCAGTGGAGGATAGGAGGGTTGTCTGTGGGACAGAGGTAGGGTGGGACGAGGTGGGGGACAGGGGAAAGTGGATTGAAGGTGGGACAGGTCTGAACCAGAGGATCAGCCTGGGCTTCTGTAGCCCCAGGACCAACTGTGTGAGGTCTGGGTCACCCCCAGGCTCTCAGTCTCCTTGCACTGCCTGGCTGCAGGGTTGGAAGAACCTCTGCACCCCCTCCCCAGTGGAGAAAGAGATCCCAATCTCAAAGGCTCTGACAGGCAATTCTCCCCAGAGGATAAAAAGCCGTGCTCATCCTAGGAAAATGTTCATCCAATAAACGAGAAATAAAGGCACCCTGAGTTTACCCTGGTTAAAAGAAGAGAAAGGGATCGGATCAGCATCCATGGAGCAAAGACAAGATGTGCCACCAGGGTTTAGTCCAGCCGCCTTTCTCAGGGCAGTACAGTATGGCCACTTAGGGAGTCCAGCTGTCTTAGTTCAAGACACAGCTATGTTAGTTGCACCTTTGACAAATTATTTGACATCTCTGTGCCTTAGCTTTCTAATCTAGAAAACGGGAAAATAATTAAACTTGCCTCCTAGGGGTTTCTCCTGGCACATGGCAAGTGCTTACCAAGTGTTAACTGTTTTTATTCTTTATTTCTCACTTTTGTAAGTTCAGTGCAGCTGGGGCCTAAGACCGTGATATGGTCAGTGCATGAAGATTGGAACTACGTCTGAGGTGGACACACGTTCACCAAACTCACAAGCCTGATGAATGAATTGTAACCTAACTTGTTAATTTATATTGACCTGAACATGTAGGTAATCCCATCAGCACTTTCCTCTCTTGTCCTCATGTGGGAGCCCAGACTGTCCTCAGAGGCTCTTTGGGGGATGGGAGAACTTCTGTGCCTTATTTACTTCCCTGGCTGTTCCTGCTGTTTGACTGTAAGTCCCTTGGGGGAAGACACTTTGGTACACAGGAGGCTCGCCATTCATGGTGGTCAGAAAAATACCTGTTGAATGAGTGATGGTCATCGCAGTGCTCTCTATCATAGCAAAACACTGGAAACAACCTAAGTGTCCAACAACAGGGATTTGTTATGAAATTGTGGTCTAGTCACCTCACAAAAGTGAACAATCATTAAAAATGATCATTAAAATGGTCATGGCCAAGCTTGGTGGCTCATTCCTGTAATCCCAGCACTTTGGGAAGCCGAGGAGGGAGGATTGCTTGAGCCCAGGAGTTCAAAGCCAGCCTGGGGGACATGGCAAAACCTCATCTCTACAAAACGCACACACAAAATATTAGCCAGGTGTGGTGGTGCATGCCTGTGGTCCCAGCTACTTGGGAGGCTGAGGCAGGAGGATCGCTTGAGCCTGGGAGGTTGAGGCTGCAGTGTGCTGTGATGGCACCACTGCAAGCACTCCAGGCTGGGTGACAGAGCCCACATCCTCCTCCCTGCCCCAGAAAACAATCATATGGAAAGATAGAGAAATGCTTGTGATGTAATCTTAGAAAAACAAAATAAATAAAAATAATCGAAACAGACCTGATGTGGATTCATCTGTATGATATTTTAAGTACAAAATGAGGTTCAGAAGAGGGTGTATAATATGCTACCATTTGTGTAAAAAAGGGGGCAAAGAACATAAGACTTCACTTTCAGATATAAGGATAAACTACCTCTGAATGAGACACAAGAGACTGAAAACATTGGTGGCCTCTGGGGAGGGGACCAAGAGATGGAGAGTAGGGAAACCTGTCCCTGACAATACTTTTGCACCTTCTGAATGTTGAACCATGTGAATGTGTTTCTGATTCAAAATTTAAATAATTTAAAACACTTTCTGGTACATAGCAAAGTAAAAGTAAAATAAATATACTTTTTCCATATATTTCTCAATCCTAAGGCACATATTTTCCCCCCACGTTGTAAGGTTTCTGATATTAAGATGTATCTCACCATCAATTGCCTTTTTGTTATTTTTTATCCTTATTTTTAATATTTAGGGACAGGGTCATACTCTGTCACCCAGGCTGGAGTGCAGTGGTGTGTCATAGCTCACTGCAGCCTTGAACTCTTGGGCTCAAGCAATCCTCCTGCTTCAGTCTCCTAGTAGCTAGGACTATATGCGCACACCACAACACCTGCCTAATTTTTAATTTTTTGTAGAGATGGGGTCTCACTATGTTGCCCAGGCTGGCCTCAAACTCCTGGCCTCAAGTGATCCTCCTGCCTCAGCCTCCCAAAGTGCTGGGATTTTAGGTATGAACCTGGCCTCAATGGTCATTCATTTTAAAAAAAAATTTTCAACTTTTATTTTAGATTCAGGGAGTACATATGCAGATTTGTTACCTGGGTACGTTTTGTGATGCTGAGGTTTGGGGTACAATTGATCCTGTCACCCAGGTACTAAGCATAGTACTCAATAGTTTTTGAACCCTTGCCCTCCTCCCTCCCTCCCTAGTAGACCCCAGTGTCTACTGTTGCATCTTTATGTCCTTGAGTACCCACTGTTTAGCTCCCACTAATAAGTGAGAACATGCGGTATCTGGTTTTCTGTTCCTGAGTTAATTTGTGCAGGATAATGGTCTCTGGCTACATCCATGTTGCTGCAAAGGATGATTTCATTCTTTTTTATGGCTGTATAGTATTAATGGTCATTCTTATTAGGTTCTCACAGTGTTTTTTTCTCCTGAAAAGCTTTTACTAAATCAATGTTGGATCTTAAAACTGATAGTATTTTATAATCAAGGAAATATAGTACATAAAAATGTGGGTGTGTGGAGAGGGACTGTACAGTGAAAACCATTGTGTGGCAGGATTGCGAGGATCTTTCTTTTTCAAAATAGTCTTTACTGGTATATTTACATCACCTTTTCAATATTTTTTTTCTTTAAACACAGTTTTAACTGCTTGCAGCGGATAATTGATGGTTTGGAGGAGTTCCCCAGATAACCTGCAAAGCAATAACCCCATGAAAGTCACCAACTCCTCAGCTTGGTTTAGCTTAAATATAACTGACAGAGTAAAGCCCTGAGCCCTAAATTTAGCTGTGGTTCCAAGGAAAGACCCTTTGTCTTTGGATTTTTCATGAGAAATCCACCTTCTAGGAACAGGTTGTGCAAAACTGGGATAACACTCACTTGGTCACTAGAAGGGTCTGTTCCAGCAATTGGTTCAGACCTCAAGTTTTGGTCTGAACCATTGCTGTGGTTCACAACAGAATGATGAGTTGGAATAGGTGATACAACCCAGAACCTGCTGGCCAGACTGTCATAGTGGGGCAGCACACTGAGCATTGTGACCAAAGGGTGGCCTTGAAACCTTGCTGCTTCCAGAAGTTCAGACCAGTCCTGACAAATCTCTGTGGATAAGGGACTTCTAAATCAAATAAATACAGTTAAGGAATATTGCAGGTGAGATTGGGATAAGCACTTGGAGAGCGACAAAGCAAACCTTCATATTAAAGGCACTGAAAAGTTCTGTGTAGCATGTTTTATTGGATTCCGGTCCCTTTCTTCCTGACTAAACAAATCCTAATTCTGTTACTTTCTTCAGGGCAGCCAAGCCCTTCAGGACAAGAAGACCCCAGAACAGAGGAGTTTAAGAAAGAGCAGATGAAAACAATTCTGGCCCATAAGGTAGAGAATAAGCCTGCTGGGGAATTCTGAGAAAGACGTCTTTGCTCTTTAAAAGGACACTAAAAAAAATTTTGCATTCAGTAGCGGCTGAGTAGCTCTCATAGGACCACGAACCTCCCACATGACAAAATTATAAAAAGCAACTATGAAAACCCTGGAGAGTAAACAAAAGGCATGGATATTGGAGGGGAGACAATACTTGGAAGAAGGGAATAGCAATGGATTTTTTTTAATTTTTTGTAGTTTGTTTGCTGAGGGAAGCCCCTAGTCAGGGACGTGTGGGTTGGTTAAAACTAGGATATAAAGCTCACGCTTGTACTGGCATGAAAAACCAGAAGACAGAGTTCTGGTGACTACACAGCTGGAAAGTGAGGTAGGAAATCCTGGAAAGGAGAAGGAGCCATAAATGAGTAGCCTCAAATTCTGTGTATAGACTCTGCTCAAATCTCTGAACCCCACATGTGCAGGACAGACTCCAAGCTGCACGCCTAAGGCTAAGTGATCTAAACTAAGATTTCAGCTCCCAGCCAGATGTAGTGGCTCACATCTGTAATCCAGGCACTTTGGGAGGCTGAGGCGGGAGGATTGCTTGAGACCAGGAGTTCTAGACCAGCCTGGGCAATGTAGCAAAACCTCATCTCTACAAAAATAAAAATAAAAAAATAAAATAATGGTTTCAGCTCCTATTCATCAGAGGGAAGAGCATTTGCAGTTTGAGAGTTCAGCCAATTTAACTCCTAGCTAAAACAAATAAGCACAAACAGTAATACTTTTCAGAAGAACAAAAGAAATCCGGAGTTCCTACACCGTACACTCGTGATATTCAGGAGACAGTTCAAAGATGCTTGACATTAGAAGCAGGAAAATGTGACCCATACAAAAGAGAAAAAGGAATCAATGGAGAACAACCTTGAGACAACCCAGATGTAAAAACTAACAGGCAAGAATTTTAAAGCAGCTATTATAACCATTTTCAAGAATGTAAATGAGAATATGCTCACAATGAATGAAAAGATGGGAAATCTCAGCAGATAAACAAAAACTGTAAAAAGACCTCAGTGGGAATTCTAGCACTGAAAAATACAACATCTGAAAGAAAAAGACAAACAAGCAATAACCATTTTTTGCCTTTGGCCATCATCAGGATGTGATGTTTATTTTGCCACAGTAAACTTCTGGTCATAAGGATAGCCATCCTGAGGACAAGGCCTATGTGCTGTGCCATCTATGGCAGAGCAAGAAGACAGAAGGAATCTGGGTCTTTAATCATGTCTCTGAGCCACTGGATTAATTAGAATTTCCCTGCTGCCAGATGTCTTGTATTGGGAGAAAAATAAAATATCCTTATTTAAGCAATTTCTGTTTGGATTTTATGTTACTAATATGAGAAAGAAAGCATTGTTGGGGCTCAGAAAATGATATCCTAAAATATGCTGTTTTGGACTTCAAACTGAGAGTACCTGGGGAGCAGCAAATGCAGGGAAGGGTTTTCTCTGAAGTTCTCTACCTAAAGGCTCCTCTGGAAGATATTTAATTGCTGTGAATCCCTTCCCCACATATTTCACCTACTGGAGGAAACTGATGCATATTGCAAAAAGGAATACTAGAGTTGACACCACACCCAGAGCCCAGGCAAAATTTGTCCCAGGCTATTGTCTGTTCTTCAAAACCATTCATCTCCCCTAAAAATCATTTACTCTTCTTCTAAAGTTGCCTATATCCCCCCACTTCCTCTCCCCTATGAAGAGGGTATTTAAGCTTTAATCATCTTGCCCTTCTTTGAGTTTCAAGCTTTATGTGACTCCCATTCATTTGCATGTTAATAAATTGGTATGCTTTTTCTCCTATTAGTCTGTCTACTGTCTGTTTATTTCAGACAAAATTATCAAATCTCAGAAATGTGAGGCGTAGGCCAGGCGCGGTGGCTCACGCCTGTAATCCCAGCACTTTGGGAGGCTGAGGCAGGTGGATCATGAGATCAAGAGGTCGAGACCATCCTGGCTAACATGGTGAAACCCCGTCTCCACTAAAAATACAAAAATTAGCCAGGCATGGTGGCACGTGCCTGTAGTCCCAGCTACTTGGGAGGCTGAGGTAGAAGAATTGTTTGAACCTGAGAGGTGGAGGTTGCAGTGAGCCGAGATCACACCAATGCACTCTAGCCTGGCGACAGAGTGAGACTCTGTCTCAAAAATAAATAAGTAAATAAATAAATAAATAAATAAATATGGGGGATAATTTCTTAGAGCATCATAAGTGATAACACTCTGAAGTAAAGAATTTGGCTTAATTTATTTAACCCAAGGTTCACTAAATGTATGTGACTACATGTTTTGTTTTGTTTTTTTCTAAGACAGGTTCTTCCTATGTTGCCCAGGCTGGTTTCAAACTCCCGGGTTCAAGGGATTCTCCTGCTTTGGCCTCTCAAAGTGCTAGGATCACAGGCATGAGCCACCATGCCTGGCTGACCACATCTTTTTAAAGTAACATCTATTGACATATCAAGCACACTTAGGAAAATCTTGTGTAAATCCTAGTTTCTACTTTAAAAATCTGCATCATTCAATTATATCACCTGTAGGATATTAAAGGCCCAGGCTATTTTGACCATATAACAAGTGAGATATACAAACAACTGGTAACTGGAAGTCTGCTAGGAACCTACTGTTAGAAATTTTCATGTTTGAAAATTACTGGAAACTCTTGGTACTCAAAGTGTGGTATGTGAACAGCAACATCTCAGCCCAAGCCCAGACCTACTGAATCTAAGATCTGCATTTCAGCAAGACCCCTCAGTGTTTCATATGCATGTTAGAGTTTGAGAAGGACTCCTGTAAACTATAAACTGCAATAGAGATGTTAGCGGCACTGTTATTAATGAAAAAACTACTACAAATAATTTCTTCGCCTGCTGTTTCAGAGACCTTCACAGAATCATCTCATTTGGCTTTCACAGCCATGCTGTCAGTTAGATTTTTTTTTTTTTTTTTTTTTTAGATGGAGTTTCACTCTTGTTGCTCAGGCTGGAGTGCAGTGGCATGATCTTGGCTCACTGCAACCTCTGCCTCCTGGTTTCAAGTGATTCTCCTGCCTCAGCCTCCCAAGTAGCTGGGATTAGAGGCATGTGCCAACACATCTGGCCAATTTCGTTTTTATTTTGTTTTGTTTTGTTTTTTGAGACAGAGTTTCACTATTGTTGCCCAGGCTGGAGTGCAATGGTACGATCTCGGCTCACCGCAACCTCTGCCTCCCAGGTTCAAGCAATTCTCCTGCCTCAGCCTCCCAAGTAGTTGGGATTACAGGCATGCGCCACCATGCCTGGCTAATTTTTGTATTTTTAGTAGAGATGGGGTTTTTCCATGTTGGCCAGGCTGGTCTCGAACTCCCAACCTCAGGTGATCCATTCACCTCGGCCTCCCAAAGTGCTGGGATTACAGGCGTGAGCTACTGACCTGGCCAATTTTGTATTTTTTTTTAGCAGAGAAGGGGTTTCACCATGCTGGTCAGGCTGGTCTCGAACTCCTGACCTCAAGTGATCCACCTGCCTCAGCCTCCCAAAATGCTGGGATTACGGGCATTAGATTTTTTTAAACCTCCGTTTATAGAAGAGGAAATAAGATTTAGCGAAGTAAAGTGACAGATTATGTTGAGTTATGATTAGTCCCATAGTTGGGAAAGAAGTTGCCATTCGTTTTCCAGGTACTAGGTCATTGTTTTCAATGATGCAGGCATTTGATGCCCAATTAAACTCGGAGGCAAGCCCCTGCCATCCCTTTGAACATCCTTTTGCAGTCTCTACTTGGATCGTGCTCCTCTCTCAATGCCCAGGGCTGTCCTGTGCCCCAGAAGGAGAGAAATGATAATCCAGTTCACACAAGCAGCCACTTCTGTCTGTCTACCAACGGCCCAAAGAGGTCTCAGCCCCTGAGAGGGGCCTGAATCCAAGGCTCAGAGTTAAGTAGACCCAATGGCCACAATAACAAATTCCTGGTTGCGAAAGCCAGGCCAGTCCCTAGAGCAGCCTGCAAGGACTTTTTAAACTTCACTGCAGTTAAGATGGCCCATTCTTTTCTTTTTGTTTCTGTTTTTGTTTTTGTTTTTGTTTTTGTTTGAGACAGGGTCTTCCTCCGTTGCCTATGCTGGAATGCAGTAGTGTGATGATAGTTCACTGCAACCTTGAACTCATGGGCTCAAATGATCCTGTGCCTCAGCCTCCAGCGTAGCTGGGACTACAGGCGCACCCCACCAAGCCCGGCTAATATTTTAAATTTTCTGTTGAGACAGGGTCTCACTATGTTGCCCAGGCTAGTCTTGAGCTCCTGGGTTCAGGCAATCCTCCCACCTCAGTCTCCCAAAATGTTGGGATTACAGTTGTGAGCCACCCACCCTTCCTAGGATGGCCCAATCTAATCAATTAGGGAACCGAGACCAGGATGGGATTAGGATGTGATTGAAAAGAATTCATGATTAGTCAGAAAAGAGCAGAAGCAATTAGTTTTTAAGAAATTTAAGTATTACTTAAAGGTTTATTTTTAAAAACAATTCATGATGCATTCTTTACTTGGCTATTTAATGGTTGTTTAGCTGTTTAATAAAGGGTTGCAATTTTGTTTCTTTTTTAAAGGTGAGAAAACATATTGCTTTCTAGCTCAGTTAACAGTAGCTACAACTTTAGCTCTGTAGTCAGACCATATGACCTCGGAATGGGAGCAGCATACCCTGACTGTAAGGAATCTAAGATGAGGACAGTGCTGAGGGCTAAGCTCACATGGTGAGAATACAGCCAAAAGACATGTTAACTTCTTCCTGGTTCAGGTGAGCCAGTCTTGCACTTTAAATGTTGAACAAAATTCTCATGTGCGATGATAGAACCATTCTGGAAAGTAATTTGCTATTTATCAAGAACTCTGGCCAGGAGCAGTGACTCACATCTGTAATCCCAGCACTTTGGGAAGCTGAGGCGGGAGGATCATTTGAGGCCAGGAGTTTGAGACCAGCCTGGGCAAAATATCGAGACCCAGTCTCTACTAAAAAATTTTTAAAAGTTAGTCAGGTGTAGTGATGCATTCCTGTAGTCCCAGCCACTTGGGAGGCTAAGGCAGGAGGATCGCTTCAGCCGAGGAGTTTGAGGCTACAGTAAGCTACGATCGCAGCACTGCATCTAGTCTGTGACAGAGCAAGACTCTCTCTTTAAAAAAAAAAATTATCAAGAATTATAACAGTTGTGTCTTAGGTGAGACTCACTGTTTTCGATATTTCTTTGACTTATTTATCCCATTTGTGGTAATATATTCTAAGGAAATAACCTAACTCTAAATAAAAGAGCTCACCGCATTATTTGAACTATTCAAGCATTGTAAAGCTACATTGCAGAGTAAGGGAGTAGTAAAATGATCTACAGTGTATCCACCCAATGCTATGTTGAGTAGCCATATTTTAAATGATGTTGACATTCATAGTATATTTGGTATTGAACTAGCCTCCTCTCTATTGCCTTTATTTATTTATTTATTTATTTATTTATGAAGACAGCGTCTCTCTCTGTCTCCCAGGCTGGAGTGCAGTGGCTCAATCTCGGCTCACTGTAACCTCTGCCTCCCGGGTTCAAGCAATTCTCCTGCCTCAGCCTCCTGAGTAGCTGGGACTGCAGGTGCATGCCACCATGCTCAGCTAATTTTTTGCATTTTGGTAGAGACGGGGTTTCATCGTGTTGCCCAGGCTGGTCTCGAACTCCTGAGCTCAGGCAATCTGCCAGCCTTGGCCTCCAAAAGTGCTGGAATTACAGATGTGAGCCACTACGCCCGGCCCTCTATTGCCTTTCTGTCCAACAGACGAAAATGGTTGAAACAAAGTTAAAAATGAAAATTGCAAGGCAAAGATTTTTTGTGAAGTACTAGCTGTAACATTTGGTCTAAGATAATACCAGGAAGGGCCTGCCTAGACATTACCATCTCTTCCATCTACTCAAATCTGAAGCTCAGCCATGCTTCATGTCCTGTCCTCTCCACGAGGCTTCCCCTGAGTCCTCAGCCCTCCTTTCACAACTCCTACAGCACACTTTGGTCCTCAGATAAACTGTCTTATGGAGTTGGTGTCTTCATTAAGTACCTGTCTCTTCCCTTAGGCTCCCTGACATCAGTGCCTGGGTTTTTTTTTTTTTTTTTTTTTTTGACCCCTTTTGCTGTGCACACACACAGCCCAACCCCTGAAACCAGTCGCTCACCTAGTCCTACTGATTCCGCTTCCTGGCTTCCTTACTCCATCCCCGCCTCTCTGTCCCTTCCGTGAAGGTCTGAGTTCAGGGCTGCCTCATCTCTTGCTGCGTTACTGCAGCAATCAATGCTGTCTCTGTTAGGCTGCTTTGGGCTGCAAGTTACAGAAAACTCAATGTGCAGTGGATTACACAACAAGACTATTTGTTTTATTGGGGAAAAAAAACCCTTTCTAGAAAGCCCTCCAGAAAGTCCTCAGGATCTGCCAGCTGGAACTGGGTCATGCGTCCATGCCTGAGCTGCAGGGGAGGCTGGGAAAGCCCTCATTTGGCATTTTCCATCTCTACAGTGATGCAGTCTCTGCCTGGAGGAAGGAGACAAGGCAAGGGGCAGTTTCTATTAGGACAGGGAGCTGACAGTTCTGCCTCAAACTTCCTTACCTTGGGTCTCCCCACCCCTTTGCTTCATTCCTGACACTGCCACTATTCATTCATTGATTTAACTAATCGTTCATTCATTGCATTAGTCAGCTTTGGCTAGGTCTTTTTGTTTTTTTGGAGACAGGGTCTTGCTCTGTCATCCAGGCTGAAGTACAGTGATGCCATCATAGCTCACTGCAACTTAGAATTCCTGGGCTCAAGCAATCCTCCTGTCTCAGCCTCCCATGTAGCTAAGACTACAGACTTGCACCACCTTGCCTAGCTAATTAAAAAAAAATTTTTTTTTTGTAGAGACGGGTCTCTGGCTATGTTGCCCAGGTTGGTTTCGAACTCCTGGCCTCAAGCAGTCCTCCCACCTCTGCCTCCCAAAATGCTGGGATTTACAGGTGTGAGCCACTGCCTGGTTATGTTGTGGTAACAAACAATCTTGAACTACCAGTAGCTTGGAATAACAAGTTTACATATTTGGCAGCAGGGGGAAGAGAAAAAGAGATCTGTGCCAGCTCTGAAATACTTCCACCTGAACTTGACATGCATCACTCCTGCTCACATCTTACTGGTTAAAGCAAGTCACATAGTTACACCTAACTTCAAAAGGGCATAGAAGAGCAATCATCCTTTGTGCAGGATGAACAGAAGTAACAGTTACCACACTCAACACATATTTATTAAGCATCTACTATGACATTGCTAAGCAGAGAAACCAACCCCAGCAGCCCAGGAGTTCTAGGTTGCAGTGAGCTATGATGGCATCACTGTACTCCAGACTGGATGACAGAGAAAGAGCCTGTCTCCAAAAAAACAAAAAGATCTAGCCAAAGCTGACTAATGCAATGAATGAAACCTTCGTTAAATGAATGAATGAATAGTGGCAGTATCAGGAATGAAGTGAGGGGGTGGGGAGACCCAAGGTGAGGAAATTTGAGGCAGAACTGTTGGTTCCCTACCCTACTAGAAACGGCCCCTTCGCCTTCTCTCCTTGCTGGCGATGCATCGGTGAGCAAAACGAAGTATGTGTTCTGAAAGCCTTTACAGGCCGGGCGCTGTGGCTCACACCTGTAATCCCAGCACTTTGGGAGGCCGAGGCGGGTGGATCACGAGGTCAGGAGATCGAGACCATCCTGGCCAAGATGGTGAAACCCCGGCTCTACTAAAAATACAAAAATTAGCTGGACATGGTGGTGTATGCCTGTAATCCTAGCTACTCGGGAGGCTGAGGCAGAAGAATCACTTGAACTGGGGAGTCAGAGGATGCAGTGAGCCGGGATCACGCCACTGCAATCAGCCTGGCGACAGAGAGAGACTCCGTCTCACAAAAAAAAAAAAAAGCCTTTACAGATGAAGATGGAATAGTCTACCCCCACCTTTTGCCCTCATGCTAACACATAGAGACTTCAGTTGTACCACCTCTTACATTTTTTGTTTGTTTGTTTGTTTTGAGACAGAGTCTTGCTCTGTCACCCAGGCTGGAGTGCAGTGGTGCAATCTCAGCTTACTGCAACCTCTGCCTCCTGGGTTCAAGCAATTATCCTGCCTCAGCCTCCCGAGTAGCTAGGATTACAGGCGTGCGCCACCACACCCAGCTAATTTTTGTATTTTTAGTAGAGACGGGGTTTCACCATATTGGCCAGGCTGGTCTCGAACTCCTGACCTTGTGATCTGCCCATCTCGGCTTCCCAAAGTGCTGGTATTACAGGTGTGAGCCACCGCACCCAGCCTACCTCTTACATTTCTATTGCATTAAAACAACAACGTGCCTGTCTCCCTGAATAGACTATAAAACCTTAAGGATGGTTATCTCTTCTTATGACCCTAATACCTAGAATGGTACCTAACACCAGTAGAGACTTAATAAATATTTGTTGAGTGATGTATGAGACAGGATGAACTCAGCTACAAGGAATAAGATGCCCAACTGTCGTTGGCTTAAACAAGCATGGGTTGTGGTGGTATTTTTACAGAGTAAAAAGTCTAACACCCAATAATTGCTGGAGTTGGTTTCTCTGCTCAGCAATGTCACCCAGCACCCAGGCTCTTTCCAGCCTTACACCATGATATTCTCAGCTTTTGGGCTTTCCTTCCTGTGACTGTGCCTCATGATCACAGAACTGCTGCCACAGCTCCAAATAACGTACAGTATTCATATTTAAGGTGAGAGAAGCAGAAGGGACCACAGGGGGCTCTTCTCTTAGGACTGTTGCTTTAGCAGGGAACAAAAGGCTTCCCAGAAGCCACCCAGTAGCTCATATCTCACAGCAAAGCATGACCACATGGCAGAACAAGGCCAGGAAAGAGAATATCTGGATTTCCAATCTCTGTGGTTGGAGATGGCAAGGAAGGGGCTGGGAATGGTTTGGGTAGCCAACCGAAAGCATTCACCGCAAATGAGGAATATGTGCTTAATAAATATTTATTAGTGGAGGCTCAGATTTTTATGGTCTGGTTCTTCCTTTATTTGTAATAGCATATAAAGAACCCTCATCATTGCAATGACTAACCACTATTGAACACGTTTTCTGTTCATCCTGAACTCTGTGCTAAGCAAGTTATACGAATTTTCTTCTTCTATCTTTGCAACCTTAGGACAGAGGTAATATCAATCTCTGTTTTATATATGAAGAAATTGGATCTCAGAGTAGTTAAGCAACTTGTCCAACTTGTTCACTTACCAGCTAGTAAGTGATGAAACAGGGATGTAAACTCTCATGATCTGAGTCCAGAGCCCATGTTCCTATCCTAGATTGTTAGTTAGATCTCAGGGGAGCCTAGAGCTCATCAGACACAAATCCTTCACTTCCATGGTGCTGAAGCTGAGGTCCAGAGTTGGCTGGTGACCTGCTCCAGGTTACACCACAAGCCTAAATCAGAGCCAGGCCCAGAACCCACGAGTCCCAACACCCAGGCCATTGTTTTATTTTCTGCCACACTGGGCATCCTCTGTTTAGAAACTCCACATCAGTTCACTGATCTTTAAAAAGACAAAATGCCAAATTTGGAATCCTGCGGACAATTCTGTCAAAAATAGAACTGTATTTGACTTAAGGTTTGGCAAATTAGAACAAGTTGTTTCCTTTTTTGGAGTCAAAACCTGATGATAAGCTGGTTCCAACTCTTTTATTCATCTCAATGGAAACTCCAGTGTGTATAATATTTTTTAGTTCTCAGGAAATAAAAGGAAGAATGTAAGGTCAGAGCCTCAGCTGGGATGTACTGAGATGACTTCCAACCCCAAGCTCATGACCCAGAAATGCCTTATTAGTAATGTTTAATCATGTCCTGTGTAACACAAGCCTTGGGAAGTCTCTTGGAGGAGAAAGTATGCAGGTTATACCACCTCCTGGCTGTGGGATCCCATGACTAGGCCCCTAACAAAAACTAAGCAGCACCAATGGACAGAAACACCTGGCATGAAGTGGGAGTCTGTAAGAGCAAGTTCCCTCTCACCTGGCCTCTGCACCTTCTCTGCTGGGCCTCTCTAGGGCAGATATGCAGCCAGCATCCAGTGCAACAAGCAGTGCCGACCTTGCCCACACCCACCCTGTTTCAGAAGATCAAGTTCTTCTCAATAGGACTCAGTCTTTTGGGGGGGAAGTTTGCTTAAATTGAAAAGTTGGCCAGGTTCAGTGGCTCACACCTGTAATCTCAGCACTTTGGGAGGCTGAGGTGGGCGGATCACCTGAGATCAAGAGTTCAAGACCAGCCTGGCCAACATGGCGAAACCTTGTCTCTACTAAAAGTACAAAAATTAGCTGGGTGTGGTGGCATGAGCCTGTAATCCCAGCTACTCAGGAGGCTGAGACAAGAGAATTGCTTGAACCCAGGAGGCAGTTGCAGTGAGCTGAGATCGCACCACTGCACTCCAGCCTGGGTGACAGAGCAAGACTCCATCTCAAAAAAAAAAAAAAAAAAAAAAAAAATTGAAAAGTTATTTTGGTGCAGCATTTAAGACACCTAGAGAGTGAGGTTATAAGCATGAGCCGGAGTGAAGCAGGGTTTGAATTTAGGCTCTGTCACTTCCTAATAATGTGTGTGGTTACGCAATTTCCTTGTGTCTCAGTACAATAGAAGTAATAATAACAGAGCCTCCCTCGGAGGGCTGTTGGAGGAGCAGATGAGGTGCTACATACAGGGCCCTCAGAACTGTCCTGTCGCTCAGGAAGCAAGTTTTGCAGGTTCACCAGAGCCTTGTCGAATCCTTCCATCTGTTCTCCACTGCATTTTTCTTTTCTTTTTCTTTTACCTTTTGTTATTTTTTTTAATCACCTCCCTTCCTCCCATAGCATTGTTCATCTGAGTGTTCAGTGTGGATTACACCAAACATTTTCTCTGCTTCTTTTAAGGGTGTGGACAATCGGGCAAGTGACTGCATGTGACAACAGAGAGAGGGCATTGTACACGGTGGCAGATGAGCCCGGGACTGGAGGCAGATCTGGGTTCCAGTTCCGGCCCTACCAGCAGCACCCATGTGTCCTTCTGTTCTCTGGGCCTCAATTTCCTGTTGTAAAATTCAGAACTTGGAAGAGGTAAGTGGTTAGGTCACTCCTGAGACATCCCAGATAATCGCAGCCATCCAAACGTTGGCTCGGGAGCCTTGAGTAACCAAGACTGCAGGAAGCAACAGTTTAGTAAAGGTTCAGAAGCCTGTGATTAGGGCTCGAGAATGAAATACTCTTCTAAGATCTTCTCCCAGACCAAAAGGAGCTAATTAGGAAAGAATGGTGGCATTCTCTGGGCAAACTGGAGGAGACCCTGGGCTTGGCCTCCTTCTACCTTCCTCCTTGACCCTCCTCTAGCCCCCTTGGACACAATGCAACTTCCACCGTCTACTTTTTTCTCAGATACTAAGGTAAACCTACTCTCAGATCTTTCTCCACACCTAGGAAAAATTCATTCATCAACTATACGCTTTAATGAATATGCACTTACTATGTACCAGATATTCTTTGGCAACTAGGGCAGAGTAGCAGGGACATAGCCCCTGTCCCCGTGGGGTCAACACGCTGGTGGGGGCAGTCAGAGGTAATAAAATAAGCAAGTAAGACACACAGTAGAGCAGGCAGAGTCGGCGGAGAGCTGGATCTAACTGGGTTGGGGTTTTGCCAAGCGAGTACAGTCCAACTTGGGGTGCAGAGGGGAGGGTATAGAAAAGGTAGGGACTAGAATAACTAACCCTGGAATTTAGGCTGGGAAAGGAGGAAGGAGGGATTTGAAAGCGGGTGAGGTCAGTAGTCTGTTGGGCCCTGAGGGGGCAATGGCTCCAAGGCACGAGCCGGAAAGAGGTTTGACAGTGGCTTCTCTGGAGGGCTCAAGCTTGACCAGGAAACTGAGTGCCGAGCCCTGGAAGATCACTGGGGAGAGGAGGTCAAAGAACTGGGAGCCCAGGGCACCATCGGCGGGCTGGTAAGTGGATGGCGAAACCACCATGCAGGGGCAGGAGGAACTGGAGAGAGGACATGAGATGGAGCTAAAATCTGCAGGGAGTGCGGAAAGCAGTGACAGCAGTGAGCGCGGGGAGGCTGGTCCTGAGTCTGGGATGGGGCGATGGAGTTCAAGAAGACATATTTTAGAGTACTGTGTAATTTTACATGTGGGAAGAACCTTTTGTTTTCATAATTAGAACTACAGAAAGGGACAGAGCTGTTTATGTCATGAAAAGCAGGCCTGAGCATTAGAAGACTGAGAAATACCTGGGAGGATCTTGTTTCAATGGGGCTCAAAGCTGTGGGCTAGAAGGATGGAGCTTGAATTGTGCAGTTGTGAGTGACTCGAAGCTGGGTGGGAAGGCGTCTAGTTTCTTATGCATAAAGGACCTTCCTGTTGTCTCTGAAATCATACCAAGTAGATGCCACCATTTCAGCAGAGGCTTGAATTATATTGATAATGACAAGTTATCAGTATCATATAACTAATGTAATTGATTGATAGGAGGAGTTAAGGACACGGGATCTGGCCGGGCACCGTGGCTCACACCTGTAATTCCAGCACTTTGGGAGGCCAAGGTGGGCAGATCACTTGAGTTCAAGAGTTCAAGATTGGCCTGGGCAGCATGGCCAGGCAACATGTAAAAATACAAAAATTAGCTGGGTGTGGTGGTGGGCGCACCTGTAATCCCAACTACTTGGGAGGCTGAGATGGGAGAATCATTTGAACCTGGGAGGTGGAGGGTGCAGTGAACTGTGATTGTACCACTGCACTCCAGCCTGGGTGACAGAGTAAGACCTTGTCAAAAAAAAAAAAAAAAAAAAAAAATCCCCAAACGTGGGATCTGTTTAAACTCTGGCTCTGCTCCCTGCTACTCATTACCCTCATCTGTGCAGCAGGGGTGATATCAGCCCCCACCCCTCTGTTTCTGAGAAGTAGATGAGCGCATATGTGCACAGAGACCTGCCTGAAGTGTTGTGAGGACTCACAAAATGTTGGCTAGATATCCTAATCTTTCTCATGTTTGTTGGCAAACAAAAACAGGCTGAGATGGCCCTGTGCCATTGGTATTTCTGTGTGTGGAACAACAGATAGTATAAAGCTGAAAAGCAGGTCCTTCCTTGGCAAATTGCATTTCAGCAGCCGCTGGGAGGCAGTGTGGCAGGGGGCGGGGAGTGAAACTGTGCGGGGAGTCAGGGGGTCTGGGTTTCCTCCTCAGCCAATGAGGCTGAGGCCAAATCAGGATGTCCCTGAGCCCCTGTTTGCCTGCCTGTAACATGGGGATGACGGTTCCTGCCAGGTACCCACAAGGCTGTGGTGAGGACTGAATGAGGAAATGCTCCTTGAAGGTAAATGACAATGCCCCAGAAGAGCGGATGCAGCTCCCCTGTGCTGAGTACCCACCTACTGTGTGCTGGGCACAGGGGCAGAGCCACCCACCCATCCCTGCAGCAGTGCCTGGAAGGCAGGACCAGCATCCTGATAGCCAGAGCTGAGACAGAGTTTAAGGGCCTGCCAGGCATAACTCCCTCGCCAGGCATGGAAATAAAGGAAAATCTTGAGTTCTTTCAAGGGAAATTCCAGGCACCTAGCTAGCCCTGAGAGTAAATGAACAACATGATAAGCAAGAAGGTAATAATAGCTTTTTAAAAAAATAGCCAAGGAAGTTAGAGTCACAAAATACTTGGTTCCCTATTGAAACTTAAGATAACATCTTAATATATGTTCCTGAGTTGTTTTTCAGAAACCCAGGCCCCCAGCAAATGGAAAATGCCATCCACTGGCACGGAGACTTCAGTTGGGAGCCGAGGACTGAACTCAGACCACCATTCTTTGTTCAACACTTCTTCCTGAGGGGCCTGGAGGAAGTCACGCCCACAGGCCAGAGCTCAACATTCCTTTCTGCTGACCCCAGGTTTTTAGACAAAGCTTTGCCTCCTTAACCCATCATAAACCAGAGGATCTTTGAATCCACCTATGACCTGCTGTCCCCACTTCGAGATGTCCCACCCTTCTAGGTCAAACCAATGCACAGCTTCCATGTACTGATTTATGACTTTGCCTGTAACCTCTGCCTCCCTGCCTTTAAAAACCCTTACCTGTGAGCCACCGAGAAGTTCGGGGCTTAAGCATGAGCTGCCTGATGCTCCTTGCTTGGCACCCTGCAGTAAATGCCTCACTTTCTCTTGCTGCAAATCCCAATGTCAGTGCTTGGCTTTGCTGCACCTGGTGGGCAGATCCAAGTTTGGCAGCAGAGTCTGTGGGAGAAAGTGCTGTCAGAGGAACATGCTGGAGCAGCCAGATTATAGAAGAAAGAAGTATCGTTATGGTTAAGTCTGTGAGCAGATTTGAGGAGAAGGTAATGAATGGCACCATGTGTGTTCAGCATCTCCCTCTAGGGTGTCATCTGACAGATGTGTTATCTGACAGATGTGCTGCTCATGCCTTCTGCACCTGAGGTCAGGGATGCTCACACAGAATGGGTTGTAACTGCATAAGGTCGGGAGCCCCCTCTACATCCACCAAATAGAGGATGAGTTGAATATGCAGATAATAAAGCAGAATAAGGAAAGGCTCTTTATGAACTGCTCTACTGAACCCCACATCCCTTTATCCCGGGCTGCACCTCCTTCCTCAGATGAAAATAGCAATTCTCAAACACAAGTGTGCATCTGAATTTCTGGTGCAGGGCCAATTCCTGGGCCCACCCCAGGACTTTGTTTTGCCCACTGAGTTCTTGAAGATGGAGCTCTTGCCACCTCTCAGGCAGTAGGTCCCACACCCTTTACAATCCACATTTCTCCCCAGTTACGCACTGGTTCCCAAACATGTCCAAATCTTTCCTCACTCACTCTCCATGCTTCTGATTTTGCAGATCTCTCCTTCAAGAATCTTCGCACCACCCCCCACCACGTATTCATGCACATTTTCCCACTTGCCTAAACGATGCCTACCTTGGTAGAAGCAGCTCGATCATCTCCTCCTCCAGGAAGCCTTCCAATGTGTACTGCCCTCCAATGTGGGCTCCCCTCTGGCTGATTTTGTGTCTGTCATAGCATCTTCATAGCTTACTTGAATTAGAATTATCCTTGACAACAATGAAAGCTTTGACTAGTGAGTGCATGAATGTGAGTGGTTTATTAACATTGGCCCTCATCTGCCCCACGCCCACAAGAGGTAAGTGCTATTGTCCCTTTTCATAGAGGAAGAAACTGAGTCTGAGGGATGTCAGAGGGTTTGCCCAGGACACAGCACATAGGGGATGGGTTGGAATTTGTCTGTCTTTACCTGTTTTTTTTGTTTGTGTGTGTGTGTGTGTGTGTGTGTGTGTGTGTGTTACTGCGCCCACTTTTGAGACTAAACACTCTTTAGAGTGGTTGTCAGTTTATTTTTCTCTCTTTCAGGGCAAGGCAAAGTCTAATCCCTTAGTTAATACTAACTTGGATTCTCGAGATGGGGATGTTGATAAGAAAGATGTCTGTCAGTGACTTGGAAAGCTGAGGGGGGAGGATTGCTTGAGCCTAGGAGTTTGAGACCAGCCAAGGCAACATAGTGAGACCCTGTCTCTACAAAAAATATAGCTGGGCATGGCAGCGAGCAGCTGCAGTCCTAGCTATTTGGCAGGCTGAGGCAAGAGGATCGCTTGAGTCCAGGAGTTTGAGGCTACAGTGAGCCATGATCGCACCACTGCCCTCCAGCCTGGGTGACAGAGCAAGACCCTGATCAAAAAAAAAAAAAAAAGGAAAGAAAGAAAGAAGGAAAGAAAGGAGAGAGAGAGAAAAAAACAGAGAAAAAAAAAAGGAAGGAAGGAAAAAGGAAGAAGGAAGGAAGGAAGGAAGGAAGGAAGGAAGGAAGGAAGGAAGGGAAGGAAGGAAAGAAGGAAGGAAGGAAGGAAGGAAGGAAGGAAGGAAGGAAGGAAGGAAGGAAGGAAACGAAGGAAGGAAGGAAAGGAAGGAGGGAAGGAAGGAAGGAAGGAAGGAAGGAAGGAAGGAAGGAAGGAAGGAAAGAGAAAGAGAGAAAGGAAGAAAAAAGAAAAGAAAAAGTGAGAGATGCCGGGTAGAGACAATTCCTGAGGAGTCTATGAGGAGGTGGGGGTGGCTCGAAGGGAAGCGGGTGGGGGACAAACATCATCATCTGAGAGAAAAGATGGTATGGTGCAAACAGGACAGGGTGGATACCATTCTGACCCTGGGGCATTCATGGAATTAAGGGAATTTGTTGAAAATAGGGAGGCACAGGGCCAGGGGGAGCAAACACTCTTTCCTTTTCTTCTAAGCATCTCAGGAGGTTCCTTTGAAAAACCTACATGTACACACCCCCATGTGCAGCTGCAGCCTGCTATCTATACACAAAGTTATGCATTGCAGAATCGACTGTAAAAGGCTGGAGCCCACACAGTGTCTATCAATAGGGAACGGGTTAAATCGACCATGAGATTTTCATATGACGATGGAACACTCTCCAGCCAAGAAAGGAGGAGGAAGTTCTCACTGCTCTGATATGGAATAGTCACCAAGACATATTTTAAGTAAAAAAATGCAGCATGCATAACCAGAGAAATGAAAACTAAAACCACAGTGAGTTACAATTTCACACTGATCCGTCAACAAAATTAAAAAGCTGATAACTGCAGGTGTTGGTGAGGAAGTGGAGCGAGGGGAATGCTCAAACTACTAGCGGGTGTGCGAATGGTTATAACCACTTTTTTTTTTTTTTTTTTTTTTTTGAGACGGAGTCTCGCTCTGTCGCCCAGGCTGGAGTGCAGTGGCGCAATCTCGGCTCACTGCAAGCTCCGCCTCCCAGGTTCACGCCATTCTCCTGCCTCAGCCTCTCCGAGTAGCTGGGACTACAGGCGCCTGCCATCAAGCCCGGCTAATTTTTTGTATTTTTTTTAGTAGAGACGGGGTTTCACTGTGTTAGCCAGGATGGCTTCGATCTCCTGACCTCGTGATCCGCCCGCCTCGGCCTCCCAAAGTGCTGGGATTACAAGCGTGGGCCACCGCACCCGGCCTGGTTATAACCACTTTTTAAAATTTTGGCATTATCTACTGAAGTTGACAATGTACTTTCCTAATGGCCTTGCGAATGCCCTAGAGAATTTCTCGCCCAACCCCCCCATTCCCCCCAACACACACCAGAAGAAACAATTAAGAACATTTGCACCAGCTCTGTTCCTAGAACCCCAAAACTGAGGCCAGCAGTGAGGCCAAGCACAGTGGCTCATGCCTGTAATCCCAGCAGGCATGAGCCACCCTTTGGGAGGCCGAGGCAGGAGGATTATTGAGGTTGAGAGTTCAAGACCAGCCTGGGCAACATAGTGAGACCTCATCTCTATAAAAGAAGTTTTAAAAATTAGCCAGGTGTGATGCTCATGCTTGTAGTCCCAGCTAATTAGGAGGCTGAGGTAGGAGGATCGTTTGAGCCCTGGAGGTTGAGGCTGCAGTGAGCCATGATTGCACCACTGCACTCCAGCCTGGGCAACAGAATGAGACCCTGTCTCAAAAAATAAAATTAAATGAGAAAACAATAATAATCATTATTAATAAATAAAATAGTCCAATGAAAATAATCATACTATCTCCATGCAATGGAATTCTATACAAGAGTGAAAATGAACTAACTCCAGACATGCATATCAGTACACTGAACTTCAGAACTATAATTATGGGTAGGACAAAAGCCAGCTGTAGAAAGCTATTTTATTCTTAATCCAAAAAAGTGAGGTAGTATACCATATTAATTTATTATATATATTTATGTCTGTTATATATAATATTTATTACATTTATCTTAGTATAAAAATATAGTATATTTATTGTAATCTATTATAAACAAGTAGTAGGATTATAAAAAAACAAAAAGGGCAGGATAAGCGTAAAATTCATGGTAGTATTTAGGGGAAGAGGAGGGTGGGGCTGGAGAGAGGCACATGGTTTCAAAAGCCCAGCTTCTTTGTCTAGAACAGGGCATGGGTACCCATGCTGGTCTATTGTATTGTGGGTGTTTTTAAAATGTATATATATTCTATAACTACTATTTTTGTATCTACTCAATATTTAATTTTAAAATTTTAAATGAGGCCTAGAACAGTATAAAAAGTATGCTACCGTTTGTACAGAAAAAGTGGATGCGCACATCACTCGTGTGCATAAAGTGTCTCTGGAAAGTTACACGTGCAACTGGTGAAATTGGTTTCCTCTGGGGAGGAGAACTGGGAGACTGGGGACAAGGAGGGACAATAAGTCAATTGAAATTAAAAATCACAAAATTTAAGGAGAAGGAGACAAAGAAGCGAAGGAGGAAGAGAAGGGAGGGTGGAGGGGAGAGGCCAAGTCCTGGTCCCAGGAGGGACAGGGAGCAGAAAGAGGACTGGCCAGGCTCTGGCTATCAAAACCTCTGTGTGCCACAGGCACGAGTGGAGCCAGAAGCCTGCAGGCCCGCCCACGAAAGCCTGTGTCCTCCATGCACAACTCAGGCCTAGACCCAGAGAATGCTCTTTCTTGCACCTGAGGACGGAGCTGGCTTCAAACAGTTGCCCAGGTTGACCCTGGCTCTGCAGTCTTTTGTTTCCAGAGCTTTGCTTCCAAACGAGGCTCCCTTGGGTCTCTTTCCCTGGTCCTGCCTTCTTATCTCCAACCTTCACCCCACCTGTGATCCAAGCAATTCCTTTGAAGTTGCTTCAGAGTCTTCTGAGCCTTCATCCTTGATGACTCTGAAATGTGCGTCTGTGGCACCAAGGTCAGCCAACAGCAAGTAGGCCCTTTTCATCTCCTTTTAAACCTTCCCCTCAAAGACTCAGTGTCCTTCCTGTATTGCCTTATCAAAACCTGCTCACACATCCTTTGTTCACACTGGGATACCAGTCACTTAAAGGAAAACAGGCCCACTCTAACCAGGGTCACTGCCAAGTCCCTAAGGATCATGCCCTTGAGAGGTAAAAGCATGAAGCACTAAGGGTAGAATTTTGGGCATCAGCCAGTGGACAAGAACAAAATGGGTGCAATATACAGGGGTCCCTTCCCCCCCACCGGTAACCATAACACCTCAGGACACAGGCTGGGGTCTGTATTCAAAAATGGGTCCCTCAGACCAGGCACAGTGGCTCACGCCTGTCATCCCAGCACTTTGGGAAGCCAAGGCCAGCAGATCCCTTGAGCCCAGGAGTTTGTGGCCAGCCTGAGCAACATGGTGAAACTCCATCTCTACAAAAAATACCAAAATTAGTCTAGTCAGGCATGATGGTGCACACACCTATGGTCCCAGCTATTTAGGAGGCTGACCGGGGAGAATTGCTTGAGCCCCAGGAGGCAGAGGTTGCAGTGAGCTGTGATTGAGCCACTGCACTCCAGCCTGGGCAACAGAGCGAGACCCTGTCTCAAGAAAACAAAAACAGAAAATAAAAAAGCAACACTTGAGCAAAAGTGGGTCCCTCAGAGCCCAATGACAGTGATGAGGAGGATGAAGTGGGAAAGGTTGTGTTACTCTGAACTAAAGAGGACTACCCAGTGTGACCCTATTTCCCAAACAGCCCATGCAGGGATCTGGCTGGCACCATAGTACGGAAGTGGGTGTTAAGAGATGCCTGGGCTGCACAGCCAGGTGCATACATGCCCTCGCGTCCAGGACAGGATCAGCAGCGAATCCACTCCAGGGAGCTCTCTCCTCTCACCATCCTCTCAATCAGGGTTCCTCAGTTGAAAAGCACCTTGGCAGTTCATAACTCTCCCTCTAAAGCCAGAAAGTGCTGTAAAGGAAAACAGAAGCCTGGCTGCACAGTGGAGCTTAATGGAAGTCATTCAACAAGCAGGTCTGGAGCAAACATCATGGACTGGCAGTACTGTGTGTTGGCACAGATGTGAAGCAACTACACTCTGATACGGCTTGGGTATGTGTCCCCACCCAAATCTCATACTGAATTTTAATTTCCAATGTTGGAGGAGGGGCCGGGTGGGAGGTGACTGGATCATGGGGGCGGATTTCCACCTTACTGTTCTCATGATAGTGAGTTCTCAGATCTGGTTATTTTAAAGTGTGTAGCACCTCCCACTTTGCTCCCTTCCTCCTGCTCTGGCCATGTAAGATGTGCCTGCTTCACCTTCCCATTCTGCTATGATTCTACGTTTCTTGAGGCCTCCCCAGTCATGCTTCCTATGCTGTCTGCAGAACCGTGAGCCAATTAAACCTCTTTTCTTTATAAATTACCAAGTCTCAGGTATTTCTTTATAGCTGTGCGAGATCAGACTAATACAGGTGGGGAGCCATGCAAGATCAGACTAATACAGGCAGGGATATAAATTGAACACCAAATGGGAAACTGGCAGAATTCACTAAAGCTAAACATATATCTGCCCCGTGACCTAGTAATTCCACTCCTGGGACATACAAGCACTTAGGTCCATCAAATGACATGTACAAGAATGTTCACAGCAGTGTTATTTATAACAGCCCTAAACCAGAAATAACCCAGTGCCCATCAGCAGGAGAATGGATACACAAACTGCGGTGTGTTTGGATGATGGAATATTACTCAGCAACAACAAAAAGCAAACTATAGCTACATGCAAAGCAGGGTGGAGCTCAGAGCCACAATGTTAAATGAAAGAAGCCAGACACAAAAGAGCGCAAGCTGTATGATTCCATTTATGTGAAATCCAAGAACAAGCAACACTAACCCACAGCAATGGAAGTCTGGATGGTAGTTACACTTGCAGCAGGGGTCCTGATTGGACAGGGTCATGAGGAACCTTCTGGGGCACTGGAAACATTCTGTATTTTGATTTGGGTCACAATTTCATGGGTGGGTACACATATGAACACTCATAGAGATTAAACTTAAGATTTGTGTGCCAGAATTATTGTATGTAAAACTATATCTAAAATGTGAAAATACTCAAAGTTCGGGCTCTGTTCCTCCTGCTCCCGACCTGATTACTCCACTAACTGGTCCTGCCCTCTGAAGCATGTTGTATCTGCTGTGGAGTGATCTTCGTTCCTGATGCTGGTGGCTGTACCCAAAAGCAGAGGTGGGAACTTCTCAATCAAGAGGAGAATTATATGGCCACATGGTGGCTTCCTCACTCATTAGATGTTTGTACATGGGGCAGAATTTGATCTAGGACTGAATTCCATGGAAATTTACCCAAGAGAGCAAAGTTGTTGGGATGAAGATATATAGCTCCCACCTAATTTCAAATGCTATGGAGACTAGCAATATTTTAACAAAACAGAGGAACAAACAGGCAACGCTTGGTTTAGGCCAGTCCACGATCCACAGCAAGTGAGAAAAAGCCAGACTTAGGCTGAGGAGGCGTGGGAAGGACTCGCATTCCAGTCGTACCACGAGCTTCCACAGTGATGTCAGAGAGCTAATAGACTTCTCAACTACCCAGTACAAGAAACTAAAATACACGCTCTACCTAGAAAAAACAAGAGACTATAAGGAATTACATTAAAATGGTAATTTCTGTGTGGTCAGAATAAGGGTAGTTCTTAATTTCTTCTTTGCACTTAAAAATTTTCCCATATTACATACAAAAAAAACCCCATAAATGTTATAATCTTTCATGACCAGCTTAGATAAAATCTCCTTCAGGTGTCACTCTGGACTGTGAAGCTGGAGGGAAGGAGCCTACCCCTGGGCCCTTATGTGATACTCCCTGCCCATGAGGAACCATCAATGTCGCATCCCCAATATGGCTTCTGTATCCCCCAAAGGGACAAATACCAGGCAGAAAAGAAGAGGAAGGGATTGAGACACGGCTTCAGGAATTCAACCAAATCCACTCTCTTCCAACCAGCCTTACAGGTGTCACGTAAAGGACATAAAATGTTCTCAGAAACAGCACCACGGCCCTTCTGAAATTTGGGGACAATTAGCTTTTTTGACTCTATGTAGCCTGTGATGGGGGTAGAGCTCAGTAGTAAGGTGTTTGACTGCATGTAGCCCATGAGTCCTGGCCCTATTATTTAAGTTGAAGAGAATACTTACGTATATGTATACACACATACACACACACGCACGTTTTTTCTATCCCCAATTACCTTCTGCCACCCTCGAAGGGAAAGGGCAGACAGAAGGTCACCCCAGGTGCCAGTGAAATGGGAAAAGTTCCCTTATCCCCCTCGCTGGGCATGCGATGGGGGTGTGGCTCACTTCTTTGGTGCCCCATAGCTCAAACCCCTAGGGGGAGCATGCAGACAGGCAGGTCATGGGGAGGGTGGGCTCCGACCCCACTGCAGCGTCTAAGGTTTGAGTGTTTACAGCTCCCGAAGCCCCAGTGGGTGTGTGTTACAGCATGCTCTTCCAGTTTAGCCATCCGTAGACAGCCTGTGTTCATCAGCTCAATTAGACCCTCTGCCTTATCACAAAGACAGAGGGCTTTCTGTATCCTGGGTTCTTGCCTTGGTGTACCAGAAAAATAGGATCACATGTGGGCTTGGAGGATGGGTGCAAGGTTTTATTGAGTGGAGGTAGCTCTCAGTGAGGTGAATGGGGAGGCCAGAAGGAGGATGGAGTGGGAAGGTGGTCTTCACCTGGAATTGGGCTGCCAGGCAGCTGGACTCCGACCGCTGCGCCAAATTCCACGTCATCGTGCCGTCGTCAATAGCCTGTCGGCATCTGCTGGTGCCTTTCGGTGTGTTCTTCCACTTCTCTGGACTTCCAGCCGCTGGTGTGTGTGTGCCCGCTAGGGTCTCGGGGTTTTTATGGGCCCAGGATCGGGGGCGTGGAGGGCCAGAGTGGTCTTGGAAAATGCAACATTTGGGCTCAAAAACAAGAGTGCCTGTCCTCACCTAGGTCCGTGGGCCAGGCCTGAGGGTGAAGCCCTCACCAGCGACCCCGCTCTTCTCTACCCAGCACTTCCCTGCCCTTCTCCCGTATCACCAGGGTGGATCCAGCACTCCCCTCCAGCTCTAGCCCAGCACATATCTCCCTGGCCCTTCTTCCTCACCACAGAGTAAGAAACTTCTGTCCCACCTTTTGGAGAAACCACTTCCCTCCTCCAAAGACCTCCTTCCCTCATCCCAGCTTCAGTAGAGGCCAGATGGCTGCAGCCAGGAGACCTGCACACTCATTGCCCTACTGCAGACACTGTGGGAGGCCTGCAGACTTGGGGTAGTCAAGGCCCACACCCTCCCTGTCTCCTTCAGCACTACGCCGAGCCTGGCAGTCTTGCCACTAGCCCCACCTCTTCTCTCAAAGTGAAGCTCAGAGCCTAGCCAGGTCAGGAGAGCCCATCTGACACACTGGCACATTCACACTCAGGTGCTAATGGCATCTAATACATTAATGGAAGCAACCAAGCTGACCAGGGATTTTGGCAAATGCTTTCAATGATATTTTTTAACTTGTTAGGAGAATGGGATTCTCTATTCCGAGAGTCAGAGTGTCTCCAACACATGTCCCAATATTACAGTATCATTTTAGACTTGAGTTCATGAATTTCAATCACAACACTGATAAAATTTATTAAGGACACTTTTGCCTACTTTGAGTAATACATAAGTCCGTGGAGAGCAGAAAGGGCTGGGTGCTGAGTTCTGGTCCAGCCCTGCCTTTTCCTGCTTTGTGATGCTAAGTACATCTGACCTGCCCCCTCCTCCATCTGTGGCATGAGGGCTTGACATTCCGTGAGGCCCTCCCTGGAGAACAGACCCCTCAAAAGGTGCTGTCTCCCCCTTTACCCCAACCCCAGACTCTAAATGTAAGGGGCTTCCCTCAGGTCTGTCCTTCGCCTTCCTTGCTGTCCTTGGCCATTCTTCTAACTGCCCAGGTGGGCTCCAGGGTGCCCACATTTCTGTCCTCTGCTCCCATCTTTCTCTTGAGTTCTGGGCTCAACTCCCATCTGCTTGCTGGAGGTTTTTCTTAGATGTCCCATAGACAACACAAACTCATCAAAAAACTACACTTTCTCCTCCCTTCAAAACCCACAGCGATCCCTCCAGCAGCCACCCAGCATCCTGTCTTAACACTCTTGCTTTTTAACTTTGATGTTTAGTTAGTTGCCAAGCTCCAATCAAGTCTCTGCCCTGTTCAAATCTTTCAATGGATGCTGCTACCTGCCATATATGAATGGCACCTACCTTGCCCTGTCTTTGGGATCCTTTATTATGTCAGTCTTAGAGAGGCCCACGGTCACAGAGTAAGTGACAGTGACAGGGCTTTTAAGCCCGATATACTGCTCGCCACCTCAGTGGGTTCCAGTCACATGGGAGGTCAGCTAGTCACTGGAGCTGGAATATGCACAATCTCTGAGCCATGATTTTGTCTCCTCTTCTTAGCCTCGCCTGCTAAAATCCTACCCATCTGGCCACTTCTCTTTTATTTCTAAAATGTTTTATAGAATGAGCTTGTAATTTCACCCTAAATATTTTGTAAATATTTGCAAATGTCTTTGCAATTCAACTTACAATGCATAAATACTTTCTTAACCCCATTTGTCAAGGCTTGAATTAATTGCTGCTTCTGAAAGCTTTCATTACTCCTCAACCAAACATGTCTCTCCCAAACGCCTCCACATGTCTGGGACCTTCACACTGGCCTTACGTGGAGTTATGTGAGATGTATCTTATAAATCAGGTTGTGAGTGTCTTGAGACCAGGGGTGTGTGTCTTTGCAGCCCCAACATGTAATACAAGGATTATCAGCACATTGGCAGTACTTTGTCAGTGTTAGGCCAAAATGAGAATTTTGACATTTTTTTTACTTCAATGACAAGGCTGTCAAAGGCCCCGTGGAGGAAGTGATCAAGAGACCCGAGTCCTCAGCCACACCACTGAGACAAGCATAGGAGCTAGGTAGGACCAGAATGGGATAGGAGTAGGGACAGGGGAAAAGCTATTCTATGCCCAGCAACTAAGCAGTTTGTCTCTGGGAACTCCCCTCTGCTTCTGCTCTTCAGGACATTCCTATCCAGAAATGCCAGAGCCACAGCCAGTGAGAGAGGAACACGATACAGAATAGGCCAGTGGAGTCTTGAAATGCTGTGGAGCCCATAAAGAAAGCCTTGACCAGATCCTTGTCCCAGAATTCTGCCACAATTTCTTAGCTGGCTGACCTTGTCTTTTAATTTTGCTGGTCCCTTTCCTTGTCTGTAAAATGAAGACCAGGTAGGCTCAAGGATGCCTTCCAGCTTTAAGAGGAGTGAGGCCTATATTCCCCTGTGTGTGTGTCCCAGCTACCCATCTACAGAATTAAAACAGCAGCAATGACATGAGAGGTGTGAGCATCCTTGAGTCTCAAGTTCAGCAAGCTTGGTAAGCCAGGTGTGTCCAAAGGGTCACTCTCCTTCTGAATGAGGAGCAGAGGCTCCTAAAGGAACATGGCCACAGGGAAGGCGAGGCATGGGAAGGTAGGATGGGCCTTCCAACAGCTCCCAGAAGGTGCCAGCGCTGTCCAGGAGGGAAGCAAAGTCAGAGAACATCTTCACACTGCTCCCAGGAGTCCAAGAGAAAGACAGAGGCTGGGCATGGTGGCTCCCACTTGTAATCCTAGCACTTTGGGAGACTAAGGTGGGAGGATTGCTTGAGTCCAGGAGTTTGAGGCCAGCCTGGGCAACAACAACAAAAAAATAGCTGGCCGTGGTGGCACGTGTCTGTAGTCCCAGCTACTGGGGAGACTGAGGTAGGAGGATCTCTTGAGCCCAGGAAATCGAGGCTGCAGTGAGCTATGATCGTGCCACCACACTCCAGCCTGGGCAACAGAGACGCTGTCTCAAAAGAAAAAAAAAAAAGATACAGCCCTCGCTAGCTAGGAAACTTTCTTAATGGTCCTGGCCTGTTGAGGAGGAGGCTGTAGGGAATGGGAAGAGAGGGGTAGGCCCCTACTGATTAAACACAACACAGCGACTACTGCCCATTAGAACATTTATTTCTCAGAGAGAAAATAAGTTTCAGACAGTCATATTATAGTAGGTAAAATTAACTTTTGTATTCTTTACAAGCATAGATTTTTCTCTGTTTATTACCTCTCTTATACCATCTGTTATAAACAATTCTAGAAAGCAAATAAAGTCACTTTCTACAATAAATAGAGCATCATGTGCTTCACAGCAGACGCGACAGAGACACATAGGCCCCGTGCCACAGCAGGATCTGAGCCGTTTCCCGTTCTAAAAGAGCATTTTAAAAAATGAGACTGAGAGAGAGACTAAAATATTCAGAGATTGAAAAATAAAGAGAGAGACTAAGAAGAGAAAGTGTTGGGGGGAAGAGACAGACATAGAAAGAGAGGAAGTCCCAAGATCTTACAACACAGGTTTAGACAAAGGTCACAGAGTCCACAGCTGACCAACTACCTGGGGAGAGGGGAAGCACTGGCTCCTTTAAATCAACGACACTGTGTGGCCACACAATGGAGGACTCCAGTAATGGAAACTATAGGCCTGAATAATTTAGAACAGTATTTTACAATTATATACACCATGTCCTTCCCTAGCCATATGCTGTATTGTTTTTATTATTATACAAAATCCAAAACCCCATCCTTTTAAGTTATAGTGTTTTGTTGGTTCCCTTTTAAACTCTGGCTCATGTCCCAAATGTATAAGAAGTTGTGGTGGTTGGTTGGTTGTATTTTTAAAAAGTCAAGTGTGTAAAAATGGCAGTGATCTCCCCAGTGACTTTGTTTTGTCCAAAACTCCCCTATGAAAAATTTAAAACAATTAAAAAGAATATCAGGTTAAAAATCAACATGGCAATCAGTGGCCTGCAACTGGCCCTGCGACTTTGGTGCTCAGGAGGTGAAAAGAAATGTCCAGAGAACAGACACTGAAGCCTCTGAAAGTTGTGTTGGTTTGTCAGTCAGCATTCCCCATTCACAGTTTTTTTTCCTTCCATTTTTGAGAAGGTGAAGGTGGGGAGTGGGTTAAAGAGAAAGGAGGAAGGAGGCAGAGGGTTTGAAATAAAAGTAATGCATTCCCTGGAGTTAGGAAGTGGGAGTAGCAGAGGCTAGGCAGGGCAGGGCAGAGCACAGGCCAGGAAGATGTTTGGTGGCAGGCGCCATGCCATCCAGGTGGCGGAGAGTGAAGCTTAAGACTGCAATTGCAGAAAAAGTCCATGAGGGGAGAAAAGAGGGAAGAGGGCAGACCCAGCTGACGAGCACAGCTCCACCCAAACCACCCTCGACATCCACGTGGACAGATGGACACTCGCACACCCAGCCTGACAGGAGCCCACCCTGAAGGCTTGGGCCACCTCGTGGCAGCAAAAAAAAAAAACAACAGGGGACCCGCCTTGATCCAGGGGGCACACTCGCAGAGCCAGGAAGTTGTGTCAACAGCAGAAGGGAAGGTCTGTGGGTGGGAGGTGGTATCCTGGGGGAGGGGGTCATAGGTTGTGGGCTGGCCTCTGTCTGGGCCTGAGGAGCCTGGCAGAGACACCACCTGGCATAGCAGCTGGCCTCAAGGGGAATGAGACATTAAAGAAAAAGACCAGTGTGGTGACGGTTTCTGTCAGTTTGGCACAAGAGAAAAAGAAAAGGAACATGGGAAAGAGAAAGCAAGACTGGGCAATGGGTGCAGAAGATGGGACCGGGAAGAGGTGTGAGAATAGGCGATAAGCGGGAGAGAGAGTGAGCTTGGGGAGATGCCCCTTGGGACCCTGGCGTATCCACAGCATCTCTGGGATCAGTGTCAGAACCTCACCCGCCCTGAGGTGTAGTTAGTGGGAGTAGGATGGAGGGGGCCAGGCAGCCCCTCAAGAAGGAGCCCAGGACCTCTTGCCATCTGGGCGGGGTCCATCTCCTAAGCTGGGCCCAAGCCCCACAGCTGTTTCTACTTCTAACTAGTTCTTCAGTGAAATATCCCCTGAGGGACCTTGGGTGGGAGTTTTTGGCACACAGCAGGCCTGCCAGGAGAACCATGCAATTGGTCAAACTGGGGCCTTGCCCCTAGTGGGGAGAAAGCCCAGTCCCTGGCCTACCATGAGAGGGGGAAGCTGCCAGCCATACATCTGGCAGGGGCAGAAGAGGTTTCTGTGCCCTGTGGGACGGAGGCAGGGCAAGCAGATGCAGGCCCAGCCCTGCCCTTACAGGTAACTGGAAGTGACGAAGGAGTGGGGCCCCCGGACTCTGCTCAGGTGGATCATCGCACGGTCATAGGCCACCTGCACTGACTTGCGGATGCTGGTCTTGCGGCCTTCCAGCATCTTGAGCTTGTCCACGGTGTCTTCCACACCCAAGGGCAGGACTTTGTCCCTTGGAAGCCACTGCCTGAAATGCAAGCACAGTAAGAGGCTGGGCAGTAGTGGATCTCACAGGGGGTTCCTGTGGCCCTACTTGGCCAGGACCAGCAAAGCCACAGAGAGGGTACAGGGCAGAGGGAAGCAAATTGGGGGACTCCATGCAGGAGGCCACCAAGAACCTAGCAGGTCAGGACAGCAAGCAGGATATGCAGGAGTCAGGTGGGGGAATGGCATGGAATCAATTTTGCAGCTAGGTCCTTCTCTGGGCCCTTACTCTGTTTGGAGAGTTGTAAGGGTCCATAGGCTAAGAAAGGCCCACCTGCTGCCCTCTGGGGCCAGATGAGCCTCCCTGGAGGGCTCTGAGCTTCGCCTTGCCTTGGAGAATTAGGGGGCGATGGCTAGCAAGTAGAGCTGATGCCAGGAACTGATAAACTCATCTGTGGTGGGGCCTGCATACTGTGTATGTGTTTTTAAAGCTCCCCAGGTGACTATAACATGTGGCTAAGGATACAGGCTTTGGAGCAAGATCTTGTCTTGTATCTCAATTCTGGCTACAGGGTCTGGACTTTCTGAGCCTCAACTTCCTCATCTGCAAAATGGATTATGAGGGGATTAATGAAGACTTAAATGAGGATTAAAAGAGATCAGATATATAAAGCAATCTGCATAAGTACATGGAGTAAGCACTCAATGGCAGCTACTATTATCACTATTTTTATTAGCTAGTTCTCCCTCCTCACTCTATAGAAGCTAAGGTGAAAGCACTCTCTTGTTGGTGCTAAGAGAAACCTTAAGTGTTGTAAACCATAAATGAGCAAGTCTCCTGTAGTGGACACTGCACTGGCCAGAACCCCTCTCAGGACGGAAACATGCTTCCCAGAAGCTACTGGAAGTGTTGGAAGCCGACAGGCTCTCATCTGAGTCCCTCTCTAAGAATCACCCTCCACCAAGGAAGCCTCTGGCCCAGGCCACACCCCTCCCTCGGGGCAGTGGCATTCAATAACTAGTTGGCACAGGGCAAAAAGGCACAGGTCCAATTCCTGACACCTCTATCTTGTTGAGCCACCCAGCTCCAGATGTGCCCAGTGGATGAGCTGAGGCAGCAAGTGGGCTGTAGTTCAACTTCTCCCCAGTGCTGCATCGCTCCTGCCCCACAGCTCTCCTCAATAAGCCACCTGATGCAAGTCTCGACCTCACAGTGTTTCCCAGGGAATCTGATCTGCAACACCCCTTAGTTACTATTAACATGGCAAGTGCAGGCCTTTTGCTGGCAAGTGGAGACCAGGGTAACTGGTAACATCCATGGCCCCTCTGTATATCTCACTAGCACAGCACCACTGGCACAGACCCCTGGCGTGCCCCTCAGCCCCCTCACAGCAGCACCCACTAACCAGGTGCGCTTGTTGTCAAAGAAGAGGACAAGGAAGAGCTTCTCTCCAGCCTCTGCCTGTTTCTGCTCTCCCAGCTTCAGCACGTCCAGCGGGGGGACAGGGATGGGAACGCCATTGTGCAGGAGGCCCTCCCGGGGCATCTTGGGATCGATGATCTGGAGGCAGAATAGAAGATGGGCACTCAGTGAGGGAGGCCAGGGTGAGCAGTGCCCCTGCTGCAGGACCAACTGCTGAAGCACCCACGCCAGGGGAGTATCAGGCCTGAGTGGGGTATCTTTGATGTCCAGACCAGACAGGCAAACCTCTTCCTCCAACGTCCCTTAGGACAGAAGAGTAGAGGTCACTTTTTTTTTCCTGTCAATTTCCCCTTAGTACCTTTGCAATTCACCTCAAATGCTTGGGGGCCTTCCCTAGGTACCACGGCTATGAAGAAGGCTCTGCATCGGGAAGGCCATCCAGTTGGTTCTAATGAGGTCTCTGGTTACCCACTACCTTCCTGTCTGACTACAATCCTTCCTGATACATGGACGAGATATATTTGTGACACCTCCATGGTAAGATCAGAGAGGAGGCTCAGTGTATAGCTACAGAATGAGCTTGGAGGTTGATGGAGAGGGGAGTATGATGTGGGTGGAAACAAGGGCCACTGGAGGCATTAATCCTTGAGGCAACAAGCTCCACAAGGGCAGCAGCTGGGCCCTTCTCCTTTGGGTTTGCTTCTGGCATCCAGCCCCGCCTTGCCTGGCTCAGAGACGGCAGGTGCTCAGCAAAATGCCTGGTAGCATCAACACAACAATCAGAATCCAGGTTTAGGGAGCACTTTCAAAGTTTCCAAAGCTCCTAATTATTCACACATCATCTCATTGCCATCTCTTGCTGATGCTGAGAAGTCTGCTAACAGGTGTTAGCTGACAAGAGGAAAACACCAAGCACAGAAGCAGAATGTAGCTGGCTAAAACCACACTGGGACTAAAACCAGACAAGGCTTGGGCCTCCACAGCCCACTGCCTCCTACGCAGCCCCTGCTTCCAGAGCAGACAGCTAATAGCTCTGGGAGCAAAGACTAGGAACTTACTGAGGAAGCAGCCTTCTCCAGAGACAGAGCAATCTTACTTCCTATACGCTGTCCCAGTGGGCCCCTTCTCATAATAAACTGCTCTCATTATTTACCTTTGCATGTCTGCCAATTTCACTACATCCCTCTCAAGATAAGCAGCTGAAAGCAGCTGTTCTGGTTAGGAGTTTAAGGAAGAACCACCTTACCCCACCCACCAGGTGTGTAATTTGATCAAAACTCTCCCAGCCTGTCTGTCCCTCCTGGGATTGAAGTAAAGGGTCTTAACGAGAACTACCATACAAGCCCTTGTAAGCTTCCTTGATTACCAAACAAGACAGTGAGGCTACTCTGATAGGTTTCCTCTTGACTAAGGTATGCTGGTTCCTGCCTTGGAACCCAGGGTGCTTGCAGAGGGTAGATTGTGAACAATTTCCCCTGAGGGCAAAAGCAAGGTAGGTAAGTCTGCCATCTGAGGAGAGCTTTTGTTTCCCAAAATAATAAATGGTCCATTCATTCAATGAATACTATGCAAATGTAAAACAACATGGTAACAAAGCTTGTGATAAAACTTAACATGTGTACATACACTATTATTACAACTATAATATGAATATGTGAACAATAAATAGAAAGAATGATACAAAATGCTTGGACTCAACATTAGAATAGTGGGGGTTTGTGTTTTTTTGCCTCTATTTTTACAAACTTCTATAATGCAGTATATTACTCTTACAAAAAAAAACAAAAAACAAAAAACAAAAACAAGAAAAAATGTTTAAAAGACAAGAAAAAAAAGACAAAAGCCAGAAAAAATTAAAAACTTTATATCCACTATCTATGGATGCAAATACATACTGAAGAATGCATAGGAAAAAGACTAGGAGAGCATACACCAAAATAAAAACACAGGTTGTGTTCAGGTGGTGGCTGAATTTCTTTAATCATGACAGAAAATGTATAATTAAGAGGGTAATTAAAAAAAAAAGACGAGTTTCAGACTAGTGTTTTTGCATTGTGAGGTATTCTGTTTGTTTGTTTTTTTAATCCAAACCTGCACAGCTTAATCACTTCTTTAATGACTGAGCTGGGAGTCCTGCAGTTTCACCGCTGGCAGGGCAGAGAGCCCTGTGAAGGCAGGCAGCCCCAGGCCCTAACTCTTCAGCTGCTAGGTCACAGTATGGATGTTCCCCACCTGCTACTGCTAAGGAGGGAGTAGAGTAGGCAACATGGCTTCCAATATGGCTCCAACAAACTGTATTAATACAACCTCTTTGAGCTATAATTTCCTTATCTGACCAAACAGGATCAGAATTCCTCCTCTCCTTATCTTAAAAGGCTGCTGTTAAAAGTTGCATATATGAAGGGGCTGGGAGAAACCCAGAGTCCTGTATACATGTAAGAGGCTGGTGGGGTGGTTCCCAACCCTGGCTACAGCTCATCTAGGATGTTTTCTAAAAAATATTGATGCCTCAGTCTGGCCTCTGAGAGTCTAATTTGATAGTGCTGGGGTGGAGGTGACTTGATATGGGTATTGTTTTAAAAATTTCTACAGATTATTCTGACATGCCCCAAAGGTTTAGTATCAGTGGTATCTTCCAGAGCCAGGTGGACACTACCTCCCCAACTGAGAAAGAGTTCAGAAATAACAATCAAGGTGGTAAAAATTGAATTTTTAGCTGCTGCTACTATGACAGAAATGAAAAGTTTAGTTACTGCTGGTGTGAGTATAAACCAAAATGAACTTCCGGCAACTTGGCAACTTGTATCAGAATTCTGCATAGACTTTGCCCCAAGAAGGGACTCCTAAGAATTCACTGTAAGGAAATAATCATGGATGTGCACAAGGGTAAAACTACAATGATGTTTATTGCCAACTGTTTATCATAGTGAAAAATTCAAAACAATCTAAGTGACCAACTAGGGAATGGTTAAAATATGGTACATGCATACAACTGAAGACGATGCAATCATTAAAAATGATGTTGACGAAGAATGTTTAATGGCATAAGATGTGCACGTTCATGATATGCCGTTAAGTGAAAGGGAGGCTAAAAGCAGTATGGTCTCATATATATGCATATTTATACATTTTTTATAAAAGAGTAAGTGGATATACACCCCAAGTTATCCCTGAATAGACAGGACTGTGGATGATTTCGAACTCAGTGGCTCAGAACACAGGCTTTGACATCACACATTTTAAACCCTGGGCTCAAATTCCAACCCTGTCATTTATTAGCTGAATGACCACAAATCGTCAGTTTTCTTCCTTACAAAATGTAATAATCATACTTTCCTCAGTATTTCAACGACTTAGCATGACAAATATTTAATAAAACGTCTAAGCATTATCAGTAGCTTTAAAGATTCTCTAAAATGGGCCCTGTTACTTTTATGCATAATGAAATAAATAAATGCTATTAAAACTCTAAGAACCCTGGCCTTGATCTGCATACTTTTAGCCTATTTTTAGTGCCCCAAGCTGGGAGCCTTGCTAGTTTGACCCACTCAGGCTGGGGCAAAACCCCCCTCCCTTCTATAGCTAAAGACACTCTGACTCCCACCACACTCTGCTGGCTTAATCCAATCAGATTAGCCCCCAAAGCAAGGCAGGGGAGGTAGGAGGGTGGTGTCTGGGGCAGACTCACCAAGGCAGGGTAGGAGGGGTAGCCTCGGCACTTGGCCCACACCAGCTCCAAGGGCTCCAGGTCTCCGCGGTCTTCAAAGGGCAGCAGGAGGCTTCTGCCTGGGGGTGGGGGAGGGGAGGAGACAGCACCCAAAGGGGACTTGGAATGGTGCCCAAAAGGCCTGCCTGTGGCCTCCACTTGACTGGGGCAACCCAGAAATGAGTGACAACATCCCCTCCACCCTTCCTTTTCCCTCTCCTTTCCTTAGAAGTTAGACTGGATCAGGGGTCGGCAAACTAGTTCTGTAAAGGGCCAAATAGTAAATATTTTAGCTTCTGTGGGCAGCACGGCCTCTGTTGCAATTACTCAACACTGCTGTTGTTACCGCATGAAAGCAGCCACACACACAATCTATAAATGAATGAGCATGGCTATGTCCCAATAAAACTTTATTTTTTGGACACTGAAATTTGAATTTCATGTAATTTTCACATGTTACGAAATATCATTCTTCTTATGATTTTCTTTTCAATCATTTCAAAATGTAAAAACCATTCTTGGCCCATGGGCTATACAAAAATAGGCAACAGGCCATAGTTTACCGACCTCTGAACTAGAACCCTAAGATGGCTTTCCCTGGAAAAATGTAACTGCTTCATCCTCATGGCCTTAGGGAGAAGGGCCATAATCCAGCTTGGGCAATGCCACATACTGCTCTCCGGGCCTCCCTGAGTGCAGAGTCCTCAAGATGGAGGCTTCATGGACAAAGATGCCAGGCAAGACATCCTGGTAAAATTACTTGCTGAGTTATTTTCTGACAGAGTCACACCTGGCCATCTAGGACACCTGGATGCACAGCACTCAGCAGAGCTAAGCGGTCTGCAAGTCCTTCACATGCCTTCTTTTGTCAGAACTGAGACTGGGTATCCCTGGGGCAGGCACTGCATCTTTTCATCTTACTTTGCTCTGCACTCAACGCACTAACACATGTGAATGAGTGCTTCACAGATGCTTCTGAAGACACAGAAGAACCTCTCTTTTCCTCTCCACATCTATACACTGGAATGGGCAGGTGACCACACTCAACCAAGGAAAAAAGTCCAAATCTAACAGAGTGGAAATTGTTATTTCTAAGGAAATATTACTACCTCACTTTTTAAAAATTTTTATTTATTTATTTTTTGTAGAGATAGGCTCTCACTATGTTGCCCAGGCTGGTCTCAAACTCCTGGCTTCAAGCAACCCTCCCACTTTGGCTTCCCAAAGTGCCGGGATTACAGGCGTGAGCTACTGTGCTTAACTCTACTTGTAATTTTTAAAAATGTATTAAAATTATAAGATACTATTTTGCACCTATTGAATCAATAGCAGTAACAATAAAAAGATAAAATCCAATACCAAAGAGGTAGACTGAGTAGAAACTGGTGCAATCACATACTACTGATGCAACTGCAGACCAAACCCATCCTTATGGAATGTAATTTGGCAGTATGTCTGAAGAGCCATTTTAAAAATGTATGAACCACCTGTTCCAGTAAATTCCTTCCCTGGGAATTTATTCTAAGAAAAATAACTTTAAAGATGAATAAAAGGATTTTAAAAATATGGGTTCACTACATTACATATAATGTTAAAAGCTGGAAACAACCCAAATGCCTAACAATAGAATGGTTAAGTAAATTATAATGCATTGTTAGATACATTGTTCCAATAATATGAGATATATAAAGATTATGTGTCAACATGAAGAAAGTACAAAAAAAATTGAAAAAAGTAGAATACAAAAGTGCATGTGTTTGGATCAGCATTTTGTTCAAAATGTGCCTAAAATAAACAGAAGGCAACACAGAGAAATGAAGACAATCATGTTACAGGTGATGGAACTATGGGAAGTTAATATCCTTTGGCATCATTTTAGTAAGCATGTGGTTTTAAAAGTAAGAATAAGATGTCACCACCAGAAGCACAAAGTGTGCCAATCCACTCCTGGCTTTGTGTGAGATGCTGTACAAATTCATTTAGACATGAGCCTGACCTTTTGGGAACTGACAGTTACAGAAAGCAATGAAACACACAGGCATGCATTCATCAACACACATACAAGAAAGAAACTGATGCTAAGGGAAAATAAAGCAGTTGGGTAAAGGAAAGAAGGAAGAGAAGCCCTGCAGCCTGTGTGTTAGATGGAAACTTCAAAGACAGGGCATCCAGGGAGCGCACACCCCTGTACAGCAGGGCTGGACAGAGGTGAGCTCAGAGAACAGCCTGCTCTGCACCTGTCCCACCTGAGCACCACCCCAGGCCTCTCCCCCAGGTCCTGCCCTGCCCTTTATTCCCTTTGTCCAAGGAGAAAGGCCCATAAAACTACAGGGTTATGTATGTGTGAGATTCAGTGATACAGGCTATCACTGATAACGTTTGTGAATGGGGACAGGCAGTATCCATGAAAATTACAAACACGCACTTCGTTTAATTCAGTAATTCTACTTCTATAGATAGACTCCCTATGGATATAAAATTATCTATGCATAAGGTTGCTCACTGCAACACTGGTTACGATAATAAATGAAAACAATCTAAACGTCCATCTTTTAGAGGACTGGCTAAGCAAATGATGGCTTTCCTATATAATGGGACACTGGGAAGCCAATAAAAAGCATAGAAGGATCTCCAAGATATATTATTAGCTGGAAAAAAAGGAATGGTTTAGAGGAACATGTGCATATTAGGCTTCTCCACTCACTCTCTTAATTACTCATGCAAGTTTTGGCTTGTATACATATGGATTACCTCTGGAAAGATATAAAAGAAAATGCTAGCAGTTGATGTTCCAGGGAGGGGAGTGCTAGCTTTCATTATACACACTTTTGTACCTTTTTGATTTTTATTACTATAGGCATGTATAACCTATTCAAATTTAAGATGCAATTAAAAAAAAAAAAGAGTATGATTGGCCTGGGAGAGGGCCATCTCCCTGCCCAAGGGCCCAAGAGTTTGGGGGAGCTCAGGGACTGGCTGCCTGGTACGGAGCCCCAGCAGTGCAGCAGCCTGAAGAGCTGGCTCCTCAGAAGGCCTGGCCCCCTCAGCTCTGCCTGAACACTGCTCCTCACCTGAGCCATTGTAGTCAGAGTCTCCGTTCACACCTTCCAGGAAGGGCACTCGAGACAGGGCTGGCTTCCCACGGCTGCGTTTGGGGGGCGTCAGACCACTGCACACAGAGCAGGGAGAGAGGGGTGAAATGAGCAATTTCAATGACTAAAACGCCCACTCCCCTTCTCCCCTCTCCCCTCTCTGACAGGAGTGGAGCTGCAAAAACTCTTTAGGGAGGACAGTTTCTCACCTTCCCCTAAAAACTCACACTAACCCATGTTTTTGACTGAAAAGTTCCCACGAGATTTTGAGGAACCATTTCATCCACATGGAAGGACTGAACCCGGAAGGAGTTGCTCGGTTCCCTGCTCAGGAACCTTGGACTTCATCCAAAGGAAAGGTCACACCAGTCATTTGTCAATCCTTCCAGAGTCTAAGCAGCCTTGCCATGACAGGGGCCATCTTACATCTGCCCAGAATTCTTTGCTCTGGTTCACGTCGTTTCTCCTTTAGAAACCAATTTATTTTTGAGATTCAAAAATTTGCCTCTTTGCCAAATTTTCTAAAGTGGACATGTGATACTTCCTTAATTAGAAAAGACATTTTTAAATTGGAAAAAAAAATGCACTTCTCACTTCCAAATGGTTTATGTGTGAAGTTTTTCTTGGATAGAGAGAAGTGGATTTTTTAAAGTAAAAAGTGGGCTGGGTGTGGTGGCTCATGCCTGTAATCCCAACACTTTGGGAGGCTGAGCTGGGCAGACCACGAGGTCAGAAGATCAAGACCATCCTGGCCAACATGGTGAAACCTTATCTCTACTAAAAATACAAAAATTAGCTGGCCGTGGTGGCATGTGCCTGTACTCCCAGCTACTCAGGAGGCTGAGGCAGGAGAATCACTTGAACCAGGGAGTCGGAGGTTGCAGTGACCCAAGATCATGCTACTGCACTCCAGCCTGGTGACAGAGCAAGACTCCATCTCAAACAAAAAAAAAAAAAAAAAAAGTAGGCCAATTTTTGTTTCATGGCAATTGCAGAGGCAAAATATATATTACACAAAGACTAAAAAGTGATAAGCAAAAATTAGAATAGCAATACCAAAGCAATGTTGCAACTGAAGCCCACCTGGGCATCAGTATTTTCAAATTGTTCCCCATACAACTCTAACGTACACCGTAGCTTCTGGGCAAAAATGATATATATGGCTAGCACTTTTTTCCATCCAAACTTCAAAAAATAATATTACTCCTATATAACTTTAAATTTTTTTACTAAAAAATGCTTAAAGAATAGGTCGTCAATCCGCAGAAAAGCAGAAACGCTTAAAGAAACCCCTGGTGGGATAAGAAACAGCCAGGAGTAGGGACTGGTTGGAGAGTAGGGTATTCCCGTTTTACTGAATCAGAACTGACTTTATCAGGAACGTATGCTAAGAAAACTTTGCTTAACCAAAACCCAATGAATCACAATTTTTCAGTAACCAGTAGTTGGGTTGGTAGTTTTTACTGCTAGTCAAAATAGGAACTGTTTGGGAAAAAACAAAAAATACCCAGTTTACATTTAGGATTTAGTTCCCATTTACCCTACAAAAATCTGCCAACATATTAGAGAAATTGAGGCCTTGTACAAATGTAAAGTGCTAGTAATTTTATCAGGAAAGCCTCTCAAAGTTCACATCAAGATGAGAAAAAGAAAAACAAAGTTCACATCAAGAATCTGGGGAGACATCTTCAAACACAACAGAAGAGAGCACAGCAAAGTAGTTAAGAAATTAAACTCTTGGAGCCTATCTGGGTTCAAAACCCAGCTCTCGTTATCAGTTCTGTAACCTTCAGCAAGTTACTTAACTTCTCTGAGGCTTACACTCCCCATGTGTTGTTGTAAGGATTAATGAACGAACACTCATAAAGCTCTCAGTACAGCACATACCATGCAGTCAATAAACACAGCTGTAGTTATTGTCATACGAAGGATAGTAAATTTTAATGTCTTACTGAAAGTATTACAAACTGCTAATACTGTACTATAGAATGATGAGCTCTGAGAAGGATGAGCTCAATAAAATAGGATGCAACACCAAAAATAAGTCTGTATGTTCCTGATTTGTAGAAAAAAGCACAACTGACTCAATCATGGCCTGCATTTCAGCCCTTTCTCCAAGTTACCCTGGCCTAAGCAGACAACCCAACCTACAATTATCTTATTTACTGGTTTAACATCCATATCCATGAGAACAGACACCTTAGAAGATAATCTTCATGAGAACAGGTACCTTAGTGCTTAGAACAGTACCTGGCATACAGTAGGTGTTCAGTTATCAGTATTTGAATGAGTGACCTATAGAAAGCACATGTAGCACCAACCTGCTCAGAAAATCATCAGAAAAGATAAACCAAGGGGTAAGTGAAAAAGGGAGTGTGGGGGATGGGTTAGTGACCAGTTCTTTCAAGGTTATTTCTAATTCTGGGATTATATGATTCTGGTCTAATAAATAAGGTCTTCCCTTATGTACTTATTACCACAGTATGGGGGGAAAAAGAAAAACAACCCTTGCAGTTGAAGCCCTTGGATCTCCTATTTTAAACCCTGAAATATTAATATACCCTTCCTCCAAGGGGCCCCAGATAAATCAAGGGCATTGCACTGGAGTTCTGCAGAAAGGCAAACACGCCACCTGAATTAGCAGGCTAACCAGAGCCTGGCCTTGCTTGCTCTTGTGGCTAATAGCTGAAAAGAATGCCCTTCATAGAAGAAGGGGCCAACACACCTTCCACCTTTAGTCAAGAGCGGGAAAAGGATAGTTTGATGGGTCCAATCCTACCCTGACCCCAACAAAGTGGGCTTCCAGATACCTTATCTTTGAAGGGAGTCAGGAACTTCAACCCAGGTCCAGGCTAGAAGCATCATGTAAGATTCTGAAATCTTTCTCTTTCCTGTGCCCGATAATTTTTTCCCATCTACTTCCCCTGTATCTCTGGAGGCTGCAATAGGAAGCTAGGGCAACTCTGAGGGTTGGCGGGGCATAGGGGAATCTCAGAGAAACCACAGCAGGGAACCAGTCCAGGCCAACAAGTAGCTGGTGACCCCCTCAGCCCTACCAGTAGTCCCACAGCCCAGGTAGACTGAATGCCTAAAAGAACACATGCCCAGTCTGCCTTGGAAGCACTTCAAACACAAATAGTCTTCTGGTGCTGCCCTGGGACCTTTCCTCCCCTACTCTGAACCTAAGATCCATTCAGCAGTCATGTGGTGGGGCCATGACATTAGCCTTCAGGACAAGTCACTTTTCCTTTGTGGCAGTGAGGGTTTCTCATTTCTAAGAGTCCTCCCCGCCCTGGTGTCTTACAGAACACAGAGCAGGGGCTCCATAAACTCTTGTGCCTGGAAGAAACTTTAAGGTCTGGTCTGAGAAATCCTCTCTTCAGATAAAAGAATGGGAAGAAATCCATCCCTTTTCAGCTCAAGGACTGTAGAAGAGCTTTGGGGCCTTTGTCTGAATAAAAAGCAATTCCAGGCCAGGCACGGTGGCTCACACCTGTAATTCCAGCACTTTGGGAGGCTGCAGTGGGCAGATCACTTGAGGTCAGGAGTTCAAGACCAGTCTGGCCAACATGGTGAAACCTCATCTCTACTAAAAATACAAAAATTAGCTAGGCGTGGTGGCATGTGCCTGTACTCCCAGCTACTCAAGAGGCAGCGGCAGGAGAATCACTTAAACCCAGGAGGCGGAGGTTGCAGTGAGCCGAGATCGGGCCACTGCACTCCAGCTTGGGCAGCAGAGCAAGACTCCATGTCAAAAAAAAAAAAAAAAAGGCAATTCCAAATTTCCTACTTGGTCATTTCATACACCTACACCACACCTCTATAAAGAGGCTATGACGCCCCAAAAGGCAAAGAGCAAAACCAAGTCTGTAATGGCTGGGTTGTCTAAATGTGTGTAGGGGCAGCAGGGGACTTTGGCTCAAATGTTAATTTCACTGAGCCATAGGAGATTTAGCTTTCCCTATCCTCTAGAGTCCAAATTCAGCCCCACAAACCCTGTAAAGCATCAGCACTACTCTTCCTCTCTCAGATCAGATCTGAGAGTCAAGGGTCACCCTGTTTCCTAGGAACTCCCAGAGTTACAGATAAGAGGCCTCAGGAAATAGCAGGAGTGGGGGAAGAGAGAAAAAGGTAAGCAGGAGGAGGTTCAATCTGTAGTTGAATGGCGAGTAAAAGGAGGGGTAGCAGAGCTGCTGACAAAGCTTTGGGAATGTGTTCTTACCTGCAAGCTTCAAATGCCAGTCCACCACTGAGACCCAAACTACATTCAGAGTCAGACCCGCTTTCGGTGTGTTTTCCAAAGCCGTTGGTTATGCCTGCCAAGGACACACACAGTGAGTCTGAGTGCAGAAATTCCCCTTCCCAACACATGCTACAGGGTGAGGCAGCCACCTCAGGAGGGCTCAGTGAGGAGTGGAGAGGATGGCTATTCCTTTCCCTGTGAGAAATGGGTCTTGGGTGATAGAGAAGATCTGATCAAGACAAAAGTTTGGGGGGAAATATTGCTGGCTAGGGCAAGGAGCAGACACTGCAATTTCCTTCCCATCCTTCTGCTTTTTGTTTAAGGAAACCATAGCACACAGCTCACTCAGCTACTGTCATTTGGCTACACAGGGAGATACTAAGACTTCTCCTACCCTGGCTGGCTCACAAGTCCTTGGATCTGCTTCTAATTTCAAACCTCAATTATCAGGTAGCCTTCTCTGCCTTTTCCAGGAGCCCAACCGCCTTGCCTCTTCAGATAAACACTCACATAACCTATGCATCACACAGCTGGCAACAGCTAGTTTGATTCTTTGGGGGTGGTGTCAAGAGAGACTAGAGATGGATAAGGGCCCTTTGTCAACCACACCCTGAGATATCTCACAAGGCTAATCCAAAGTGAGGATGGGGGCACTCTTCAGCGGAACTAAAGCAGCCCAGAACTTCCTGGGAGGGAGAGTCAGAACCTGGGGTTCTAGGCTGGGCTCTGAAACACAGGTTCCTTTTCTCTTGCTTTGAGGTCTCTTGACCTCTCCTTTTGTGAAGTGAAGATAATACCTTACTTACTTACTATTCAGTATGTATGAGAGAAGGTCTGTTTATAGTGGGGAGCCCTTCAGAGGCAAATGAAGGCTGTTTGGTCATCCCAGGTATATGACCTTGAAGTGAAGGCTTCCACTCTCCTATCTATCCAATTTATTTTTCTATTTTTTGAGATAGGTTCTCGCTTTGTTGCCCAGGCCAGAGTGCAGTGGCGTAAACAAGGCTCACTAGAGCCTCGATAGCATGGGTTCAAGTGATCCCCTGCCTCAACCTCCTGAGTAGCTGTGACCACAGGCATGCGCCCTATGCCCAGCTAACTGCTTAACTTTGTAGAAACAGGGTCTTGCCATGTTGCTCAGGCTGGTCTCGAGCTCCTGGGCTCAAGTAATCCTTCTGCCTCAGCCTCCCAAAATACTGGGATTACAGGCATGGGTCACTGTGCCTGGCCTTTATCCAATTGCTAGCCACACTAAAAGTCCTATAATTCTAACAGCTGAGCCAAGAGGTGTACGGAGATGGGCCAGGCACCTGATTTGAAAGCTGTAAATTACAGACACCGTAACTAGAAAACTGTGAGGCAAGTCCCTCCTATAAGAGCAGGTGTCTGAGCCACAATGTCTATCCTCTGACCTGGCTCTGCCTCTAACATTATGACCACAATTTAAATCACTGAAGCCATCTGTGTCTTGGGTGCCTCACTTACGAAGGATCAACACCTCTTTTTGTGAGATTCAACTAAGGTTGTATAGAAGTATTCCTGAGTGTCAGGCAACTGGGATGGTGAGAGAGAGAGACAGGATTCTAGCAGTATCTCCAAGCAACAGGCCCCCTCAGGTTGGATAGGCCTCATGTACAGAGCTACTTCCCAATAGCAGGATCTTTCATTCTTTTAATGCAGTGTTCTCAGCACTGTATGGCTAAGCCTGATTCAGCTGAGAGGATGACAGTAACTGCTACCATCTACTGCTATATGCCAAGTGCTTTATAAAGGGTATTTCTAGTTCTTAGAACCCTGCAAGGTAGGTATCAGAAACTCCATATTAAGAATAAGGAAACAGACTCAGAGAAGTTAATTAATTTTCCTGTGGTTACACAGCCAGTAAGAAATTGCGGATTTGAGTGCAGGTATGCCTAACTCCAGGCCTTAAGCTCTTGCCTCTATATACCAACTTACTCCCCTAACACAGAAAAGTTTTGGCCAGATGAGATGGAAAGGTATTGTTGAAAACAAAATATCAGGCAAGAAGACAGAAAAGCAAGTGCTGGCCACACAGTCCAAAGTCACCACATAAAAGTACATGAGGGACACAAAGAGCAAAAGCCAAGAGCAGCCCTCCCTGCCAAGAAGGTCGGTCTTCCCTAACCCACCAAGACCTAAGTACTCTGCACGGCATTCAAAGTCCTTCACATTCAGTCCCATCTCACCCATCCACTCTTGGCTCCTGATGCGCTGGGAAGCCCCTCTCTAAGCTATCCCTCACAGAGATTCTGTCCTCCTCCTTGTTCCCACACACCCAGGCCTGAGGCCTTCATAACCATTCCTTTCCACAGGGCCTCATCCCACAGGGACAGCTCAGCCCAACTCCTACAGCTCAAATTCCCTGAACACCTCTAGCAATGCTACCTCTCACCCGACAAATAACAACATACTGTCCACCACTGTGATTTCTCTAAATTTTGAGAGACTCATTTGCCCAATGGCCTGTGAACCTTCCAGAGCTGGAATTAAGTCTGACTTATTTTATTACTTCCCCACAACTACTCATGACTAGCTCCTGCTGGATGTATATTAAGAATACTTTAGGTGAGGCGTGGTGGCTCATGCCTGTAATCCCATCACTTTGGGAGGCTGAGGCGGGCAAATCACTTGAGGTCAGGTGACCAGCCTGGCCAACATGGTGAAACCTCATCTCCACTAAAAACACAAAAATTAGCAAGCCGTGGTGGCGGGCACCTGTAGTACAGCTACTCAGGAGGCTGAGTCAGGAGAATCGCTTGAACCCAGGAAGCAGAGGTTGCAGTGAGCTGAGATCATGCCACTGCACTCCAGCCTGGGCGATGGAGCAAGATTCATCTCAAAAAAAAAAAAAAGAACTCTTCTTTAGTGATGGAACCTCCATTACATACCTCTATCACCACCTTACCCCACCCGAACCCCTCTGCTGCAGCCAAACTGGTTCCCTCAGTGTTCCTCAGACATGCAGGCATGTTCCCACCTCCAGGACCTGTGTACTTTCTAGTCTGTCTTTTTGGAATGTTCTTCCCCTAGACATACAAATAGCTCATGCCTTCAACTCCTTCAGATCTTTACTCAAACGTTACCTCCTTAGAAAACCTGGCCATCCTCTCTAAGACCACTCTAGCATTCCTTCCCTGCTAGATCTTTCTCCAAAGCTTCTAATACAAGATACAGTTTACTCATTTGCTTTTAATATATTCCCCCATAAGAGAGGAGATTTTTGTCTGTTTTGCTCATTGACTTTTTTCCCCCAATGCCTAGAACAGTGCCTAACACAAATATTTGATGAATGAACTGAAATGAAGGTAGGAATCATTTTACTTTATACAACATTGCATTACCCTCAGGGCCAATGAATCCCAGACACAATCTGGCTCTCTGGAAAATACCTGCTCAAAGCCTATTTCCCCTGGCTGCTACTCATGTGCCAGGCCCAACTGTGAGCTATGGTGCCCTCAATGCTACTACTGCTGTTCAATGGGGCCATTAGAGAGATGGCCAACTGGGGAAGGTGCTGGTTGGCAAGGCAAAGCAGAAAAGCAGATGCGAAGTATCAAGAGAAGTCCCAGGCAGGGTCACCTGTCTCTTCCTCCTGCTGGGGGGACCTCTCCCCTTCGCTCTCACTACAGCTCCTGCTCCTTGGCCGCTTCCGGGAGTGGCGCTCTTCCTCGATGCTGGCTGGAGAGGCAGGAGAGCCTGCCACACCATGGTCCTCGCCATTCTCCAGGACCCTGTCTGGGCTTCTCTGTAGCTTAACCCCATTCTTGGCCTTCTTGAAGAGGACTGATGTGCGGCGACCCACACCACTAAGTGGGGTACCGGCTGGGGTGTCAGGGGCCATGAGGGATAGTCTGTTGATGCCATTGTCACTGAGCAAGCGTTGCAAAGGCTCACTCCCTAGCTGCAGTGGTGATTTTTCCAAGAGCTCATCTTCTTCCACCTTTCTGGGCTTTAGGAACCGGCTTGGAGGTTTGCTATCATTGATGGGTTTCAGAGTAGGGGGCTCCGGGGGGGATTCTTGCTCAGACAAGGAAGGTGCAGGCCCAGTGGGCTCCAGGGTTGGCGGAGGAGGCAGTTTGGAGTCATCTATTAGAAAAAAAGAGAACCTGCTTGAACATTTTAGAAAGAGTCTGCTCCTACAAGCTAGATACTGACACTGACAACCAAGGACCAAAAGCATGGGCTGTTATAAGGCTTGAGATGCATTCAAGGTCTTAGATCTCAAGCAAAGAAAAAGGAGGATTAGGTTTGTTTTTTTTTTTTTCAGAGACAGGATCTTGCTCTGTTGACCAGGCTGGAGTGCAGTGGTCTGATCACAGCTCACTGCAACCGCAAACTCCTGGGCTCAAGTGATTATCCCGCCTCAGCCTCCAAAGTAGCTAGGTCTACAAGCACACACCACCACGCTTGGCTAATTTTTTAAAAAAATTTTTGTAGAGACAGGGTCTTACTATGTTGCCCAGGCTGGTCTCAAACTCCTGGCCTCAAACAATCCTCCTGCCTCTGCCTCCCAAAGTGCTGGGATTACAGGGATGAGCCACTATACCCATCCCTAGGAGAAGTAAGTTCTATCTACACTAGTAGTTCTCAACCCTGGCTATGCATAAGAATCACATAGGAAGTTTCTTAAAAATTCCAATGCCTAGGCTCTATCCCATACCAACTGAAACCAAATTTGTAAAGATATGGTATTTCGTTTTTTAAAGCTTACCAGGGGAGTCTAATGAAGTGAGGATTGCAAACCATTGCTCTACACCCAAGAAAGCCACATGCTTAATCAATAAATAGGTTAAGTCTCAGCTTGACAGATTAGGTATCTATAATTCTCACTGGACTCAAGAGTTTTCTCATCTGTCAATCGATTTTATTTCACATCACCCAAGTGAGAACAAGTACAGCAGGCAGAAAAAGTTCAAAAATGTGAAAAACAGAGACCAAGTAAGTTAAATCAGTGGTTGCCAAACATGTCTGCTCACCTACCACCTTGAAACTTTTGAAAGTTGAGACTTCCAAGCCAAAGCCCAGACATCCCTAACTGAATCTATGGGAGGTGAGGTTACGCTTTTTTTTTTTTCTAGGTGATGCTGTTGGCCTACTGGGCACAACTCTGTACTGCCACAGCCCCAGAAGTAGGGATACAAATGGCATGCTGACTGTCATATGGGGAGTCCAGAGGAGTCGCAATGGACACAAAGCCCTCTGATGTCAAATGTGATCTCTCAACCATGTCTCCATTCTCTGCCAACCTAAAATAAAATGGGCTGTTACCTACAATTTGGGCCCCTATCCATTTGAAGTAACTTCTAGCCTTTTGGACTGTGTGCGTGACAGGCCCTCCCAAGCTATAGGCTCAGATCTGAAGGCAGGTATGAGGGAGACAATTTCATCCCCAATGAAGGAGAAGAATGAGAAGCAGCTTAGCTTATAAGGTTCCTGGGTTTCTGAGAATCACTTCCCCGGCTGTCTTTTCTTCTTTTTTATTTTTATTTTTTTGTCTTTTCTCAAGATTAAGAAAAACTGTGGAAACCAACTATCTTTTATAGTCTGGCCTCTCTACTTGAGATGGGCCTGTAGATACAGCTAGATGGGGTAAAAACCATGAGGTGGCTCAAAAGCCCAGGGTCTTTCCTTCTCTGCTATCCCCTCACACCCCAACCTAACCTGCTCTAAGAGTCTCTCCACATGATGATACAAGGTAGGCTGATATTTAACTGGTATGTACAATACGGCTGTATCAGGTGCAAAATACTGACATACTTAATTGGCTAATAAACAGCTGCTGGGCTGCAGCACCTGAAACTCCCCACAATCCAGCAACTAAATATCCACATCAGGGGCTTTTGGGAGCCCACTCCAATATAACAGCCAACATCTACTGAGATGGATAAATTTTTGTCTCTATTGATTGTTAAATATTTTGAACATCATCCCTGCGTATACATGGAAGTGTGACCCTTCCAAGCACTTTTGCTTGCCCACAAGTGTCAGATCTAAACTCAGAAAGAATATCCCCATTATGATATTTCAGCTTAGCCTTTGTCCCTCTTTACCCTCCAACCCCTGCCTGCCTGTGACTATCTCTCACCTCTGTCCCCATCGTCTTCTGGCTCCTCCTGCAAGGCCTGCTCCAGCACAGCTGCATCCCCCTGGGGCCCTGCTGGCAGCTCCCCATTGGATACTGTCTTGTTGAGTGATGGTGGCTGTGGTGGTGGTGGCTGTGCCAGCTTCTGCCGAAGGGCATTGATCTCCCGGCGTAGCAGGCGGACACGGCGGGTGCGGGCCCCACTGGACCGCATGGCGCTCACCAGGTCCAGTTTCTCCAGCAGCTCCTTCAGCTGCACCTCTGGGGACAAATGGGCCCGGTTCTCTGGGATGAGGATGTTGTCCACTGCCAGGGAGAAGGGAGGACAGAAGGGGCTGAAGGACCCGCCCAGCACAGGGCAAGAGAAAGGGGCCGAATCCTTCGGATGCAAAACTCTCTCTTGGAATGCCTGGGCCAGCAGCTTCCAGCAGCGTCACTGTGGGCCTTGGCCCTGCAACACCACTGCCCAGAAGGCAGCCACAGGGGCAAGGTCAGAATGTGGGAAACGTCTGCAGGAAGCAGTTCACAGTCATGATTATGGGCTCCATGGAGCAGGCATGAGGCAGCTCGGCAATACCCTGGCCTGAGTGACTGGCTGCTGCCATCGAGAAGCAGAGAGCAGGGACAGGCAGCGTGTGGGGCTCAGAGGCAATTCCATTTTTCTGGTCATCCACCTGCAATCTTCTGAATGAGCCAGACACACACCAGCAATGCACTCTCCCTGTCCCATGCTCCAATGCCATACAGAGGGGATCCAAGAGAGGAAGACCTCTGATGAGGCTTTAAGCTTTTCAAACAGATCACTAGTACCTGATTCCCCTTTTCTACCACTTAAGAAGTGCTGAGTACATTAGTTAAACTTTAACCCTTAGAACTATTCCAGCCACAAAGGTATACCTCAGTCTGTGCTCACCCTCAGCTTTGCTCCTGGAGTCTACCTATAGCCCCAAGGACCACCCTGATCCCTCACTCTGTAGACTCTGTTCCTGTGCCTCCTCCTGGCCCCTCTCCTGCCCACCCATCCAGGCCTCTCACCGTCTTCCCAGGAGAAGCGGTAAAAGTCTTCCAATTTGGGTGACTCGGGCAGGTGAGTGCCCCTCTCGGGGTCATAGCCGATGTTCTCTGCCTGCCGCCGGGCGTGCCGTAGGATGGCCCCTCCCAGGTCCCGCAGGCGGACAGCTGCTCGGTGGAAAATTGTGTCTTTAGCATTATACTTCATGCAGTTGGTAACTATAAGGTTAAAGTCCTCCTCAAACTCCTCCAAGGTGCGGTACAGGTGGGACTCCAGCTTCCGCCTCATAGTAGAAAAATCCATTGGCTTGGATATGAATTCCAGGTAATCTGGAACCTAAACATATAAAACCTGTACAATTACAACAACCATTTACTAGCCAAACAGGCACACCCTTCACCAATACTCTTGGCCTCCTCAATTTCTGATTTGGCCAAGCCAGGCTAACTCAAAGACCTACAGTCCTGGCCCACCCTGGCCTGCTGACCCCTCATCAAGGGCAAGTCTACTAGCTTGGCCAGACCCACCCTCCTACCCCTGGTTTTGTACACCCTGTGGCCCAACTCCTTCCTAGCCTACTCAGACCCTGTTCCAGTTCAAGAAGAATTTACTACTTGGAAAGTAGGGGGAACTTGCCTCACTCAAGTTGACTGGTTCTGCGAAGATGTGTGCAGGATCCTTCTCCTGCAGCAGGTCCAGTGTTGTCCTCAACAAAACATTGAATGGCATCAGCTCCAGCTCCATGGCAGCCTGCTGGACTTTGACCTGTGGGGAAAGTGGGGTGAGATCAGATCAGAACATCCCCTGCAAAGATGTACTGAAACTTTTTCTTGATAGCTTGACTTTTACCAATCATGTACAACAAATTTTCATAGAATATTAAGCTGACCAGTATATGAGGAGCTATCACCCAACCTTTAGCCTAGGAATAATGACACCAACAGCTACTATTTTGATTGTTTCCTATGTACCAAACATCATACTAAAATTTACAGTAACAATAATAATTATCATTACAATTATAATAATTAACACTTCTATAGCCCTTACTAAATGCCAGGTAATGTTCTAAGCATTTTATGTAAAATAAATGAGTATATGAAGTAGGAACAGATGAGGTATTTTACAAAGAGGAAATCAAGTAACTAAGGAACTAGGAGGAAACTAAGTAACTGGCCTAAAGTCATAGCTAATAAGGAGCGGAGTTGGGATTCAGTCTCAGACAGTGGTTCTACAGTGAGTGCTCTTGACCATTATGCTATACTAACTCTGTACTTGTATTACCTCAATTAAGCATCACAATAACCCTGAAACAGAAATTATTATCCCCATTTTACAAATATGGATCAGAACAAGGATCACCAAGGACTAAAAGAAAAAAAATACAAATTAAAAAAATATATATGGAATCTGAGGTTTAGAGAGAGCATGATGAAGGAGTTACTAGTCTAAGGTCATCTGGCTACAAAAGAATAGAGATAGGATTTGAACCCAGGTCTGACTTAGTCCAAGGGACACAATGATGATGTAAAATGTGCTTGAACCAGAATTTCCCATTCAGTGTGCTGAGATACTGATTCCATCAGCCCTTGGAGCATCTGGGTCAGCATGGGGTCAGCAGGGCCTCCAGGCTTGCCCCCGCAAGTGGCAAGTAGCTTCATATATTTACAGTAGTATGCTGTACAAATGCTATTTTCTACATATGCCCTAATATGAAAAGTTGGGAAGCCATAAATTAAGACTATAGAAAATTTCCACCTTTTGGCTATATCAAAACAGGCCTGCCTACTTCCCCAGGACCAGGCCTTCTTCTCTCTCTCATTTCTCTGAACCAGAGATGAGATGAGAAGTTTAGCTGTGGGATCATGCCTGGGATAGCACAGACATTTTGAACCCTTGAAGAAGGTCCTGAGATGTCCTCCATGGCCATCCATGGTAAATATGGCATGAGCTGCCCAGGCTATGAGGAGGAAACTCAGGCTACTGTCCTGCTAGAAAAGGGGTTGTGCTAAGGCTGAACATTGAATTAGAATTTGGAGAAAGAGAAAGAAACATCTTTTTTTTTTTTTCCCTTTTTGTGGAGAACAGGTCTTGCTTTGTTGCCCAGGCTCGTCTCAAACTCCTGGACTCAACCTATCCTCCTTCCCTAAATGCGGGGATTACAGGCATGAGCCACTGTGCCCGGCAAGAAAGGAACATCTTTAACCTGGGCCTCCGAAGCATGCGAGTGACAGCTGCTATTCCTAGACCAGAGAGAACAGTTTTGGCTTTTCATCCACTCAATTAATAGTATTTGCTCTCTGCCATGTGCATAGACACTTCAGAGAAGCAAAGAGTATTGATAATAATGACAGCAGCTGACACTTCTCTGGCTGTTACTATGTGCCAGGCACTGTTCTAAGCTCTTTACATGATGAAGTCATCTAATTCTCAAAACAACCTTATGATGTAGGCTCTATAATTACCCCCATATTCCAGGTGAGAAAACCGATGTATTAAGCGATTAAAGAACTTGGTTAATGTTACACAGGTAGTCAAGAGGCAGGATTTAAACCCAGGCAGTCTGGTGCCATAGCTCATGTTCCTAAACACTATGCTACACTACCTACCTCAACATTTCCTATGCTCAAGGGCTTAAAATCTCCTAGAACAGAGGAGAAATAGAAAATGTAAATGATTCAAGACCATAAGTGTTTAAGAGTCACGTAGGAACCCTCAGAAGTTCCCAGGCCAGAGGCTTTCAACTGATGATGCCCATGAGAATGGTCTAAGAAGCTTTCCAAAATCCTCAAGGCCAGGCTCCCTCTGAGAGACTTCCTGAATCAGAAAATACAGGGACGGGCCCAGGTCATATGATATTAAGCTTATGCTTGAGGCCACCAGGAGCTGAAACCCAAACTATAGAAACCATCAGTAGCACCACATCTAATAGAAAGTAGGCAGATCTTGGAGCCTACAGTCCTGGGTAGGGAGGGGAGAAAGAAAGCTAGCATAAGGCAGGGACTCCCAGATTTCCCAATACTAGACTAACAGTGGGAGAAAGTGGCCTTGAACTAGGGCCCTAGGGCTGCAGGCTCCTCTTTACCTGCTCTCGTTTGAGCTTCTCTCTCTTCCGAATCAGCTCAATCAGCAGCCGCGCCCGCTCCAAGTCATGCCGGAGCTTCTGCCAATACTTCAGCTCTTCCTTCACTGCACTTGTCTTCTCATCCTGCTCTCGCTATAGGAGGGAAGAGAAGAGGGACTAGGAACCTCCTTCTTGCAAAAGTCCTCTCCCTGTTCAAGCCCCATGGGGCTGCAGCAGGTAAAAGTCTTGTCCCCTTCCTTGATCCACAGTTCCAAGAGCCCTTCCACCCCTCTCTACCCCATGCTGTCCTCCTGAGCTGCCCCAGTATTATAGCACTGTTTCTTCATTATAAAGCAATAAACTTTGATGGAGTAGCATCTGGGACTGCTTCCCCTTACCCCCAGGTACACCAGAGAGCAGCTATGGCCCTCTGGGTCAGAAAGAATTTCATAAGAAAACCGACCTCAGGGGTGAAAAGAATTTCACCCTAGAGCTTTCACTTGGCTAGAAAACAAAGTGAGGTTCTTACTATAAGCTTGAACATACTCTGGTAAAACAACAAACAAATCACAATTCCTGCCCTAGAAAAGATTACAGCTGGAGTCAGGGGAAGGGAAGAGACCTAGAGCTTGAAGCACAAGGGCATATTAGCATAAAGATAATACAAACTAATAATATAAACTGGAAATAAAATGCTAAGAGGACACAAAATAGAAGATCTGAGTAGGTGGAGGTTAGATCGGAGAAGCTTCCTGGTGAAGAATCTTACTAGAGTTTTACATACAGGTAGGTGACAGACATGGATGGGCAAAGTAGTAAGGAAGGTCTCTTCTGGAACCAAAGGGATGAAAGGGGCAGAAACGTAGAGGCAGAATTAGTGATTCTTTGCTTAGTAAGCAAAACAGGCTGGCCAGAACAGAGATGCTGGAGAACTACAAAAGCCAAGGAAGATCCAGGATACAGCTAATAAGAAGCTTCAAACGTAAGGCAAAAGAGCCTTAACTTCGCCTGCCTAGAAAGAGGAGTATATTCCAGAAGAGGAAGTAAGAGAATGGAAGAGCAGGACATTGCTCACCTAGGCCTTGCTCCTCTCCACAGTCAGACATTCCTGCCCCAAAGCCAAGCTTATAAAATCAAGAACTAGGCCTTTCCCCAAAGGACAGATTCCCACCAATGTCCATGCCAAGCACACCTGCCCAGATGTAGGCAGCACCCTCCCTCTACAACCTCTTGGCCATGGAGGATCCCAACAGCATGTGAGTAAGAAACTACCAGTTGAAGATCAAAGAAAGAATTAGAGGCTGGAGATCACCTAGAAAGCTATTGCTGAGATTAAGAGGGCATGGATGAGCAGGAGAGCTGCAGAATGAAGACAAAAAGCCAGTTGATAAAGCCCCCAAAGCAGCTTAAAGGATGATTAACAATGGCCCTTAGGGAGTAAAGAGTCAAAAGTAACTCCAAGGTGGGGAACTCTTGATATGAGTCCAGGAGGGAGGGGAGAGCCATAATGATGGGGAAATAAGTTTACTGAGAGGAAAAAAGATAATTAATTTCCAATATTTGAGTTACAAATTAACAACATCCACATGGAAATATCCCTGAAGGACTGATGGCAGAAAAAAGGGATGAGGACAAGACAAAAAGTCTGGAGCTGCTATTGCACAGTTATTGTCAATTATGAGATTGGACATGTTCTCCAAGCAAACAAGCAGATAGCAGAGCCACTAGGAATGTTACCATTAAAGAGCAAGAAGTAGGATCAGCATAGGATACAGTCAGAGAGGTAAAAGCAGCCGGAAGTGGTATCACAGAAAAGCTCTTAGACAAAGTCATTTGTGGTGTCAAATGCAGCCCAATGATCAATCAGGTGAGAATATAAGGAAAGACTTCCTGGGAGAAGGTAGCTGATGTTTTAGGGGAGGCTTCAGTGGAGCAGGTGGACCAAAAGGTTCAAGAGGGGCCAGATATAGGCTTATACTTCAGGAGTTTAGTTACAAAAGGCCAAAGTGAGATCAGACAGAATGCAGAAGGCACCAGACTCACATAAAGCTTTGCTTCATCTCTGGAGCAGCAGTGTGGGAACACTTAAAGGCAGAAAGAATAGAACAGGTAAAGGGGGAGAAAGAACTAAAGAGTTAAAATAAGAGAAATTAGGAGCAGAAAACATTAAACATGCAGCAACTCCAGTTGCTAATGGCTAACAGCCACCACAATTGGACAGGCTGTGTGCTAAAACTTAGATCGTAAATTTGTGTATTTACTATGAAACATTTTTTGGCAGATGGCAGTATAATGTCTTGAGGAAAGGGCGCTTTTTCCTAATTAACACAATGTGGCCACCCTGGCTCTCATTCAGCGTACTTCTTGCTTTCTGCTACATCTAGAGGATTTTCCCCACATATTTGGAAAGCTAGGCATGCTCTCCACTCTCCCCTAGAATTCTCTACAAAGTCAAGTCTCACCCATCCAGAAGGAGCTGCTTGAAGATCTCTGTAGTGCTGGGGGTTGTTCCTGGGATAGGCCACCCAGACAGGTAGGCAAAGTCTCCATGGAGGGATCAAGAAGGGGTGCCAGCCCCACCCCAACCATCATTCCTTTTCCTTCATTCTCCACCTCCCTCTACCAGCCTCCAATCACCACTGCACCTACCTGCTCAGCGTTTCTTTGGGACTGCAGATGGGAGTGCAAGCGCCGGATAAGAGGGACACCATTCCGTGCCTGCCGCTTCAACAGCCAATAGTTGTGAAGCCGCTGCATAAACTGGTTTTTCCTCTGAAAGGAGAGACCACTACAGATCTTGTTCAACCTTGAGTAGAGGCACATGGAAGTGAAAGACAAGGTCAGTGGGCAGCCCAGATTATAGCTTATGCATCCTATCCAGACCCTGGTTCATTTCTGAACTTATACAGGAAGACAGAATAAAATGGCCAAATACCTCACCTCAGAGAAAGGCTTGAAAAGGACAGTAAAGTTAAGCAGCTCAGATTCAGCATGAGTTATTTCATTTGCTTTTCCACCTCTTGCCTTGCAGTCCTAATCCTCCAAAAGACCCATCTCCCAGAACCCTGTTTCCTATGGTCCTGGACTTCCTTGTTCCAGGTATGGACTGAGAAACAAGCCTATGCCTCAATACCCCCACCCTCCTCTTATAAAAGCAGTGAAAGGGAACAGGAACTTGGGTAAGCTATGGTTAATGTGGCCACTATTTCCTGCCTTCTGCGGCTGAGAGTCCCATCAAACCAGGGGGTAGCCCACAAGCAGGCTGAGCCCAATGAAACCCCTTAGACTTGTTTGACCTCTGGTTTTTCATGGTATAAACCTCAACAGCCTAAAAATGCTGTTTAATTTTGAACCAAATAAAAAAAAAAATTGGATCTAAAGATGTAAGAGGATGGGAAATGTGAAAACCCAGCTGGCTAAACTACTCAAAAGTCTTAAGGTCAGGGTTTAAGACAGTAACTCCTTGGGGAAGGAAAAGGGGTAGGAGAGGAACTAATGCAAGCCTATAATATCTGTCTTTAATATCCATATTGCAAGGTGGGTATCATTATTCCCATTTTACAAAAGATGGAAAGGCAGCATAGGAACAGAAGCTGAATAAACTGTCAAAGCAACTAATACAGCAAATAAGATGGTGGATCCAGGTTGGATTTGAATCCACGATCTCTCTGCTATACCATAGTACATCCCCAGACTGGTTATCCACAGGGTAAGCAAGGCCTCAGTGCTCTTGTGGTGTTTCCTCTCCTTTTTCTCTTCATGCCACTCCATTGAAACAAAGATAAGCACAGCTAAACAAGTTGAAACCTTAGAAGGATGGGCATGTTGGGCAGGACATTGCTCACCTAGGCCTTGCTCCTCTCCACAGTCAGACATTCCTGCCCCAAAGCCAAGCTTATAAAATCAAGAACTAGGCCTTTCCCCAAAGGACAGATCCCGACCAATGTCCATGCCAAGCACACCTGCCCAGATGTAGGCAGCACCCTCCCTCTACCTCTTGGCCATGGAGGATCCCAACAGCATTTGTGCAGGTAGGGAAAAGAATAGTAATAATAAAATAGCAGCAGCAGCAGTAGCCACCATTTATTGAGCACTCACTATTTGCCAGACACTGTGCTAAGTGCTTTACTTATATTATCTCATTTATTTCTCACAAGAACTCTATGTGGTGGGTTCATTTACAAATAAACTAAGGCTTAGAGCAGTTAAGCAACTTGCCAAAGGTCACATAGGTACTAAGTGATAGAAATGGGGTTCAAATGTAGGTTTGTCTGGTTCTTAGCCAGCAAGCTCTGCTGGCCCCAGCAAGAGGCATCTAGAACAACATATATGTCAACCAAAGATTCTAGCCTCAGGGTAAAACCACCCTACAGATGGGAACTAAGCATCCACCCACTTACCTCAGGAAAAAGAATAACCTAGAACAGCTCTGTGACTAGAAAACACATTCAGAGTCACTGAAATTCTAACATGGGTAATAGCTGGTAATAAGAGCCTCCCCCTTCTGATCTTGCACTTATGTCTTCTTCCCAGCCTGGCAAGTCTGGTTGCCTATTCATAGCTCTCACACAACTCTTTCCCCAGCACTCCTTTCTCTCTACCCTTCTCATCAAGAGAGACGGACTACAGGAATGCAACCTAGAGGCATCATGAGCCCCAGCTCTTGTGGTATAGGGTCTGTCACTTTCCACCTGATTCCATCCCTTAGAACAGGACATGGCATGTATTAAGTGCTCAATAAATATATCGTTGAATGAATAAAGGAGTGAACAACTTTACCTCCCTTGGCCGCAGTTTCTTCATCTGGGGGTGTGGGAGAAGGTGCAAGGACTATATCAGATGAACAATCTCCAAGACTCCTTCCTGCTCTAACAGTGCATACTGTTTAATGAACACCACCCCTGAAATGAGCCTCTGCTAGGAAATCTTCCTTATCTCTTGCTTCTCTGCCAAGCTCCCATCCCTCCAATGGCTCCAGATACCTCTGATGTTTTAAAACAGGTACCATGGGCTCTCTACAGACTCAATGGCGGGGGGGGGGGGGGTCCACAGAGCTTAGCTACACAGCTGGACTGAACGATCCTCTTATCCCTAAATCTAAAGCTTCAAGAGGAGGAATAGCATGTTCTCTCCACACCACCACCCCCTCATACCCAGGAAAGAACTTGCTGGACAGCAGATGGCCATGCCGATCCTCTGAAACAGTGGTTCTTCACTGGGTAATTAGTTCTACCCTCCCCAAGGGTTTTTGAAAACATGCATGAGGAGTGTTTGAGTTTGTCACAAAGACCAGGCAATGTGGGAGGGGATGAGACTGACATTTACAAAGACCAGGGATACTAAACATCTAGAAATGTACGAGACACTTCTAATAATGAAAAATTATCCTGTCCAAAATGTCACTTAGTGCCCCTACTGAAAAATACTGTCTTAGATATCCTATCACCTGAGTTTCTAAGTAACTTAAGTGTTTTATTTCACTTTGAACTAAAGGAAATACATTACTCTGAGGGCACAATCAAAACCACAAATCAGGCCAGGTGAGCCTGGGGTCAAAATGAAAAGTTTAAATTTGGGGAGGAGAATAGTGTCCAACTGTGTTTAGAGAAGGCCTGGCACAGGGCCAACACCAACCCAAAAAGAAACCATGAGTCCCTAAGGAGCCCTTCTGGGCATGCTTACCTGTAAGAGGGTATCTGTGGGACAGCGAGCATGGGGAGAGTGGAGGGTGTGTCTTGGCCTGCTTCCTCTGGCTCCTTCTTGATCTTCTGCTTCAAACTCATCTTGTTCTTCTTGGGCACTCCCTTGAGGGGGCCACTCACCCCACCTTGGCCTTCCTGCTCCTCTTCCTCTACTTCTTCCTCTTCTTCCTCCTCTCCATCACCCTCCTTCAGCCCTTCCTCATCACCAGTCTCACTGATGCTTCTAGGGGAGTCGCCCTTCCTCCTAGCAGTGGCAGCACCTGGTGGTGAGTGGGCCTCACAGTAGGCAGTCTTGCGCACTGTAAAGATGGTGCCATTGAGGCTGGTTTCGCGCATGGGCTCAATCTTCATGAAGAGCCCAGCCCGCTGTGCACATGTCACATGGAATGCTGTGTAGCAGTTCACCTTATGGCACTGGATGGCTGCACCTAGCCCTTTCTGCTTGCAGATATAGCAGGTTAGTTTCCAGCGGGCAGGCGGGATATTGTCAATGCCCTCAATAGGTTCCAAGAACACGGTGTTAGCAAAGCAGACTTCAGGGATCCAGATGGCACACACCACATGAGCCCAGTGCCCATCACTGGTCTGTTTGAAGGCGCCACCCTTATTGGGGCAAAGGACGCAATCCACAGGCCGGGAGGGAGACTGCAGGCAGCAGCGGCACAGCCACTGGCCCTCAGGGATGTAGGGGACGCCATAGCACTCCTGGTGTACTGCCAGGTTGCAGATGTCACAGAAGAGAATAACGTTGCTATTGTGACATTCATCATCCAGGCACACACAGCAGAAAGCGTCTTCATCGATGAGTGACTGTTGGGCCCCACTGCTGCGACTCTCCAAGTATGACTCTTTCTCAAGCCGGTCTAACAGCAGCTCAAAGGTGTCTGCAGACACCAAACTGTGCCCATCTACTCGCCGCTTTTCATTCACCATGTCCAGCCAGGCAAGGTCCTCCTCATCCATGTCATACTCTACCTCTGCATCCAGGTCTTCAGGTGGCTTCTCAATGTAGCGATAGTAGGCAGCAGGCAGCGGGGGTGCTTCTGGCTGGATGCCTGAGTCCACCATACGGAAGCTGGGCTGTGGGAGGTGGAAGGAAGTACCAGATGCATGCTTGGAGCAGGATTCCTTCTTTTTGCCCTTGGATGAGGGTTTCTTGGACTTGCCAGGGAACTGAGGCTGTTCACTGTTTTCCTTGTTACTATTGCATTCGGTGATATCCTGGGCAGTTAGCTCATCCTCAGTGATGATTTTGAGTGGGTCATAGATGCTGATACGATGCAGGCGTCCATCAATGTCTACCTCGACAATCCGCTGGGCCTGGGCATATGTCAGGGTCTCCCGGGTGGGTGAACACTTGAGACTGTAGGGGGACGGGGAACGCCGGCCCTCGGCATTCTGCCGGGACTTCCGACGAGGCTTCCTCATGGCACCTGGGAACTGAGGGGACAGGCCTAAGGAGAGAAGGCCAGGAGACTATGAGTTGGATGCCCTTATGCATCCATTCATCCTACCATATGATCAAGCATCCACCAAGAGGACTGGCTTTTCCCTCTGTCTGAACAACCTGCCCTGCCCCTCAGGCATCCACATGGCTTGCTCCTTCACCTCCTTTGAGTCTTTCATTTCTTCAAGTGAACACTTCTCAGTGAGACCTTCTCTGACCACTTTATCTAAAATTGCAAATCCTTTTCCTCCACCAGCAATCTACCTTTCATTCTGCTTTATTTTTCCCTTTAACATTCATCATCTTATACCATGCTACATAATTTACCTACTACTATGTTTATTGTTTCCTTCCTTCCACTAGAATATAAGCTCCATGAGGGGAAGAATTTTTGTTTGTCTTGTTCACTGCTATATCCCCAGTTCCTGGAGCAGTGATTAGCTCCTAAGTAACCACTCAATAAGTATTAGTTGAATGAAAGAAGAAATCAAACACACATGATCCCTGCCCTCAAGGAGCCCTGTCTAACTTAAAAGACAGAAAAGTAAACAGATTATTACAGTGTAACATGGGGAAAGATCTAATGTTCTAATGATGTAAATAAAGCTGTGCGACAGCTAACTACGGAAAACACATGTAGTTAGGGGTTTAGAAAAGAAAACAAGAACAGCATCCACTGTCAAGCTCTGTACATGAACAATGGGCCCCATCAGAGGATCAAAAGTCACTAGAGTCTTCTCCCAATACATCTTACCACGATCAGAAACCCTACTCCTTGACCCTGCCTAGAGGTGAAGGGGTGAAGGCATCTGAAATGCCTATGATACATGGTCTAAGGGCTTCAAACTACGGTATGCAGGGTATTCCCTACAAAAGGCAGCATCCAGGACAGTGGTCCTCAGCCTTTTTGGCACCAGGGACTGGTTTCGTGGAAGACAATTTTTCCACAGATGAGGGTGGGTGGTGAACACTGTTCCACCTCAGATCATCAGGCATTAGTCAGAGTCTCATAAGGAGCATGCAACCTAGATCCCTCACATGCGCAGTTCACAGTAGGGTTCGCGCTCCTATGAGAATCCAATGCAGCCACTGATCTGACAGGAGGCAGAGCTCAGGTGGTAATGCTCGCTTGCCTGCCACTCACCTCTTGCTGTACGGACTGGTTCTTAACAGGCCACAGTCTGCAGCCTGGGGGTTGGGAATCCCTGATCCAGGATACACCAACGAGTACATTTCCAGGCAGAAACAAACCCTAGAAGCTCTGAGAGTGGCTCCAAGAGATCTCTGAAGTTATACTGGCCTGTCTAGGACCTTCATTCGACCTAAGGCCAAGATGATCTGGGCAGTATCTGAGGTAAACTCTCAATGCATTCTGTTACCTCAAAAGTCTCTCCCAGAACACTCATATCTAGTCTATCCTTGTACAGCCAAGAGAAAGTCCTAGTTTCCCGCATCATTCTCTGGATGACAAGCTCATAAGGAGCTGCAGTAGGCAGTTACCAAGGCTGTCACCACCAGGAGAGACCTTTGGGGATACAAGGCCCCATGGTGTGGGCAGACTTGGAAGGATACGAACAGAGAGAAAATTTCAAAGAGAAAAACAATTCATCGCCTTGGTTACAGGGTCTACCATCTATATAAAGTAGAGACAGTGGTAATAAAAGCACTTTTTCCAAACTACAAAGCCCTCTTACTTTTAATATTTCTCACAACTACCTTAGGAGATGGTGTAGCTATTATCATCTACACAGAAGCTCAGAAAGATGTCACTCAACCTAAAGCTAGTGATAAAGCTACAATTTGAACACAGGTCTTCCGATGCTCAATTCGTCTCAGTGGGAATTAAGAACACCACAGAGGTGCTATGGTCTGGTACAAAACGAGGCTCTGGGGCAATCTAGGTTCTAATCTTGGCCCTCCGTGACCTGGAAAAAGTCCCTTAAGCTCTCTATGCCTCCATACTCCATCAGTAAAATGAGGGTAACACAATCTAGCTCTCTAGGTGCTACTTGTTAATAAGGTATTATTAACATCCTTATTTGAAAGGCCTTCCAATCCCAAAGCGTGACTGAAACAAACAAAAAACCAATTTGGCTGAGGAGCAGTGCCAGGCGGGCTGGCACACACCCCATTTGGAGCCCAAAGGAAACAAAATCATCGCAGCAATTCTGTCCGGGTTCCAGAGGCCCTTGGCTACTGGATCCTTACAAATGCCAAGTCCCTGGGGGCAGACAGGGCCAACAGACCTGCTTCATCACCCACCCCTCCAAAGGCACCAAGGCCCTAGAAGAGGTGAGAGCATCTGCCTCGCACCGACCCTAAACAGCGCAGACAGGTGGTGCAGCGCCCCCTCTCATGAAAGCCGCTCCATCTTCTCCCTCCCCACCTGCCACCTCCTCGGCTACTCAAGCATCTCTCGACCAGGCAAGACTCCTACACAGACGTGTTTTGTCCCAACCACGCCTCCAGACACCGGGGAGAAACTCCAGAGGGGGAAGGGCTGCTGATGAGGGAAATGAAAAGAGTTTCGCCCACAAGGAGCTTACAGTCTAGACGAGTTTTTGGCGGGAGTTTCGCAACCTACACAGCCTTTCCCACATACACACCTCCAAAATATCTCCAACAACCCCCGCCCCGCTCAGATTTCCTCTCGGCACCCCCTGATCCCTCGCTCGCCCACTCCATCCAGGTCCCCGAAGAATGAGGAGCTACTGCAATTAGACTGTATCCCCTGCACCCCACACAAGATACTCAGGAGACAAGGAGGACCCCAGCCAAGGCTCCTGCTCCTTTAAGGGGGCACCTCTTCCAGAAGAATCTTGACCCCTCGGAGAAGAAAGGAGGGAAATAACATCTCCTCAGAGGGGAGGGGCGAGCGCACCAGAGACAGCCTGACGTGGAGTCCGACCCTCAGACAGAGAAAGCGAGCGCCAGCGAATGAGCGGGGCAGAGAGGCGAGAGCCCATTGGCTGCCTCACCTGCCCGTCAGAAGGACCCAGGGGATCAAGGGCCGCTCAAGGGGCGGGACTCTCGTCTGGCCAGGCCAATTGGAAGGCGTGGCGGGGGCGGGGCTTAGCGGCTCGGAATCCAGGGCTGGGGGGAGACAAGATGGCGGCTGCGGGAGGGGGTCCTCGCTTCTCAGCTCCCCCGCTCACCCGCCTTCTCCTTCCCTGCCGCCGCCCTCGCTCCAGGAGAGAGCTTTCGCACCGCCCCCGCCCTGCTCGGAAGGCCCCCCGCTTCTCCGGTTTCCCCCCGTGCAGTCCCTGGTCCCTGTAGGCCCCGCTGCCCCCGCCCCCGCTCTGTCCGGCCCCGCTGCCGCCCCCATTACCTCAGCCGCCTGCCCGGCCCCACCGTTCGGGGACCCTGGGCGCGGGCGGGCCGGCCGCCGAGCAGGTCGGCGCGGCCCGGGAAGCGGAGCGCGGTCTTCTCCCGCGCCTGCCTCCGTGGCCTCCGCCGTGCCCCCTCCCGGCCCGCGCTGGGGCCCCGGCCCGGCTGCCGCCGCCGCTCCCGGGGGAGGAGGGGGAATGGAGCCGCCGCTGCTGCCGCTGCCGCCACGGAGCCCGGCCGAAGGGAGGGAGGGATCAGCCCCCAGGCAGGATCCGCCCCTCCGGCCTCCCCCCGCCACCTCCACCCCTTCCCTCGCTCCCTCCCTGACTCTGCGGGCTCTCCCGCTGAACAGGAGCGAGAGCGCGAAAGAGGGGGAAACGGGAAAAAAATCCCCCCGCCCGTGCCCGGCGTGGCGGCGGCCGGGGCGGTGCGGAGAGGAACGCGGAGGCGCCGCCGCCGGCACGGGGCACCGTCCCCGGCTCGGCCTCACGGTGGCGGTGCGGGCGCGGCGGGGACACCGAGCAGAGACCAGGTCTGCGCCCGCCGCGATCGATCCCTGCGCACCACGGCCCTGCCCGCCACGGGGCGAGCCCGATAAGAGGGCTGTGGACGTTCGGGTCTAGTTGGGAGAGATAGGGGTCCCTGAGTCTAGAGCGGTCAGTCATTTTCTCCCCAGTCCTTGTGGGGGACGTGGCTACGGTTTGGAGCAGCAAGCCCCCTCCCCGAACTAAAGGGCCTCTCCAAAGGTTAAGCCAGGGCAGTCATTGAGGTCAAAACCGGTATGTAGTTTTTTGAGTGCGGGTGCCTACACGACTCCCAGAAAGTCGCGTCTCCCATAACCCCCATGCCCAGGACCTGAGGACAAAGGTCTAGCGATTGTCCGTCCCCTCCCCCAGTGAGGACAGCCGGGAAAGACCTGCCTTTGTTGTGTACAGGTGAGCGTCTTGTTCCGCACCAGACATCTTTTATTTTAAAAAATGATCTGACTTTTCCGTTTAAAAAGAGTAAACAAAAGTTTGACAGTCTGCTTAAGTATGCCTGGTAACTCGTCTGTCACTGTGGGCATGGGAAACACTTTAAACCTGACTTGGTTAATGCACTAGGCGGCTTTCTAAAAGATGCTTGACAAATGGCAGCATCAGACCAAACTGGCTTTTGTTTTGATGTAAAAAAACAAAAAAATAAAGAAAAGGGCTCCATTGCCACCCCCTTTTGCCTGTAAACAGGAAAGCTTACCTCATGTGACTGAAGTCTTAAGCACCAATACATAATGATGTTTATAAAGGACGTATGGATAAGCTGCCTGCAAATGTGAAGATGAGTGACAGTTTGAAAGTGTTTCCTCTGCCGGCACTTGTGGTGTAGCTGGTGAGACTCGATTTCTTGCTTGGTTCTGATGATCAAGGACATGTATTCTAGAGTCAGAAGGATGAAGGTTAAAGTCTTAGGATCCAAATTTTCTGAATGTTTAAAGTGAACATACTGCTACTTTTGAAGTATAGATGTTATACTAAGGAATTTAAATAGAGAGAGTTTCAAATTCAAAAGTTTGATTAAGGAAGCTAATTTGTTTCCAAGTAAATAGCATCTTCTGGCAAAGAGATAGTACAAAAATGCTTCTGTTAACCAATTTTTTAAATGCAGGGGGGTGGCTCGTGGAGCTAAGCAAGGGCAGGGCAATGTTTTGAAAGCTGTGAAGATGAAATAGTATGAATTAATGTCAAGTGTTCTGAAGCTAGGGGGAATAATCATTTGGAGGGAAGGTGTGGAAGAAAAAGATGATTAATTGTGGAAGAGAAAGCCCCAGAGGCAAGAAGATATTGCAATCACGGTACTTTTAGTTAAGAAAAAAAAAGTCTGAAAACTAACAGAAACAATCGAATTTCTTGTTCTTTTAAAACATGAAATGTAATAATCATTTATACATATGACTAGTAACTTTTATTTCTTGATGGATGTTCTCAAAATTTATTTAGCACAATTCCCATTTGTGTGATCAGGAGCTATCTTTTCCCACTAAAATGAATGAATAAATACCTTGAGAAAATGCATTGGTTTCGACTTGTAAGTCAAATAATGATTTAAATGCTGTTGAAAAGGCATAAAGTCAACTTAATGCGTGTGATTTTTTTCAGGTTTTTCTGTTCAAAGCTTTCATATTAAGACCTTATTCAACCTAAGTGTTTCTCTTCCATTTTCAACTTCTACTTTTTTAATGATAACATTACAGTTGCCCTCACTTTAATTTTTGACATTTGGAAGTGGTTTCTATGAGCATAACTGCACACGTAACCAGTTCCCCGTGATGGAATCTTAAATGTAACATGGAACAATTATGTTATTAAAAACAAATTTGGAACATATATCAAAAATCTCAGAGGCACTAAATTTAATTCACTGTAATCTTTTGCTATTTTAAACGGTTTAAATTCATAGCCCCTGGCCTTTCCAGTAAACCATACAGCAATTAAATTCAACAAACAGGGGCATGGACCTTTGATTCCAAATAGTTGTTTTTAAGAATCGTCCAGCTGTAAGTAGAAACCAACTTATTTGGGATAGGAGAAGGTTTTACCATTTAAAACTAAAAGAAACATGAATACAAAAAAAATCACCATTTCCCCACCTCTTTCTTTCACACTTCCCCTTCATACTTTTTTTCAGCATCTCAGGATATCTTTGTTAATGCTTCACTATTGTCATTAGTTTATCAGGCCAAGAAACCTCTCAAGGGTCAGACGCAGTACCCACTGGATTAATAACGTGGATGATGAGAAAAAAATAGGCCTTGATTGATTGTTAAATTATTTTTAATAGAATATTCCTTCCTTACATACTTGACTAAAAGAATTCTGAAACCACAGTTGGGAGGAATGTTTGAAGTTGGAATCATTGTGATACTTTTACACTAATTAAAATGGTTTAAGAATGTAAAGTTTGCTTAGAAAATGGGAAAAGTTTAGCTAGGTTAACAACGGGTCTTAAATAGAATAACATACCACACCCTCTAGATTTAATTCCGTTTATGTATTTCTAAAACATATTCATTGACCACTTAGAGTGTGTCTAATACTGCACAGGTTCTTTGGAAAATAATGACAAAATCTCAACCTAGAAAGGGACTAATGATCATAAGTATAGATAGAATATATTTTTCTTGCCTTGAGTGGTGTGCAATCCAGAATGGCAGAAATAAGTAGAAAACACATACAAGAAAAAATAAATAAGGCAGTAAAGAGTATGGAGCCACCATTATTCAAAGAAGGCTTCTTGGAGAATGGGAGACTTCTTTAAGCCAAATTCTAAATCACGATGGATGTGAACTGGTGAAAAGAGTGTAAAATGACATTGAGTTGGTGACAGGACAGTCCAGGCAAAGGGAAAGTATGCAGGGAATAATGCGGAAATTATCCTAGGTGGTATGTATGGGCAGATGGTAAGAAAAAGGTTGAATTGGGTAGGAGGTATGGCAAGGGGACAGGGATAATAAAAATAATACCTAACACTTATGTACAAGGTACTGTGCTTAGTGCTTTATGTACTCCATTTATTTAATAAAGATCTTTGTTGCAGTTAGCAGAAAACCAACTTAAGTGAGTTTAATAAAGGAAATCAACTCTCATAACCAGAAAGTCCAGGGATGCATCTAGCTATAGACAAGATCAAGTCAAGGGACTCGAATTATGTCATCAGCATATTGTATCTTGCAATTTCTCAGCCATTCTGAGCCAATAACTGTGGCCAGAGGGACATGCTGCTTGTCATGTATCAACTCTTAAAACCAGAGGACATGAGCAGGAGAAGATTCTACAAAGGGATAGTAGGTACATGTACAAACTAGGTCCAATATGCACACCGTATCTTATTTATCAACTTACTAACTCTATAAAATGTTACTGTTATCCTCTTTATGTATTGGAGAAAGTAGAACAAGAGATCTGGTAAACCTGGAAGAGTTTACTATAGGTAATTAGGCATTATGAAAATAAAAGGGCATTAAGCAGAATGATGGAAAATGTGTTAGAGAAAGAGGAAAAGGAATGGTCAAATCAGAAATCAAATGACAAAGCAGCTGTTTTGTCTGATTGGACGTTAAGAACAAAGGAGAAGATTGAAGAAGAATCTAAGTTCAAACTTCGGAGGTTCTCACAGTTTGGTACAATCATTGCAAATTAAGAGGTGGCAAAGGGTCGCTCGGGAGCTCCTATTGGAGGTGGGAACCTAAGGATTGAAGAAATGATGAAATCAGCTCAAGTTCTCTGGAACCTCTTTTGGTCACACTGAAATACATATTTATTCAGTTATTATTTGTGAGCTGCTGGTAAGGTTCTATTTTATGCCTGTAAAGGCCACAAAGGTGAAAAGAGTATGCTTTCAGACTTGAAGGCACTTACATTCTAATCACAGTATAAAGCAAGGGTATTTATAACTGGAACGTGCTACAATATAAGCACCTCAGATGCAGACAAAGTGGCAAAGTTTGGGGGAGGGAGTGAGCTCGTCTGTTTGGGAGAAGAGGGAAGGCTCTGTGAAGAAAGTGCTATCTGAGCTCCACCTGAAAGCTCTCCAGTAGGTGTGTCAGCTAGAAAGATGGTAGAGGGAGTGTGGTCCAGGCTGAGCCACCAGCATGAGCAAAGAGAAAGAACACATCAAAGAATAAAATTTCAACAAATGAGTCCCAAAGCCAATTGGCTTTTATTAGCTGTTTATGAACTGAGCAACATCCAGTCTACAAAATAGAAGCTCCTATGAGCTAAACAAGTAGGTGAGTTTTATAGGCAGAAAGAAGTGAAATAAATCAGGAACAATGAGCAAATAGCAGATTGGTCTTTAAAAGATTATTTTTCTTGGCCCGGCGCGGTGGCTCACGCTTGTAATCCCAGCACTTTGGGAGGCCGAGGCGGGCGGATCACGAGGTCAGGAGATCGAGACCAGGGTGAAACCCCGTCTCTACTAAAAATACAAAAAATTAGCCGGGCGTGGTGGCGGGCGCCTGTAGTCCCAGCTACTCGGAGAGGCTGAGGCAGGAGAATGGCGTGAACCCGGGAGGCGGAGCTTGCAGTGAGCCGAGATTGCGCCACTGCACTCCAGCCTGGGCGACTGAGCAAGACTCCGTCTCAAAAAAAAAAAAAAAAAAGATTATTTTTCTTTGTAGGAATGTAAATGAAATCTTGTTGGTTTAATGGGATTTGACTATCATCTCTCTCCTGATTTCTTGAAGGGTCAGATCTTACACTAAAATACAGGTTTTGATTTGGTGTCATGGAACTTCTCAGCATGAATGACTCCATTTGGGGTCTGCTGTCTTTTCTTTAATACATGTAATGCCGTAAGATTGATTCAGGAACCAGTGGGTTACCCATTGACCCAAAAATGAGGGATATGAGAGAGAAGGCTGGTAAGGTAAAGTCAGAGCATAGAGACTATTGGGTAGGGAGCTAGACATGAAGGGGCAGGAGACCCTGATGATTTTTGGAACAGGGAAATGACTTCAATAGTTCCATGCTTTAAGTTCTAGTCAGGTAAGAGAGTGTGATACAGTATGGTTTAAATTAGCTATCCAGTGTGGCTTGCATTATCCTCTTTGAACTTGAATTCTAGCTAGAACATTTTACCATATACTCAGTGGAATGCTAAACCAAGCAAGCATGAAAGCAAGTAGTATGTGACAAGTATAAATTGTTCAACTTGATCTAATATCTTATCATTTCAACCTTTAATTAGGATTTCTATTAAATCCTAAACTCTTAACTGTGAGGGAAGCCAGGACACCATAAAATATAATTCCATATTTTAGCAGAAGTACCAACCCTAAAAGTAGCCATCTTCTTGGCATAATTTTACTAAAGGGAGAGAAAATACACAAAAATAATAGCACATACTAAACTAGAACCTGCATTTTGACAAGATTTCCATAAGTGATTTATATGCATATTAAAGTTGAGAAGCAGTGAATTAGAAGATTTTAGAGAATTCCAGGATTGAAATACTCTCTGAGAAAAAGGTAAAGTTAAAGGATTAATATTAGCTTTTGATTACTCAAGAATACGTATAATAATAAAATATATGTTTCCATTTATATGAAATTCTGGAAAATGCAGACTGCTGTATAATGATAGCAGATTGGTGGTTTCCTGGATATGGAGGGGAGGAAGGACTATAAAGGGCATGAGGAAACTTTTTGGAGTGATAGAAACATTCTGTAAGTTGATTGCAGTGGTGGAGAAACAGGTATATTTGCCAAAACTTAAACTGTACAGAGTAGCTGTCTTTTATTTTACATAAATTTTACCACAATTAAGTTGATAAAGCATACCTGTTGCAATTTTTAGACTAATCATTAACATTAAAACAATGAAAAAATGAGGATGTAACTCACAAACTAGTACAGAGGAAAAAAAGAATAAAAAATTCGACCAACCTAAAAGAAGTCAAGGAAAGAAAAGGAAATATAGTAAAGGTGAAACAAATAGAAAACAATGAAATGATGGCAAATTTAAATTCAATTTATAATTTACATTGTACATTGTAGAAAGAGCAGTCCACAATAAGTGGGACATTTCTGGAAAAGTTTAATGATTGGATGGTTAAAATGTCTGGCTTGACCACATGCATTGGTCCCCACTCCCTCCCCTAACTTCAGTAATGTTAGTAAAGGATAAAAAAAATCCACAAGACAATGAAATCCACAAGAACAAAGAGAATGAGGGAAAACAACAGCAGATGAGATTTACTATCTCAAGAAATTGAACTAAAGCAGTTCTAGACTTGGGGCCACCAGGAACCAATGAAGACAGGGATGAAGTGTCGTACGGAAAACGGAAATTATAGGGAAACTCTGCATACTAAATAATAAGATGCTCCCCCGAGCCCCAATCATCAGCATCACATGTTCTTCCCTAGACTGATGAGGGAGGGGAAATCTGGTACAAATTGCTAGAATCTGGTGGTGCAGAAGGGGGCTAAGAGAAAATTCCATGAAAACATTTCTAGTCAGTCCATCCTTTTAGTTGAAATAAATGTTCCGTAGATCAAAATTCTTAGTGGTCCTGCCTCTTCCCCCAATCACATTGCAAAACACTGGAAGCCAGGTTTATTTTAGAACTTTGCTACTGTTTGTTTTTGTTTTTTGAGATGGGGTCTTGCTCTGTTGCACAGGCTGGAATGCAGTGATGTGATCACAGCTCACTGCAGCCTCAACCTCCCAAGCTCAAGCGATCCTCCCACCTCAGCCTCCTGAGTAGCTGGGACTACAGGGACACAGCATCATGCCTCAATAATTTTGTTTTTTTTAAGAGACAGGGTCTCACTTTGTTGCCTAGGCCATCTTGAACTCCTGTGCTCAAGCAGCGTTCCCAACTTGGCCTTCTAACATGCTGGGATTGTAGACGTGAGCCACCACCCGCAGCCAGAACCTTGCTACTTAGATTATTGTCCAAGAACCAATAGTATTGACATCTCCTGGGAGTTGGTTAAAGATGTGGAATTTTAGGCCCCACTCTAGACTTGCCAAACCACAATCTGCATTTTAAGATCTCCCTACATGATTCATATGCATATTAAGGTTTGAGAAGCAATGGATTACAGAATATTAGAGAATACCGTGATTCCTCTCTGAAGATGGAGAAAAGACCTATTTACGAATACTGGCGATGGAACATCTTCACTAAAACATCCAGCTTGTCACCTTTTGCCTTATGCTGAAGCTCACCTGGTATCAAGCATTCCCCACCCCTATCCCAACACACATAGAGTTTTAAACAGCTTTAAAAAAATTACCTCTTAACATTGAATAAACAATAAAAAACCAATAGATATATGAGGAAAGTATCATGAAGGTCAGAATCCAAGAAAAAAGAACGGGGAAAACAAACAATATAGAGAACCGAAGAAGTCTTAACAAACAAAAATCTCTAAGAGCCTCAAAGAGTAGCTGGCTAGGGTTGATGGCTCATGCCTAGTAATTCCAGCACTTTGGGAGGCCAGAGTGGGAGAATCGCTCGAGGTCAGGAGTTTCAAACCAGCCTAGGTGACATAGCAATACCCTGTCTTCATTTAAAAAAAATGCTGGGCGTGGTGGCTCACCCCTGTAATCCCAGCACTTTGGGAGACCAAGGTGGGCGGATCACCTGAGGTCAGGAGTTTGAGACCAGCCTGGCCAAAATGGCAAACTCTCGTATCTACTAAAAATACAAAAAAATTAGCTCGGTATGGTGGCGGGCACCTGTAACCCCAACTACTCAGGAGGCTAAGGTAGGAGAATTGCTTGAACCAGGGAGGCGGAGGTTGCAGTGAGCAGAGAGAGTGCCACTGCACTCCAGCCTGGGCAACAGAGCAAGACTCCATCTCAAAAAAAAAAAAAAAAAAAAAAAAAATGGGAAGGCCAGGCACTGTGGCTCACATCTGTAATCCCAGCACTCTGGGAGGCCGAGGTGAGTGGCTCGATTGAGCCCAGGAGTTCAAGATCAGCATGGACAACATAGAGAAACTCTGTCTCTACAAAAAAAAAAAAAAAAAAATTAGCCAGGTGTGGTGGCATGTGCCTGTGATCCCAGCTAGTTGGGAGGCTGAGGCAGGAGGATTGCTTGAGCCCAGGAGGTTGAGGCTGCAGTGAGCCAAGATCGCACCACTGCACTCTGGCCTGGATGACAGAGACCTTGTCTTGAAGAAATAAAGATGGCAAAGGGAGGGGAGAGAGAGAAAGGGAAGGAGGAAGGAAAGAAGGAAGAAAGGACGGAAAAGAAGGAGTCAGAAAAGAGCAAATCTTGAATATTAAAAATGTGAAAAAATTTTAAAGTCTGTAATGGAAGAGTTAGAAGGTGAGGTTTAACAACTCTCCCAGAGAGAAAAGGAGATTGAAAATAGGACAGAAAAGAGAATAAAAAAGAGAATTTGAGGATGAATTTAAGAAGCTCAATGTCCCATTTACAATAGTTCTAGAAAGAGATGAGAATTTTCCCCAGAAATGAAGGTAGTGAGTTTCCAGAATGAAAGTCTCCCCCAGTGCTGTGGTACAATAAATGCAAAAAGATCTAAACCAAGAACACTAGTGATAGGAAAACAGAGAATCCAAAAAGTTTTTGGAGAGAAAAAGCAGGTCAGATACAAAGAACTAGGAATCAGAATGGTATCAAGAAGCTGTAAGGCAATAAAAAAACTCTTTCAAATGCTGAGGAACGATGTTTCCAATAGAAAAGTCTATGCCCAGCCAAAATATCAAGTGTGAGAATAGTATAGACATTTTCAAACATTCAGGATTTCACAACATTTATCTATACTTCCTCAGGAAATAACTGCATGACATTTTTCACAAAAAATGAGAAAAAAAACAAGAAAAGTAAAATACGTGGGATCCAGGAAATAGCTTTGGAGCTGAGTCCCTGCTGAAATCTCATGTCAAATTGTAATCTCCAGTGTTGGAGGTGGGGCCTGGGTGGGAGGTGATTGGATCATGGGGGCAGATTTTCTGCTTCCCCTTGGTACTATTGTCACAATAATGAGTTCTCATGAGAGCTGGTTGTTTAAAAATGTGTGGCACCTGCTCCCACCCTTCCTCCTCCTCCTCCTTTTTCCTCCATGTTGTAATTTTTTGAGGCCTCCCAAAACAGTGCCACCATGTTTCCTGTATATAGCCTGCAGAGCTGTGAGCCAATTAAACCTCATATATATATATAAAATATATTTATATGTTTTATATTTATTTATATTTATATTTATATTTTTATATATTTATTTATATTTATATTTTATATATTTATTTATATTTTTTATTTATATTTTTATATATAATATTTTTATATTTTTATATAATATTTATATAATATTTTTATATTAATATTTATTATATATTTTATATATTATATAATATATATTTTTATGTAATATACATTTTATATATATATATAAACCAGTTTCAGATATTTCTTTATAGCAATGTGAGAATGGACTAATACAGGATTCAACGTAAAAAAGAAGCAAAAGATATCCCCAGGATTATGATGAAGGGAAATTCAAGGAAGAGAATTGTGTGGCAGGTGTAAAGTGAAACCATTGGAGTAGGAAGACAAAGGACTCCGGAAACAACTGGAATGGATAATTAACACATACATTTGACCATATGAGAGGAAGTTTTTCAATATTGATGAAGAGTTTCTGGATGGATTTAATAATGTATACATAGAAAATAAAAATTTTAAATCAGAGAATTACTAATTCCAAGAAAGATAACTCACATTGTTTCAGTCTGTTCTCATGCTGCTATAAAGAACTGCCCAAGACTGGGTAATATATGAAGGAAAGAGGTTTAATTGACTCACAATCCAGCATGGCTGGGGAGGCCTCAGGAAACTTGCAATCATGGCAGAAGGGGAAGCAAACACGTCCTTCTTCACATGGCAGCAGCAATAAGTAGAATGGACAAAAAGGGAAAAAGCGCCATATAAAACCATCAGATCCCATGATAACTCACTCACTATCACAAGAACAGCATGAGGGTAACTGCCCCCTGATTCAATTACCTCCCACTGGGTCCCTCCCATGACACGTGGGGATTATGGGAACTACACGATGAGATTTGAATGGGGTCACAGCCAGACCATGTCACACATGAAAAAGAAATATAGACTTGGTGCAGTGGCTCATGCTGTAATCTCAGCACTTTGAGAGGCCGAGGTGGAAGGATCGCTTGAGGCCTGCAGTTTGAAGCCAGACTGGGCACCATAGCAAAACCCCATCTCTAAAATTTTTTTGTTTAATTAGCCAGGCATGGTAGTGCATGCCTGCAGTCTCAGCTTCTCAGGAGGCTGAGGTGGGAGGATCACATGAGCCTGGATTTCGAGGTTACAGTGAGCCAATCTTGTAAGCAGATCCTTCAAGGATGGTAACCAGACCAGGCACATAGTTGGCATCTGGAGACTTGGATTTTAGGCGTGTTCTCCACCACCCTAACTGATAAGAGTGACTCCACTGGGAGAGGATTCATGGAAGCTTGGGCCTGGTTTCCTCTGGACTTTACTCCATGTGTATTTTCCCTTTACTGATTTTGCTCTGTATCCTTTCAGTGTGTCACAGCCATGAGTACAGCTGTACACTGAGTCCTGTGATTCCTTCTAGAAAATCACTGGACTTGGGGGTGATCTTGGGGACCTCAACACACATATTTTAATCGAAATATCTCATTAAAATAATAGGGTTGGGTTCAGTGGTTCACACCTGTAATCCTAGTGCTTTGGGAGGCTGAGGCGGGCAGATTGCTTGAGCCCAGGAGTTCAAGACCAACCTGGGCAACATGGTGAAACCTTGTCTCTACAAAAAAAATACAAAAATTAGGCAGGCATGGTGGCATCCACCTGCAGTCCCAGCTACTTGGGAGGCTAAACTGGGAGGATCGATTGAGTCCAGGAGGTTGAGGATACAGTGAGCCGTGATGGCACCACTGCACTCAAGCTTGGGTGACAGAGTTAGGCCTTATCTCAGATAAAATAAAATAAAACTAACTAAATAAATAAATAAAACATTAAATAGTGTAGTTACAGGATGTGTGCTTGCAAGTAACAAAAAATAATTCAACTGATCTAATTTTTGTTTTTGAAAGATGGGGTCAAGGCTGGGCTCAGTGGCCCATGCCTGTAATCTCAGCACTTTGGGAGGGCAAGGCAGGCACATCTTTTGAGGTCAGGAGTTCGAGACCAGCCTGGCCAACATGGCAAAACCCCATCTCTACTAAAAATACAAAAATTAGCTGGGCATAGTGGTGGGTGCCTGTAATCCCAGCTACTCGAGAGGCTGAGACATGAGAATTGCATGAACCCAGGAGGCGGAGGTTGCAGTGAGCCAAGATCGCGCCATTGCACTCCAGCCTAGGTGACAGAGCAAGACTCTGTCTAGGAAAAAAAAAAATTTTTTTAATTAATTCAACCTTTTTGTGCCTCATGCACAAAAAGAATTTATTGGAAAGGTTTAAGGAGGGCTCACAGAACTGACAGAAGACTGGAGGAGGAAGCTATAAAGCCAATATAATCTAGCCTGATCATTGCCACCACTGCCTATATTGTAAGTAGTATCTTACATTTTTCTCCTGTTAGTTGCATTGAAAATATAATTTATTTTTGCATATTCATTTTATATTTAGCCACCTTGCTAACCTTTATTATTTCTAATAATTTGGCAGGTTAAGAGTTTTCTCTATAGAATTATATATCTGTGAATAATAGTTTTAATCCTCTCTTTCAAATATTAGACCTTTAACTTCTTTTCCCCCCAGCTTTACTGAGATATAATTGACAAGTAAAAATTGTACATATTTAAGGTATACAATGTGATGTTTTGATATTTGTATACATTGTGAAATGATTACCACAAGCCTGTCTCTGGCTTATTTCACTTAGCATAATGTCCTCCACATTTGTTCTATCCAGTCAAGTCCAGTGCTGAAGTTGCCACAAAAGTGGCAGCAGAGAAGTTCCTGCAAGGGACTGACCAAACCATCCTGACATGGAGAGAGTAGGGATTCCAAAGAAGGAAGCATTAAATGCCAGAATGATCAGTCCAAAGCACTAATCAGGGGGAACTTATGTACAGAGTGCATCAGCAGTCTTCATGATGGACAGTGAGAAAAAAGATGTTCTACCTAGGTATGTCAATGAAGAGGTTGGGTTATAAAGTTTATATGGGGGGGTTTAAGGAGTTTGGCTAATGGCCAAGGCTATTTTCTACATATTTGGCAATATGTTGATGTTTTAGTGTTTTGGACAACAACCTATACAAATTTATCAGTTCATGGAGATGTTCAAGGTCCCAGCTTGGGTTCGAGCCCATAGGAGAAAACATGCAGCTGGCCAGGCCATAGGTCAAGGCACTCTGTCTCTGAGTCAAAACAAAGAAAGAAAGCAGGGGAAACTGGGGACCATACAAGGTTCATCCATGTTGTCACAAATGATAGCATTTCCTTCTTTAAATTTTTTTAGAGACAGAGTCTTACTATGTTGCCCAGGCTGGATTCGTCTCCTGGGCTCAAGTGATCCTCCCACCTCAGCCTCCCAAGTAATTAAGACTACAGGTGTGAGCCACAACACCTGGCTTTTTTTTTTTATATTTTTTTGCACAGATGAATTCTCACTAGGTTGCCAAGACTGAACTCAAAGTCCTGAGCTCAAGCAATCCTCCCACTTCAGCTTCCCAAACTGCTGGGATTGCAGGCATGAGCCACCATTCCTGGTGGATTTCCTTCTGTTTAAGGCTGAATAATATTTCATTGTGTGTGTTTATCACATTTTCTTTATCCATTTATCCACTGATGGAAACTTTGATTCCAAATCTTGGCTATTGTCAATAGTGTGGCAATGAATAGTGGAGTGCAAATATCTCTTTGACATACGTCCTTTTGTTTCACTTTGAAGACCTTTCGTTAGCATTTGTAAGGCAGATCTAGTGGTGATGAACTCCCTCAGCTTTTATTTGTTTGGGAAAGTCTTTATATCTCCTTGATTGGTGAAGGATAGCTTTGCTGGAGTTGGCAGTTTTTATTGTTGTTGTTTTCTTTCAGCACTTTGAATATGTTATCTTAGTCTCTCCTAGCCTACAGGGTTTCTGCTGGGAAATTCACTCATAGTGTTACAGAGTTTCTTTGGACGTGACAAGTCTTTTTCTTTTGCCCCTTTCAAAATGCTCTCTTTGGGAATTTGATTACAGTGTGTCTCGGTAAAAATCTCTTTGTGTTTAACTATTTGGGTTTTTGGGGGGATTAATGGACCTGGATGTTCATTCCTTCTCCAGATTTGGGAAGCTCTCTCTCTCGTTATTTCTTTAAATATTATTTCTGTCCCTTTATCTTTCTCTTCTTCTGGGAATCCCATAATAAATACATTGGTTCAGTGGACAGTATCCCACAAGTCCCATGGGCTTTCTTCATTCTTTTCCACTCTTTTTTCTTTTTGTTTCCCTGGCTGAGTAATTTCAAATGTCCTGTTTTTGAGCTCACAGATTTTTTTCTTCTGTTTGATGGAATCTGCTATTGAAGCTGTCTGTGGAATTTTTCAGTTCAGTCGTTGTGTTTTTCAGCTCCAGAATTTGTTTGGTTCTTTTTATGGTTTCTATCTGTTGAACATCTCACTCATTTTCTTTTGTCTTGTTTTCCTGATTTTGCTTAGTTGTCTGTGTTCTCTTGTAGCTCACTGATCTTCTTTAAAATTATTATTTTTAATTTCTTGTCAGGCAGTTCATAGATCTCTGTTTCTTTAGATTCAGTTATTGGTGCTTTATTTTGTTGCTTTGGTGGTGGTGTCATGTTTTCCTGATTATTTGTGATCCTCATTGCCTTGTGTTGATGTCTGTGCATTTGAAGAAGTAGGCATCTCTTTCAGTCTTTGCACACTGGCTTCAGCAGGGAAAGCCCTTCACCAGCCAGCTTGTCCAGAGATTCTGGGCAGGCCAGCTGGTTGGGTCTGCGAGAAGGCTTATTGCTGGAGTCCCTGGACAGCATGGCCTAGTGTCTGAATCAGTGGGCAGGCAGGCCTGGTGCCTGGGTCTAAAGGGACAAGCCAGAGACTGGGGTCCACTGGATGTATATGGTATCATTTCTCTTTCTCGCACTCTCTCTCTCTGCCTCTCCCCTCATCCCACTTTGAGCACAATATTGGATAGAAAAAGTGGTAGTATAAATCCTTATCTTGTTACTTATTTAATTTATTTATTTATTTGAGACAGGGTCTTGCTCTGCCACCCAGGCTGGAGTGCACTAGTGTGATCACGGCTCATTGCAGCCTTGACCTCCTGGGCTATCCTCCCACCTCAGCTTCCTGAGTAGCTGGGACTACAGGTGCATGCCACCACACCTGCCTAAATTTGTGTATTTTTTTGTAGAGACAAGGTCTCACTATGTTGCCCAGTCTGATTTTGAACTCCAGGGCTCAAGCAGTCCTCCTGTCTCAGCCTGCCACCATGCCCATCCCTGGTTACATAGTTAAGAGGAATGCTTCTGACATTTCCCTATCAAGAATGATGTTTTCTATAAAGGTATGTTAGATACTCTTTAATAAATTAAGGAAAATTATTTCTACTTTTAATTGTTTCATCATCACAGATGTTGAATTTTATCAAATGCTTTCTCTGCATCTATTGAGATAATAATTGGTTTTCTCCTTGTGATATTGTGAAGTATATATTTGGTCTTTATTTCTTGTTTCCTGAAATACAGTCCCCAAAACCCTTGAAATCCCTGAAGGGGATTTCATGATAAGGGGGTGATAATGATAATTGATAAGGGGATGTTTTGTATGCTAGTGAGATGACTAGTGGCTGGCAGCTCATAGGTAGCTTCAGGATGGGGGCTGGTCACAGGAAAGACCAAGGCATTATTAGAGAGTTGGGATATTTAGCCCCACCTGCCAACATCCAAGGAAGGGAGAGAAGCTGAAGCTCAAGTTGATCACCAATGGTTAATGATTTAATCAGTCATGCGTATGTAATGAAGCTTCCATAAAAACTCAAAAGGACTGGGTTTAGAGAGCTTCCAGATAGCTGAACATGTAGAGATTCCTGGAAAGTGGCAGGCCTGGAGACAGCATGGAAGCTCCATGCCCCTTCTCTCATACCTCACCCTATGCATCTCTTCCATCTGGCTGTTATCTATATCCTTTGTAATATCTTTTATAATAAATGGATAAATATAAGTAAAGTGTTTCCCTGAGCTGAGTGAGCTGTTCTAGCAAATTAATCAAACCCAAGGAAGGAGTCATGGGAATCCTCAATTTATAGCCAATTGGTCAGAAACTCAGGTTGCACAATGTAAGCACAATCTATGCTTGCAACTTGCATCCAAAGTGGAGAGGAGTCTTGTGGGACTGATCTCTCAACCTATAGGTAGAGAACTCCAGGTGGGTAGTGTCAGAATCAAATAGAACTAAAAGGCACTCAGATGTTATCTGCTGCAGAACTGATTGCTTGCTTGATATGTGGGTATAAACCCCCACACATCTGGAGTCACAGAAGTGTTCTGTGTTGTAAGGGTATAGTAGGAGAAACTGAGTTTGTTTTTTTCCATACCAAGTACCCCTTTAATCTTTGATGTGAATAATTGTTTCTCTAATATTAAACCATTCACTTAGCAATGGAAAATTCTGCTTACAAAAAATATATATATTAAAACATTCTTGCATCCCTGGATTAGCCTGACTTTGTCATTATTTATTACCTTTTTAAAATATCTCACTGATTTGGTTTGCTAATACTTTAATATTTTTACATATAGGCTCCAAAGTGAGATTATCTATAATTTGATTGTTTAGGGAATCAAGTTTTATTTACCTCATAAGTGAGCTGGGAATATTTTCTCTTTTTCTATTTTCTGTAAGAGTTTGTATAACATTGGAATAAACTGTTTATTGAAAAGTTGGTAGAACTCACTGTCTTACTGCATTTCTGCTGCTGTAACAAAATACCTGACACTGGGTAATTTATGAAGAAATGAAATTTATTTTCTCACAGTTCTGGAGGCTGGAAAGTCCAAGATCAAGGTGCCAGCAGGTTTGGTGTCTGGTGAGGACCTAGTCTCTGCTTTCAAGTTAGCACCTTGTTGCTGCCTCCTTCAGGGGATGAACACTATGTCCTCACATGGCAGAAGAGATGAAAGGGCAAAAGGAACTGACTAGTTCTTTGGGCCCTTTTATAAAGTCACTAATTCCATTCATGAGGACTCCACTTCATGAATTAATCATTACCTAAAGGGGTTACCTCTTTGTTTTATTATCCCCCCTGTTTTGACACAGAAGAATTATGTACCTCTTAATACTATTATATTGGTGAGACTGCTTCAACATGAACTAACATGAGTTTTAGGGGACATTCAGATCATATAAATTATTTAATCCTGACGGCTTCATTGTAAGGAGATTTTTACTAACTTCAATTTCTTTACTGGTCATAGGACTTATTTCTTCTTGAAGTATGTTTTCCTAGGATTTTGTTCATCTAAATTTTTAAAAACTTTTTTTTTTTCATCTCTGGTCCGTCTGTAATTATGTCCCCCTTTGCATTACTAATATTTTTTCTCCCTCTCTCTGTACCCCTCCCCCCGCCCCCTGTAGTTTGTCAATTTTATTAGTTTCTTCTCTATTTAACAAGCTTTTGGATTTGTTGATCCTCTCTATTGTACTTTTTAAAATACTTTTTAAAAATATCTCATTTTATTTTGTTTTTATAGATGGTGTTTCACTATGTTATCCAGACTGGACTCAAATTTCTGGGCTCCAATGATCCTCTCGCCTCAGCCTCCCAAGTAGTCAGGACTACAGGTACACACTACTGTGCCTGGCTATTGTATTTTCTTGATTGTTGCTTTAATAATTTTTATATGCTTCCTTTTACTTTCTTTGAGTTCATTTTTTATTTTCTACTGTCATCAGTTGGGTGCTTAATTATGTCATTTTCAGGCTTTAATTTCCAATATAAGCATACAAGACTATATAAGTTTACCTTGAATTACTGCTACTATTTTGTTTCTCAAGTCTTGATACATAGTATTTTTATTATTGTTCATTTATAAATATTTTTTACACTTTTATTACAATTTCATCTTGGATTGAGGTATTGTTTCAGGAGTATGTTTAATTAAATTTTGAGATAATTATAGATTCACATGCAGCTGTAAGAAATAATAGAAAGAGATCCTGTATACATTTTACCCAGTTTCTCCCAATTTGTAAAATTTCTCCTATTTGTAAAACTATAGAAAATATCACAATCAAGATACTGACATTAATGAGAAATCAGCTGTTAGTTTTACCGAGGATCCCTTATATGTGATGAATTACTTCTCTCTCACTGCTTTCAAGATTCTCTTTGTCCTTTGCTTTCAACAATTTGAATATAATGTGTCTAGGTGCAAATCTTTTTGAGTTTATCATATTTTGAGTCTGCTGAGCTTCTTAAATATGTAGATTAATGTTTTTCACAAATTTGGGGAGTTTTGGCCTTTTTTTCTTCCAGTATTCTTTTTAGGTCTCTCTCCTCTGCTTCTTTGATTTCTCTTATATGTATGATAGTACACTTCGTGGTATTTCACAGATCTTGAAACTCTTCTTTATTCTTTTTCTCTCTGTTTTTCATACTGGGGCGTCTCAATTGACCTTTCTTCCAGTTTGCTAATATTTCTTTCTGCTAGCTTGAATCTACTATTGAGCTCTTGTAGTGAATTTTTCATTTCAGTTATTGTACTTTTTAACTCTGGAATTTCTATTTGGTCCTCGTTTATAACTGTATTTTTTTATCAATATTTTCTTTATAGTGAGACATTATTCTCATGCTCTTCTTTAGTTCTCTAGATATAGTTTTCTTTAATTGTTTGAACATATTTATACTATCCTATTTAAAGTCTTTGTCTAGTAAATCCAACATCAGGGCTTCCTGACAGTTTCTATTCATTGCTTCCCCTAACCCAGCCCCCAGAGTGTATAGGTCATTTTTCCTGTTTCTTTGCATACCTCATACACTTTTATTGAAAACAAGATGTTTTAAATAATAAAATGTGGCAACTCTGGAAATCAGATTTCCCCTCTTCCCCAGAATTTATTCTTGCAATTGCTGTTGCTCCTGTTTGTCTAGTTACTTTCCTAAATTAATTCTGTAAAGTCTGTATTCTTTGTAACGTTTGGCCACTATAGCCTCTGCCTGCTTAGCTTAGTGATCAGGTAATAAATGGACAGATATTTTCTTAAATGCTTTGAATTGATAAGTCTCCCAGCCTTTGCCAAAGGTCTCTGTGTGTGTGTTGGGACATATCCATACAGCTCTACCACACACTAGACAACTCTGCTTTAGTCTTTACTTTCTGCTTGTGCAGAACCTCAAGGTCTGCCAGTGGTTAGAGATTAAGGTCTTCTCAAACCTTTCCTGGGTACACACATAGTTCTGGACAGGGATACAGCCTATACATGCATGTGGTCACCTGTACATGCATGTGGTCATCTACATTTCCAGGAATCTGATTAAGCTTTCCAAACACACTTATAAACTTCTTAATCCAGCTGGGCACCATGGCTCATGCTTGTAATCTCAGCACTTTGGGAGGCCAAGGCGGGCAGATAATTTGAGGCCAGGAGTTCGAGACCAGCCTGGTCAACATGGCGAAAACCCATCTCTACTAAAAATACAGTAATTAGCCAGGCATGGTGGTACATGCCTGTAATCCCAGCTACTCAGGAGGCTGAGGCAGGAGAATCACTTGAACCCAGGAGGCAGAGGTTTGCAGTGGGCAGAGATCATGCCACTGTACTCCAGCCTGGGCAACAGAGCAAGACTCCATGTCAAAAAAAAAAAAAACTTATTCCTCAGTTTTTCCTTATAATCTTTTTTCTCCCATATGTTATCACCTCAGACACCTGAGATGTTAAACAATTGCCACTAATCATTTTCAATAAATACTCCAAAGAAAAGGCTGTTCACAGTAAATGAACCCTGAGTCAGCTCCAATAAAGACCAACCCTGAGAGCCCCTGCGGTTTCCAGGAAACTGCCAGACAAGTCAAAGAATAACTCATGGAAGATGAGCATTTAGGGGAAGTCCAAGCCCATTCTGCCCCCTTCAGTGACTGCTAGGTTGCTGGTTTTCAGGGTTACCATGATTGAAGGTTGTTGGTTTCCAAGGCTACTGTGGAACTGCAGAAAGAAGGATGGCAATAGGACAAGTTAAAATGCCACTAAGCTTGCTCTTCTTATGAGATTTAGCCATTGGTGTGTGTGTGTGTGTGTGTGTGTGTGTGTGTGTGTGTGTGTGTGTGTGAGAAAAATGCTCCTCAGACTTTTGTGAGCCTTTGGTTAATTTTCAGAGTTCTAAAAATGTTGATTTTAACAATTTTTTGCCAGTGCTCTCATTGCTTTTCTGGAGAAATCAGTTTTTGGCGATCTTTACTCCACCATTCTGAATGCAGCTCCAATCATATTGACATTAATACAGTCAAGATACAGAACAATTCCCTCACCACAAGGATCTCTTGTGTTGTTCTTTTACAGCCACGTGCATTTCCTTCCTATAACTGTCTTAGGCCCTGGCAACCACTAATCTGTTCTTTATTTCTATAATTTTGTTATCTCAAGAATTGTATAAATGGAACCATGCAGTATATAACCTTTTGGGATTTTTTTCACTCAGCATGATTCCCTGGGGGTTTATCCAGATTATTGCCTTTATCAATAATTTGTTATTATTGCTAAGGAATAATCCATAATATGGATGTACCACTCTTTATTCACCCACTGAAGAACATCTGAGTTGTTTCTAGTTTAAGGATTTATGGATAAAGCTGCTATGAATCTTCATATACAGGTTATTATGTGAATATGTCTTTCTTTCTCTGAGATAGATGCCTAGGAGTGTAATTGTTGAGTCATACTTCATTGAGTTTTTTTTTTTTTTGAGAAACTGCCAATCTGTTTTTCAATTCAGCTCTACTATTTTACATTCCCACCAGCAATATATGAATGATTTGGTTTCTCTGCATACTTGCCAGCATTTGATGTTGTCAAAATTTTTCATTTTAACTAGAGAGAGTATATTCTAATATTTTATTGTGGCTTTAATTTGCATTTCCCTAATGGCTAATGATATTAAACATCTTTATATGTGCTCATTTGGCATCCAATTGGATTATTTTTACTGTTGAGTTTTGAGAGTTCTTTTGAGAATATATTCTGGATACTAATCCTTTGTTGGATATGTGATTTTCTTCAGTTTTTAGCCTTTTTATCTTGTCAACAGGGTTTCTGAGAGAGCAACAGTTGTTTTATTTTTTATAGAGTCCAATTTATTGATCTTTCCTTTTATGAATTATGTTTTGGTGTCAAGTCTAAGAAATTGTTGCTAGTGCTAGGTCTCAAATATTTTCTCCTATTTTTTTTCCTCAAAGTTTTATAGTTTTATGCTTTACACTTAAGTCTGTGATCTATTTTGAGTTAATATTTGTAGAAAGTATGAGACTTACTTCAAAGTTCATGGGTTTTTGTTTGTTTGTTTTGCATATGGATCTTCAATTACTCCAGTGCCATATTTTGAAAAGGCTATCTTTTCGTCATTGAATTGCTTTTGCACTTTTGTCAAAAATCAGTTAGACATTTTTGCATAGGTCTATTTCTGAGTTCTCTATCCTGTTATATTGATCTGTATCTCTCCCTCTGCCAATTCCACATAGTCATGATTAGTGTAGCTCTATAAAAATCTTAAAATTCGGAAGACTGGTTCCCCCACTTTATTCTTTTTTCCACATTATTTTGGCTATTCTAGTTCCTTTGTCTTTTCACATAAATTTGGGAATGATTTTGTGTATTCTACATAAAACCTTGCTGGGATTTTAATAGAAATTTTATTTAACTCATATATCAATCTGGGGAGTATTGACATTTTTAGAAGTGTGTTTTTAAATTTCTAAATACATAGAGAGTTTCTTTCTTTCTTTATTTCTTTCTTTTTCTCTTTCTTTTCTTTTCGTTTTGTTTCGTTTCTTTTCTTTTTTCTTTCTGTCTCTCTCACTCTGTTGCCCAGGCTGGAGTGCAATGGCACGATCTCGGCTCGCTGCAACCTCTGCCTCCCAGGTTCAAGTGATTCTCGTATCTCAGCCTCCCACATAGCTGGGATTACAGGCACTTGCCACCACACCTGGCTAATTTTTGTATTTTTAGTAGAGACAGAGTTTCACCATGTTGGCCAGGCCGATCTTGAACTCCTGACCTCAGGTGATTCGCCCACCTCAGCCTCCCAAAGTGCTGGGATTACAAGTGTGAGCCAGCACAGACAGCCTTTTTCTTGATTATTAACATCTCATTTAATTCTAGTGTAGTCAGAGAATGTTATTATTATAGCAGTTATTTGAAATTTGCTGACACTTTATGGACTGGTAAGTATTTAATTTTTATAAATGTTCCACATGTGCTTGAAAAGAATGAATATTCCCTAATTTTTAGATGTTCTATTGTGTGATCAAAAACTAATCCTGCCAGCCTGGCCAACATAGTGAAACCCTGTCTCTACCCAAAAATACAAAAATTAGCTAAGCATGGTGGCACACGCCTGTAGTCCAGCTACTGGGGAGGCTGAGCTGGAAGAATCACTAGAACCCAGGAGGCAGAGATTGCAGTGAGCCGAGATTGCACCATGGCACTCCAGCCTGGGTGACAGAGTGAGACCCTGCCTCCAAAAACAAAACAAAACAAAACAAATTAATTGTGTTATTCAGATCTTTTTTATTTTTTTAACCAATTTTTTGTGTACTTATAACCCCCTAGCATGTTTTTTAAATTATATAACAAACTTCTTCCTTCCTAATAATGTTTTTGTCTTAAAATCCATTTTCTCTAATATTAATATAACTACCTCAGCTTTCTTTTGTTAGTATTTGTCTGGATTAGTCTTTTTCATCTTTTTACTTTCAGCCTCTCTATTGACTTATGTTTTAAGTGAGCCTATTGTTCAGTATATTATTGGACTTTGTTTTTATTTCAAATTTAAGTATCTCTGTCCTAAATGGCACTTTTAGGTCATTAACTTTATTGTAATTATGATATATTTGGCCTTATTTCCATCACCTTGCTTTGTGCTTTGTCCCCTTTTCACTATATTCCCCCCACCACATGCATATACACATTTCTTGTCTCATTTTAGATTTTTGCCTATCCTTCCTTCCTTCCTTCCTTCCTTCCTTCCTTCCTTCCTTCCTTCCTACCTTCCTTCCTACCTTCCTTCCTTCCCTCCCTCCTTCCCTCTTTCCCTCCTTCCCTCCTTCCCCCCTCCTTCTTCCTTTCTTTTCTTTCTTTTGCATGTATCTTCTCTCTATTGGTTTGGAAATTATACATTCTAGTTTTATTATTTCGTGGTTACCATTAAAATTTCACAATGCATACTTTAAAATGTCTTGAGCTAATGAAATCTGTAAGTCTTCTGAACAACATAGTCTCCCTCTGAGGTTCTGAATCTTCAGATTCAGTCAATTGCTGACTTAAAATATTTGAAAAAAATTTGGCCAGGTGCGGTGGCTCATGCCTTTAATCCCAGCACTTTGGGAGGCTGATCACCTGAGGTCGGGAGTTCAAGACCAGCCTGGCCAACATGGTGAAACCCTGTTTCTACTAAAAATACAAAAAGTAGCCAGGCATGGTGGCAGGCACTGGTAATCCCAGCTACTTGGGAGACTGAGGCACAAGAATCGCTTGAACCCAGGAGGCAGAGGTTGCAGTGAGCCAAGATCACACCACTGCACTCCAGCCTGGGCAACAGAGTGAGACCCTGTTAAAAAAAAACAAAAATAGGCCTCAGTAAACCTGATATTTTTAAAAAGAAAAAAAGAAATTGTATAATTAACCACTTTTACACACCAAATGTAAGTGGTACAAGTGGGGATGAGGAATTTTAAAATTCATTAAAATATATAAATATATACCCAATGAGGAAAGAAATATGGGTAGAGGTGACAGTCCTTATTCTGTAGTTGCTTATGGGGCTGTGGTTGATATGTATACATTTTTCTCTCTGTAATTTGTGTCATGTTCCCTTTGCCTTCACAAAAGAACTCAGTAAGTTGGAGTTTCTTACCAAACTCACCTCATAAGAATTACTTCCTTGGTATCGGGGGAACCTGCCCCCGATAGTCACATAGGTTCTTTTTTATTTTCCATAAGTGTCAGCTGGTCTGAGAAATAAAGGGAAAGAGTACAAAAGAGAGAAATTTTAAAGCTGGGTGTCCGCAGGAAACCTCACATGTCGGCAGGTTCCGTGATGCCCCCCAAGCCGCAAAACCAGGAAGTTTTTATTAGCGATTTTCAAAAGGGGAGGGAGTGTACGAATAGGGTGTGGGTCACAGAGGTCACATGCTTCACAAGGTAATAAGCTATCACAAGGCAAATGTAGGCAGGGGCGAGATCACAGGACCACAGGACAGGAGTGAAATTAAAATTGCTAATGAAGTTTCAGGCACGCATTGTCATTGATAACATCTTATCAGGAAACAGTGTTTGAGAGCAGATAACCAGTCTGACCAAAATTTATTAGGCGGGAATTTCCTCATACTAATAAGCCTGGGAGCACTACAGGAGACTAGGGCTTATTTCATCCCACAGGTGCGACCGTAAAAGACAGCCGCCCCCAAAGCGGCCATTTCAGAGGCCTACCCTCAGGGACGCATTCTCTTTCTCAGGGATGTTCCTTGCTGAGAAAAAGAATTCAGCGATATTTCTCCCATTTGCTTTTGAAAGAAGAGAAATATGGCTCTGTTCCACCCGGCTCACCGGCAGTCAGAGTTTAAGGTTATCTCTCTTGTTCCCTAAACATTGCTGTTACCTTGTTCTTTTTCAAGGTGCCCAGATTTCATATTGTTCAAACACATGCTCTACAAACAATTTGTGCAGTTAACGCAATCATCACGGGGTCCTGAGGTGACATACATCCTCCTCAGCTTATGAAGATGACGAGATTAAGAGATTAAAGTAAAGACAGGCATAGGAAATCACAAGGGTATTGACTGGGGAAGTGATAAGTGTCCATGAAATCTTCACAATTTATGTACAGAGATTGCAGTAGACAGGTGTAAGAAATTATAAAAGTATTAGTTTGGGGAAATAATAAATGTCCATGAAATCTTCACAATCCACATTCTTCTGCCATGGCTTCAGCTGGTCCCTGCCTTCAGGGTCCCTGACTTCCTGCAACACCTTGGTATATCTGTCCTTACAGGAATATAGCAGTCTTCCATTAACTTTTTCCATTGGATATGGTTGTTTAAGACCTGCTCCAGAATAGCAGACCTGAGCAAACCTATTAAGATTTTCCTATCCTGAGGTCAAGGCTACAGTGAGCCATTATGGTGCCACTGCACTCCAGCCTGGGTGAGACAGTGAGACTCTATATCAAAATTTTAAAAAGATTTCCTCATCCCCACTTTGAAGCAGCAACCTTCTTTCCTGTGATGATCAAGATTATTCAGGATCAGTCATCCCAGTCAACATCATGACCTTCTTTTTTTTTTGCCTGTGGTATAAGAGCCCAAAATGACCAGCAGTGGAAACATTGTTTTGTCTTCTTATAGAAGCAGTTATCTCTTGGATCCCCAAATGCCAAGTCAGCAGAGCCCCAAGTCATGGAGAGGAGAAGCAATAATTTGATGAGTAACAAACACATTAGACTTAATCATGAAAGGTACTATCCCACTTTCACCCCATTGTTTCCATACCTGTATATTCTAATTACAGGAGAAGCCACACATACACATACATTGGTTCATGATTCAGAACATGTAATATATCCTGCATGCCAGTGCCCCAACCTCATGAGGTGTTGTCCCAATTGGAGACACAACTGGCTCTTCAGCAGGGCATTCTGCTATTCTCTAAGGCAAGCTGCCAGACTAGGCATGGTGGGAGCATGTGTTACTTATATTCAGACAGCTTATTGTATCTTCAGTTATGGCTGGAGCCTCATTCTGTATTTTATACCTCTTATAGCTTATGTTAAAATGTTGCATAGAATGTCCAGCTTCATAGCTAGTAGCTGAGACAACTCACAGTGGGCAGTTTTGATCTTGGACTCCCAAGATCCCCAGAGCAAAGCTAGAGCAGTTTTCCAAAATGAAAATAATCACTTGCTTATGAGGCAGTGGCTTTGCTCCATTACTTTAGGGGCCTCTGCTGCAATTTCTATTGAGGCCTGTCACAGATTTCCTATCGCATTCACAATTGCCACTCATTTATGGAACACCATTGGGTCCACTGGCTCATAAATGCTAAGGGAAAGAGCTTCCTATGTACTTCTGCATTATTTCAAGAAACTTCTGGCACCTCAACTTAGTGTGGTCCATTGTCAAGTGAACACCAGGTGGTTCTGGGTTTTGTTTAACCAGCTGAGCAAATTGTTACAACTATTCCCTGCTGCTAGTATAATGAGTCCAAAATCGTTAAGGACATCCACATCAGTAAATTCAGTCCCAAACTAAAACTATATTCTTCCTCATTTGGTGGGCAGACACAGAATCCAGTTCTGCTATAAATGGGCAATATCCCTATATTTATTTTTGTGTGTAAAGCTTTTCCTAGATTTGACTTGAACTTTTATCTCTAAAATCTTACTGGGATTTGCCTTTAGTTAGAGAGGATTGTCTTTCTCTTGCAAGGAAAGGGGATAGATGTGTTTTCAAGCAAGGGAGAGACAGCTTCATCAGATAAGGGAGGAGAGAGAGACTGCTTCAGTGGGTAATGAAAGTGGAAGTGAATGTTGAGGCTAAACACAGGAGGGTAGTTGAAATAGCAGTCCCTTCTACCCAAGTCCTAGCAAAGACAGCACAGAATATTTTTCTAAAAAGAATAGAACACAAAGTCTGTAGGCAGCTAGTGTGATATCAGCACCTCACCTAAAGCCCTCCTCATTCTTGAATTTGAGAACTTCATTGTAAAGCAAGATTCCTGCACTTTACCCAAAGCAATACAGGCCTCCCATGTACATGGTCCTCAGTGAGATGTCTTCTTTTCTATTTTCACGATATGAGTAGAAAGCCAAAGATTACCAGACATTGAGAAAGGTCTATAGCATACAACTGGAAAATCAAAATTTTAAAAACTAGAAAAAAATCTGACACCAGAGAAAATTCAGGAAATAGATTAGAAACAACAGCAAATAATTTGTATTCTCAAAGATACAGCTTTTTTTTTTAATTTAAAGAAGAGTTATAATATTATGAAACTAACAACAAGAAATAATTCTTGAGAATTAAAAACATGATTGCTGATTTTAGGAAGATGATGGTAGCATAGTTTTTTTTAAAGCAGCTTTATTGAGGTATACTTTGGTATAAAATCATCTGCACATGTTTAAAGTATATAATTTATAAGCTTTGACATATGTATATACCCATGAAACCATCACAATCAAGATTATGAACATACAGTTACCTCCAAAAGCTTGCTCCAAAAGTTTGTAATTCCTTTTTTTATTCCTCTGCCTCCCCGCCTGGTAACCAATGATATTCAAATGAAATAATACAGTATTACTGTTTTGTCTAGCTTATTTCACTGAGCATAATTATTTTGAGATTCATCCTTATCATGGCATGTATCAATAGTTAATTCCTTTTCATCGCTTAGTACTATTCCATTGTATGGTTATACCACAGTTTATGCATTCACTTGTAGATGCACATTTGGATTGTTTTCATTTTTTGACCATTACAAATAAAGCTGCTATGAACATTCGAGAACAAGTCTTTATGGGCATATGTTTCCTTTCTCTCGGATAAATTCCTAGCAGTGGAATGGCTGAATCATATGGCAGGCTTATGCTCAATTTTTTTTTCTTTAAGAAACTTCCAAATTGTTTTCCAAAGCAGTTTTACCATTTTTACATTCCCATCAACAGTGCGTGAGAGTTCTAACTTTTCTACCTCCTCACCAATACTTGGTATGGACAGTATTTAAAAAAACTTTTTGGGACAGGATATCACTCTGTTGCCCAGGCTGGATTGCTGTGGTGCGATTATGGCTCACTGCAGCCTGGACACCTAGGCTCCAGTGATCCTCTGCCTCAGCCTCCTAAATAGCTGGGATGACAGGCATGCACCACCATGCCTGGCTAATTAAAAAAAATTATTTTTTGTAGAGACAGGGTCTCACTATGTTGCCCAAGGTGGTCTCCAATTCCTGGGCTCAAGCAATCCTCCCACCTTGGCTTCCCAAAGTGCTAGAATTATAGAGGTGAGCCATTACATCCGGGTACTATTTTTAATGGTTTAAAACAACTTTATTGAGTTGTTATATAACTTACATACCACAAAATCCACCCATTTAAAATATACAGTTCAGTGACTTTTTAGCATCACAGAGTTGAGCAATCAACATGACTATCTAATTTTAGAATTTTAGAAAAAGCCGCATCCCCATTAGCACTCACTTCCTACTCTGCCCTCTCCCTGACTCCATCTCCCATTCTAGGCAATCTCTAATCTGCTTTCTGTCTCTAGATCTGCCTGTTCTGGACATTTCATGTAAGCTGCATCATACAATATGTGGTCTTTTGTGCCTGGCTTCTCTCATGTGGCATACTGTTTTCAAGGCTCATCCATGTTATTGCATGTATCAATACTTCATTCCTGTTTTAAACATTTTTTAAATTTTGAAATAATTATAGATTCACAGAAAATTGCAAAGACAGTACAGAGAGGTCTGGTGTACCCTTCATCCAGTTTCCCCCAGTGGTTACATCTTACATAATTACAGTACAGTGTCAAAACCAGGAATTTGACATTGGTAAAAAATAAAATGGTGTGCACCATTTTATCACGTGTATAGATTCATATAACCACCACTGCACTCAACATACAGAACTATTCTATCACCATAACGCTCTTCCTCATTACTGCCCCGCCCAACATCCCTAAGCCCTAGCAACACTAATCTGATTTTCATCTCTATAATTTTGTCATTTCAAGAATGTTATATAAATGGAATCACACAATGTGTGAGATTGGCATAATGAATTTCCCCTAGTGTTCAAATAAAGACAGAGTAACTAGATAGTGAAACCAAAACCATGTAGATGATACTTATCAAAAAACTAGGTGACAAACCCAGAAAATATCAGGGAGTGGGCCAGAACAACAGCCCCAAACCTACACAGTATCAGCATCTGTGTGAGAGGAAGCAGAGGAAAGATGGTGTGCCTGGGGGACCTGAGAAAATGAGAACCCCAAAATGTTCCCAAAAAAGTATTACTGGAAAGTGAACTAGGACATTCTGAGAACAGCCACAGAAACCAGGAGGAGTTCTGCTCACTCCACTGGCTGGCAAGTGTAAGGCCATCCTCAGAAAAGTCTGAGAAGGCTGTGGAAGTACAGCACCTTATTCTCATGAGACTGACCTCCCAGGACTTCCACATTGAAGAGAAACTGAGCAGGACAGGGACAATATCAGGACCAAAGGAAACAATGAAGGGCAAAACAAAATTTGGAGGGTCAGGGAGATAGAGCCAGGAAATCCCAGAAAGTAAGCTGCCACTTATTTGGACAGTACACGAAAACAGAAGAAAGAACTCTGTGAGGTTGGAAAACCTCATCTGAACTATACTGCCTTCTAAAAGTTCAGAGAAACAAATCTCAGATAAAAATGAGCAGCAGAGCCTGGGTGCAGTGGCCCATGCCTATAATCTCAGTGTTTTGGGAGGCCAAGGCAGGAAGATTACCTGAGGCCAGGAGTTCAAGACCAGCCTGGGCAACATAGCAAGGCGGTGTCTCTACCAAAAAAAATAAAAATAAAAATAAGTTGGGTATGGTTGCGTGCACCTGTAGCCCCAACTACTTAGGAGGCCTAGGTGGGAGGATTGCTTGAGCCCAGGAGTTCCAGACTACACTGAGCCGTGATCTTGCCACTACATTTCAGTCTGGGAGCCTGGGTGACAGAACAAGACTTTGTCTCAAAAAAAGAAGAAAAAGTGCAACAGAAAGTATCCAGATCGATCTGATACAAAATTATTATAATAAAAATGGAATAATATGTAGAATAACATGCCTACAACTAATGAACACATGCCAGGATGAGCCTATACAATAGATCAAAACTGTAACTTGTTACTTTAAAACAAGCTAAAAGACATTCAAATAAAATAATACATAGGATGAAAAAACCCTAAATCAGAATTAGAAAAACAGCATGGGTGACAAAATTCGGAAAATAATTAGAAATAAAAGATCGTTTCATAAATGAAAACCAAATTAAAAGAAACACAAGTAGAATAAACACAACACATGATGCCTTAAGATGAAAAGAAAGAAAATTTGCAAATAAAAAAAAAGATAAAAAAGGATTTGAGAGAAAATAGCCAATATTGAAGATATCTCCTCTTGAAAATAAGAGCCAACATATATGTAATAAGAGTCCCAGGGTTTAAAAAAAAAATCAGAGAATATAACAAATACTAAAAACTATAATTCAACAAAAGCTTTCTGATTTTAAAAAAAGTGATTTAAAGCTACATATTGAAAAAGACTTCTCCATCCTCCTCTTGCGCCTGCCTCTTCCAACACGTGTTCAGTGCTGCATATTGCTGAATGTTCTGAAATTCTACGATCATGCTTTATTATTATGCCTCTGTGCCATTGCTCAAGTCAGTCCTATGCCTAAAATGTCTTTCACCATTTCTTCACTTGGCACCCTACAGTGTATCCTTCAAAACTCAATTCCAACATCACTTTCTCTACGATGCATTACCTGAGTCCTCTTTCCCCACCCCATCCCCAGTTCTGGGTTACATGCCCTCTTCTGTGCTTTTATAACACTGTGTAAGTATGTTTTCAGAGCTGTGTCTATCATATCTTCACATATAAAACTGTAATTATGTGCTTATTGACTGTGTCCAGTCCCTCTCCCTGACTGTAAGTATTCCAGGTCACAAACCTATCATTTTTTTTAATCCTCTTTATCTGGCACAATATTTAGCAACCTGTCACTGTAAAATGAGCAAAAGATAATGAATTTTGTATAAGTTACTATTAGAAAGGTAAAATAGCTCAACTGTCCCATTTGTTACGGTCTAAGGAGGTTTAAGAAGAGAACATCATCCTATTACGTTTACATGGCCACTATAATCATATCAGAAACATTTTTTGCCCTAATCTAGCAAATAATTATGACAACATTTTATCAGAAAAAGTGTTAAATAAAAACATGAAATTGTGATAATATATTCTCAATGATGACAGAGGAAAATGTATTCATAAGCCAAAAGAATGGATTTTTAAAATTTTTAGTTTTTCCATAAGTTATTGGGGTACAGGTGGTATTTGATTACATGAGTAAGTTCTTTAGTGGTGATTGGTGAGATTTTGGTGCACATATCACCCAAGAACTATACACTGCACCATATTTGTAGTCTTTTATCCTTTGCCCCCCTCCCACTCTTCCCCCCAAGTCCCTACAGTCCATTGTATCATTCTTATACCTTTGCATCCTCATAGCTTAGCTCCCACATATCAGTAAGAAGATACAATGTTTGATTTTCCATTCCTGAGTTACTTCACTTAGAATAATAGTCTCCAGTCTCATCCAGGTCACTGCAAATGCTGTTAATTCATTCCTTTTTGTGGCTGAATAGTAGTCCATCATATATATACCACAATTTCTTTATCCACTCGTTGACTGATGGGCATTTGGCTTGGTTCCACAATTTTGCAATTGTGAATTGTGCTGCTATAAACATGTGCGTGCAAGTATCTTTTTCATATAATGACTTCTTTTCCTCTGGGTAGATACCCAGTAGTGGGATTGCTCAATCAAATGGTAGCTCTACTTTTAGTTATTTTAGGAATCTCCACACTGTTTTCCATAGTGACTGTACTAGTTTACATTCCCATCAGCAATGTAGAAGTGTTCCCTGATCACCGCATCCATGCCAACATCTACTGTTTTTTTTATTTTTTGATTATGGCCATTTTTGCAGGAGTAAGATGGTATCACATTGTGATTTTGATTTGCCTTTCCTTGATCATTAGTGATGTTGAGCATTTTTTCAGATGTTCATTGGCCATTTGTATATCTTCTTTTGAGAATTGTCTATTCATGTCCTTAGCCCACTTTTTGATGGGCTTGTTTGTTTTTTTCTTGTTAATTTGTTTGAGTTTGTTGTACATTCTGGATATTAGTCCTTTGTCAGATGTATAGATTGTGAAGGTTTTCTCCCGCTCTGTAGGTTGTCTTTTTACTCTGCTGACTGTTCATTTTGCCATGCAAAACTCTTTAGTTTAATTAAGTCCCAACTATTTATATTTGTTTTCAGTGCATTTGCTTTTGGGTTCTTGGTCATGAAATCCTTGCCTGAGCCAAAGTCTAGAGGGGCTTTTCCATTGTTATCTTCTAGAATTTTTATAGTTTTAGGTCTTAGATATGTCTTTAATCCATCTTGAGTTGATTTTTGTGTGTAAGGTGAGAGATGAGGATCCAGTTTCATTCTCCTACATGTGGCTAGCCAATTATCCCAGCACCATTTGTTGAAAAGGATGTCCTTTCCCTGCTTTTGTTTGTTTTGTCAAAGATCAGTTGGCTGTAAGTATTTGGGTTTATTTCTGCGTTCTCAATTCTGTTCCATTGGCCTATATGCCTATTTTAATACCAGTACCACGCTGTTTTGGTGACTGTGGCCTTATAGTATAGTTTGAAATCAGGTAGTATGATGCCTCCAGATTTGTTCTTTTTGCTTAGTCTTGCTTTGGCTATGCAGGCTCTTTCTTGGTGCCGTATGAATTTTAGAAATATTTGGCATTAGTGTTTCTTTTCTTTCTTTTTTTTTTTGGAGACAAGGTCTCACTTTGTCACCAAGGCTGGAGTCCGGTGCACAATTACAGCTCACTGCAGTCTCAAACTCCTGGGCTCCAGCGATCCTCCAGCCTCAGCCTCTCAAGTAGCTGGGGACTACAGGCGTGTGCCACCACACTTAGCTAACATTTGTATTTTTTGTAGAGGCGGGATCTCCCTATGTTGCCCAGGGTGGTCTCAAACTCCTGGCCTCAAACATTAGGAGTATGGATACAAGCCACCTTGCCCAGCCTGACACTGGTGTTTCAAAGGCTCTCACCCTCTGTGTTTGGATCTCCACCTTCCAACACTTAAAAAGGGGCTAGAGAGCCAGAGACAACATGGAAGAGCCTCTTCCTGTTCGTAGTGGTCCATATTTAAAATGGCTGAAAGACTCTCATGTCTCATATTTTTTAAATCTTGAGTCCCTTTGTCTAATACATCCTTTAACAAAGAAGGAATTAGACACATTTGCAGTCATTTTGGTCTAAACTAGCTGATAGAGCAGGCAAATCCATTGTCTGTGGTTATTCCCATAAAAAATGCCACACTAGGATAAACACGAAAGAGTCTGGGGAACTGGAGAGACCAGTTTGTACTCCAGAATGACACAGTAACATTTAGTTGGCAAGAACTTGTGTTTATTGCCACAGAAAAAAATGGTTACTCCTCAGCAAGGCTGGAATCAGTTAAAAGAACAAAAACAAAGTTACACTTTTTTCTATGCCCGAGTTATGACTGCAAGTTTTCTTTAAAACTCTCACTTTCTTTTGTCTAGTATTCTTCCTAGTCATGTACAATAATTCACTAAAGGTATTCCTAATGGGAATAATCAATTATGACTGAGAGCTGTTTTCTGTATCATTAGTGTCAGCTTAGTGTTCATATTCTCGCACTGTAGTGGTGCTCTTTTCTCTAACATTTGTTCATACTGTTCTAATGTTCTGACCAATGATACAGCTTCATGACACCTTCCCGAGGGCTGTCTCCTTTTGCCCTGCACTTCACCTTATGTTATCGCTACACTCACTTAATTTTGTAACCCTTCTCCAAGATTTATAAAAAATGGTAAATATGATTATGTCTGCATTGATTCCTAGGAAACCCCACTGAAACATCTCCCTTTAAAGAAGTATCCATTTACCCCTGTGCCTTCAGCCTGAATTTGCTCTCCCCTAATTTGAGTGAAATAACTCTTAGAGTTTGTGATTTCCCTAAAAAGTTAAGCATAAAATTTGACCTAGCAATTCTACTCCTAGCTAGATTCCAAAAAGAATTTAAAATAGGTGCTCATATCCTTGTAAACAAATGTTCATAATGGAACTATTCACAATAGCCAAAATGTAGAAATAACCCAAATGTCCACTAATGAATAAATGGATAAACAATTTATGGTATGTGCATGCAGTGAAATATTATTCAGCCATAAAAAGGAATGAAGGGGTCAGGCATGGTGGCTCACGCCTATAATCCCAGCATTTTGGGAGGCCGAAGCTGGTGGATCACTTGAGCTCAAGAGTTCAAGATCAGCCTAGGCAACATGATGAAACCTGTCTCTACAAAAATTAGCCATGTGTGGTGCCACACACGCATAGTCCCAGCTACTGGGGAGGCTGAGGTGGGAGGATCACTTGAGCCCAGGAGGCAGAGGTTGCAGTGAGCTGACATTGTGCCACTATACTCCAGCCTGATGACAGAGTGAAAACTCTGTCTCAAAAAAGAAAAAGGAATGAAGTACTGATACATGCTACAGTGTGGATGAACCTTCAAAGCATAATGCTAAGTGAAGCTAGACACAAAATTGCATTAGTCCATTTATTTGAAATATCCAGAATAGATAAATTCCTAGAAAGCTTGGGGGTTGCCAGGGGCTATAGGTAGGGAGGAATGAGGAGTAGCTGCTTAGAGATTGCAGGATTTATTCTGGAATGTTGAAGTGTTTTGGAACTGGAGAGAGGTATAGGCTGCATAGCATTGTGAATGTACTAAATGTCACTTAATTGTTCACATTATTTATTTTTTATTTTTTATTTTTTTTGAGACAGAGTCTCGCTCTGTCACCCAGACTGGAGTGCAGTGGTGCAATCTTGGCACACAGCAACCTCTGCCTCCCAGGTTCAAGCGATTCTCCTGTCTCAGCCTTCCAAGTAGCTGGGACTACAGGCGCCTGCCACCATGCCCAGCTAATTTTTGTATTTTTAGTAGAGGCAAGGTTTCATGATTGGCCAGGCTGGTCTCGAACTCCTGACCTCAAGTGATCCGCCTACCTCGACCTCCCAGCATGCTGGGATCACAGGCGTGAGCCACCACACCTGGCCTGTATTGTTCACATTAAAATGGTTAATTTTAGGGTCTCACTCTGTCATCCAGGCTGGACTGTAGTGGTGCAATCATGGTTCATTGCAGCCTGAACTCAGGCTCAAGCAATTCTTCTGCCTCAGCCTCCCTAAAAGCTGGGACTACAGTTATACACCACCATCCCTGGCTATATTTTATTTATTTTTTATTTTTTGTAGAGACAAGGTCTCACTATATTGCCATCGCTGGCCTCAAACTCCTGGGCTCAAGCAGTCCTCCTGCCTCGGCCTCCCAAAGTGCTGGCATTATAGGTGTGAGCCACTGCACCTGGCAATATATAGATCTGTTCTTATCATAGATCTTAGCAACCTCAGCATACGATTTTTCTTTCTTATTAAGTTGAGAACTTTCAACTTTTCACTTAAAGGAATCACTTTATGGCATCTCTTTGGCATATCTGAATTATCAGTATTACTACTTTTGCACTTTGGGACCAGTATTATGTAAAATAAGGATTACTTGAACACAAGCACTGAAATACAGTGATATAATGATATAGTTGTTCGACTGGAAAACCCAAGGGAACCAATTTGAAAACTACTATAAATAATACTATAAATAATAAGAGACTTTAGTCAGGTGACTGATTACAAAATTAATATTTAGGAATCAATAGATTAATAGAAAAAGTCTTACAATAGTAACCAAAAACATAAAATTTCTAGGAACAAGTTTAACCCAAGAAATGTGCAATTTTCTAAGTAACATAAAAGAAGATTTGAACAAATGGAAAAGTGTACCTATTGTGTCTTCTGGGTTTGATTTTTTTTTTCAAAAATAATACTAAATATTTTGGTGAGGATTTGAAGTAAAAGGCACTTGGCAAAATACGGTAAGATGTGATTTGGTGTACACCTCCCTAAGGTCAGGTTGGCAGTATTTGTCAGTGCGTAAAACATACATGCTACATTTTGTGTAACAAAGGAAGGGATAAGAATGTATAATAGTGTTTGTTTTTATTTGCATAAGTGATGCAGGGCGGGTTCTTGGCTTTGCCCAGGAAGGAATTCAAGTTCAAGAGCTAGCCGATGGTAGCAGACAGCTTTATTGAAGCTGTGGCAGGGTTATAGCTCCATGACTGCTCCTGCAGAGCAGGGCTACCCCACAGGCAGTGTGCTGAGAGCAGCAGCTCAGCGACAGTTCTGCATTCACAGTTATACCCACTTTAAAGTACATGCAAATTAAGGGGTGAGTTGTTCAGAAATTTATAGGAAAAGAGTGGTAACTTCTGGGTGCTACCATGGCAATGGTGAACTGACACGTCAATGGCACTGGTGGGCATGTCTTATGAAGAGTTGCTTTTTAAAAAAAATTCTTTTGAAACAGGGTCTGGCTCTGTTGCCCAGGCTGGAGAGCAATGGTGCTATCTCAGCTTGCTGCAAACTCTGCCTCCCAAGCTCAACCAATCCTCACACCTCAGCCTTCCGAGTAGCTGGGACTACAGGCGGGTGCCACCACACCTGGCTAATTTTTTGTACATTTTGTAGAGACAAGGTTTTACCATGTTGTCCAGGCTGGTCTTGAACTCCTGGGCTCAAACCATCCACCCGCGTTGGCCTCCCAAAGTGCTGGGACTACAAGAGTGAGCCACTATGCCTGGCCTGGAGAGGTGCTTTCACCTCTTCCCTGTTTCAGCCAGTCTTCAATGTGGCCTGTAGTAAAGTCCTATCTCCTACCCCATAAGGAAGCTTAGGAAGTCTTCGCAATAAAATAATAGGTAAGGTGTAGGTGGAAATGGGATATAGGGGGGCCCAAAAGAAAAAAAAAGCCCTACCAGAACTAATAAGTGAATTTGAAAAATCTGTCAATTCAAAAGATGATAAATATTGTATTGTTATTATAATTAGTTAATAATCTTTGACATTTAAAGCCACCCACTATAATCCCCAACACCGTGAGAGAGTTGAGACACTACAAGACCAGCAAGTTTTAGCTTCATGTTCTCAGTCATACTCAGAAGGCACAATATCCTTATGCAGACCCAAGGTCTTTCTCTCCACTGCACTCCCCAGGTAACTTGTGTGCCGTGATAGCACAGCCAGTACTTTGGAGACTTGAGCAAATGGTGGAGGGAAATGCCAATCAATAATATTGATGATAAATGTTTACCAGATGTCTGATCAATCAATAATGAAGCAAAACAGAAACAGGAACAAAATGAAACAAAAATTAAGGTAGGGGCAGTGCATTGCCTGTTATTGCTTGACTGGTGGCCAGTTATGAGACCTCTCCTCTCACACCCCACCGTGTTCAGCTGCAATTATGCTTTAAACATTTACTCTCTCTGACAATTTCCTTTAGTTAATATTGATGATTTGGGTTTGTTATTTTCCTAATTATTCTTTTCAAGGCTAACGTCAAGCATATTTAGACTATGCTTCTCTATGTGTATTTACAAGAGGCACTTTCTCAGACTGAAGCAGCCTGTCTTCAAAGCAATAACCGCACACCACGCATACCTCCAATTGTTCTTCCTGAAGCATGTTTTATTCTGTGTTTTTCTCTCTCTAGCATATCTCCTCTGAATTTTATTCTTATGCCCTAGGCCTCATAGCATTGCTCTGTCGTGTGTTGAATTGAAATCCTAAACCCTGTGGCTGTGACTTTATTTGGAAAAAGGATCCTTGGAGACATGATCAAGTTAAGGTGAGGTCACACTGGAATAGGGTGGGCCCTAAATCCAATGACTGGTGTTCTTATAAGGAGAAGGAGATTTAAAGACACACACACACAGAGGGAAGACAGCCATGTGCAGACAGACAGAGATTGGAGTGATACAGCTTTAAACCACGAAATGCCAAGAATTTCCAGCAACCACCAGAAGCTAGGAAAAGACAAGGAAGAATTCTTCCTTCCTTAGAGCCTCCAAAAGGAGCACAACTCCGCTGACATTTGACTTCAGAGTTCTGGCCTCCAGAACTGTGAGAGAATGCATTTCTATTGTTTCAGGCCATCCAGTTTGTAGGAATTTGTTATAGCAGCCATAGGAAACTCATACTCACTCTTCACCTCAGCTTGTCTAAATTAAACATGTCTGACAGAAACACTATGAATGATTTGGTGGGTTATCTTTATAAGAAGCATACTTACGCCGGGTGTGGTGGCTCACGCCTGTAATCCCAGCACATTGGGAAGCTAAGGCAGGCAGATCGCTTGAGCTCAGGAGTTCAAGACCAGCCTAGGCAACATGGTGAAACTCCGTCTCTACAAAAAATACAAAAATTAGCTGGGCATGGGGGCACACACCTGTAGTCCCAGCTACTCAGGAGGCTGGGGTGGGAGGATCACTTAAGCCTGGGAGGCAGAGGTTGTAGTGAGCTGAGATGGAGCCACTATACTCCAGCCTGGGTGACAGAGCGAGAGACCCTGTCTCAAAAAAAAACAAAAAACAAAAAACAAGAAACTTAATCAGAACCTGCAGTTATTTACAAAATCAATTACCTAACAAGTCTATCAAATACATTTCTTTCTTTCTTTCTTTTTTTTTTTTTTTTTTTGAGACAGAGTCTCGCTCTGTCTTCCAGGCTGGAGTGCAGTGTATGTTTCTTACAAATATTGTTTTAAATGAAATAAAAGTGTGATCGTTAAAGCCATTCAGAACTCCAATTACTATTCCTATTACTAATTCCATTTGGAACTCCATTACAGAAAGAAAAGGCAAATGGGAAGAAACTAGTTAAATTTCCTTTGATACAAGAGATGTTGTCAGTTTAAATTCTCTAACAGAGAGCCAAGTGTAGTGGCTCATGCTTGTAATCCCAGCACTTTGGGAGGCCAAGGTGAGAGGATCGCATAAGTCCAGGAGTTCAAGACTGGCCTGGGCAACATAGTAAGACCCTGTTTCTACGAAACTAAAAAAATTAGCCAGGCATGGGGGCACACACCTGTAGTCCCAGCTACTCAGGAGGCTGAGGTGGGAGGATTGCTTGAGCCTGGGAGGTTGAGGCTGCAATGAGCCGTGACTGTGCCATGCACTCCAGCCTGTGTGACAGAGTAAAACTCTGTCTTAAAAATAAAAAATAAATAAATAAATTCTGTAACAGAAACCTTTTCTTGTAGAAGTTTCCTGGCTGGGCGTGGTGGCTCACACCTGTAATCCTAGCATTTTGGGAGGCAGAGACGAGAGGATTGCTTGAGGCCAAGAGTTCAGCCCAACCTGGCCAACATAGTAAGATCCTGTCTCATTAAAAGAAAAGAAAAAAAAAAAAGACGTTTCCTTACTAAGGCTGCAAGAAAAATCAGTGAAGAAGCTATTGGTTGACAAGTGAGCACTTCATATAAATTTGGGCCAAACAGGCTGGAATTGCAGTTTGGGAAGTGTTTGCTCATTTATCTCCTGAGGTTGGTTCAGGAAATCGGCAACTACTACCTCCATATCATTTGCTCTCCTTCCTTTTAGAACTCCATGGCAATGTTTTGAGGATTAAAGAGGAGCGTGATGACTATCCAAAAGTCAGAGAACACAACTATGAGACTAGAGACACTGGAAAACTAAAAAAGTAATGGGCCTTTGCTGACTCAGGGAGATGATTTCCCAAGAGGGAAGAAAACTGGAACCTGAGAAATAAGTGATTTAGTAATGTGGCTGCTAAAATATGGAAAAACTAGAATGAATGGCTTACAGATTTTTGAAATGAAGTTAGAAGAGGGTTATACTGTGAAGAAGAATGAAAAAGCCAAACATTTCATTGAGGTAAGCATATCACATAGGAGAAATTCTAGGTGACTTTGGTTTGGCAATGAGTTTTTAGATACAACACCAAAGCACAATCCATAAAAGAAAAGAAAGATAAGTTGGACTTCATTAAAATGGAAAACTTCTGCTCTGCAAAGACGCTGTTAAGAGAATGAAAATACACGCCACAGACTATGAGAAAATATGTGCAAAACACCTATCTGATAAAGGAAGTATGTCGAAAATACAAAGAACTCTTAAAACTCAGCAATAAGAAAATGAACAACCTGATTAAAATATGGGCAAAAGAGCTGAATGGAAACCTCACCAAAGAATATATGTGGATGGCAAATAAACATATGAAAAGATTCTCAACATAATATGTCACTAGAATATTGCAAATTAAAACAAGATACCACTATACACTTATTAGATGAGCTAAAATCCAAAATACTAAGAACAGCAAATGCTGATGAGGTTGTGGAGCAACAGGAGCTCTCATTCATTGGTGGTGGGAATGCAAAATGATGCAGCCACTTGGAAGACAGTCTGGCAGTTTCTTAAAGATTAAACAAATGCTTACCAGACACTCCAGCAATTGCACTCTGTGTATGTGTGTGTATTTATATGTGTGTGTATATGTGTGTGTGTATTTATATGTGTGTATTTGTGTATGTGTGTGTGTGTATACAATGATCCCTCGGTATCCACAGGGGATTGGTTCCGGAAAGCTCCATGGATACCAAAATCCGAGGATGCTCAAGTTTCTTACATAAAATGGTGTGAGATTTGCATATAATCTATGCACATTCTCCTGTATACTTTATTTTTTACTGTATTTACTTATTTTTTGAGACAGGTTCTCAGTTTGTCGCCCAGGCTGGAATGCAGTGGTGTGATCACAGCTCACTGCAGCCTTAACCTCTGGGACTTAAGCAATTCTCCCAGCTCAGCCTCCTGAGTAGCTGGGACCACAAACATGCACCACTACACCTGGCTAATGTTATTTTTTGTAGAAATGGAAGTCTCACTGTGTTGCCCAGGCTGGGCTTCTGTATACTTTAAGTCATTTCTAGATCACTTATAATACCTAATACAATATAAATGTTATGTAAATAGATGTTATACTGTATTTTTAAATTTTGTATTGTTTTTAATTGTTATATTGTTATTTTTATTGTTGTTGTTGTTTGGAATATTTTTGATCCCACTTGGTTGAATCCATGGATGTGGAACCCATAGATATGGAGGGCCAACTATATTTATTATTTAGATCAAGATATATTTCAATATATAAATTTAAAAATCTTTTCTGAAATAAAAGAAGATTGACTCTTCTTTTCAAGTCAAAGAACACACCATGTGCCAGGCAAAATTGATGCAAACATATCCTAGCAAAACTATTGGACAAGGGATCTTCTCTTGCTACCTGAATAAATAGTGTGAAAAATATGGTTGTTGAAGAGACAAAGTAATAGTATCTGTCAATTCATTTTGATAAATTTCAGTTTTGTAAGAGATTATATATATTTTGTATATATTTTGCATTATTTGTATATATGTATATTATATTATATAGTTTATATATGTGTGTGTTTATATGTATGTGTGTATACATATATTTGATTCTTTATATCCATGGGTTCATCTAATTACCTCTGCTTCTATTTAACATTGTACTGGGCTGTTTTGAAGTGATGTTCAGGGAATACAATCAGGACAGTGTAGAAGTTCTGCTCTGTAGAGGAGTTGCATGGGTGGATGTTGAAGAGCCTCAAGTCACCTTCCCAACCCTCCTGCCAATATAGCTTCTCCCTGACTGGTTGAGATGAAGACTTAACGTGAAGATTGGTTTGATGTTACTGGTTTTCTGGTGCCCAGGTTATACGGTTTGGCTGTATCCCCACCCAAATCTTATCCTGAATTGTAGTTATCATAATCCCCACATGTCGTGGGAAGTAATTGAATCATGGGGGTGGTTTCTCCCGTGCTGTTCTTGTGATAGTGAGTAAGTTCTCATGGAATCTTATGATTTTATAAGGCGCTTCCCCCCTCACTCACTTCTCATTCTTCTCCTTCCTGCCACCATGTGAAGAAGGACATATTTGCTTCCCCTTCCCCCACGATTGTAAGTTTCCTGAGGCCTCCCCAGCCATGCTGAACTGTGAGTCAATTAAGCCTCTCCTTTATAAATTACCCAGTCTCAGGTATGTCTTTATTAGCAGCATGAGAACAGACTAATGCACCAGGGCTCTCTTAGTGTTTGTTCTTCCCCATCACACCCTTCACATCTTTCTCTGTCCTGTCTTTC